>NC_090202.1:3502500-3837187 GCF_033026475.1 Channa argus
CTGAGCCCGGATAAAATGGGAAGGTTGCAGCAGGAAGGGCATTCTGCGTTAAAAATTGCATAAAAAATTTAAAATCAATGTTCGGAACAAGTTCCGCTGTGGCAAACCCTGAAGGGACAAGCTGAAAACCGTTGAGCTTTGTTAACTTACATTTAATAATACTGGTCATGAATGGTGGTGGTTTACAATTACTCTGCAAGGACAGCAATGTTAGAAAGGTTTCTGTTGTAGATTAGTTATGGAAATTGAGAACTGTACATTTTCTTTTTATATCAACCTGATCAGAAGATTTGGCAAGATGTATTTGAATTAATTTGACACGCCTCTCACTGCATGTCCTGTGATGTGTAAATGTTGACCTGCACATCGTGCTACAATGCTAAAACTAAAAATCATGCAACCCTTCCCCCCATAACTACTAAGAATTTTTTCATATTTATTTTCTCATTCTTGGGGGCGGCTGTACTCAGTTGGTAAAGGCAGTCGTCCCCGGGCCACAGGGTCAGTGGTCGATTGCCCGGTCCCAACTATATCTCGAAATGTCTCTGGGCAAGACACTGAACCCCTAACAGCCCATTCCCCTCCCCAGCTGTGCAGTGCCGGTCCAAGCCCGGTAGAAAATGGAGGAGGGTTGCGTCAGGAAGGGCATCTGGCGTAAAAACTGTGCCAAATCAACATGCGGACAATGATCTGCTGTGGTGACCTTGAACTCACGGGATAAGCCGAAAGGACAAATAAAAAAACGAAAAAAAGTTCATTTTCCCATTCTTCCGTCAATTTTTATATATCCACTGTATTTACCCAATTAAAATCTTCTTTTGAGGACTTTAATGCAGATGAATCCACCTGGAGGTCATGAACGGTGTTTCAGATCTGGCCAGTTGTGAATTTTTATTTATTTATATATATTTTTTTTTTTTACAAAGGAATTACTTCTTTTTTTCATCCACTACAATTGTTTTGTAGGGCAAGCTTGTAAAATAAAAATATTTTTTTAACCCGTTTGAATGAGCTAATTTTTGGTTTTAAGCACCATACTTTCTTCCTCCCCTTTTGAACCATCTCACATTTTTATTTTTACTTTTCAAATATACTTTATATTTATATATACTTATATATATATACTCCAGAATGACCCAAACTTATTCAATAAAAAGTAGGAAAAGATATTAGTGACACAAAAACAGAATAGATAAGAGAACTATAACCACTAATGCATTGTTTTCCACACATATAATTCCCCCTCTCTCCCCCCCCCTTTTAATCTGTTCCATCCACAGTCAATTAAGTAGAGGGCCTCCACTCCTGTTGCCCTTATTTGGCGCTTAAAAAAGTCAAATGGAAGCTTAGATCAGCCGTCTAAATTCTATGATTTAAATTGATGAAGGGGCAAAATGAAATAATATTGTTTCTGCCTTCTGCAATTCATCTGGTCCTGCATACACCAAAAGGGTTTGATTACTCTAATATCAGCCAGTAACATTGAAATTGTACATACTACTGGCTATTGGCATTGAAACTTTGCTGTACATGAACCTGTGCACTCAGGTTGTTGGGTTGCAGTAGTTTGAAAAATTTGATGTATGATTTAAACAACTTGGAACAAAATATGATGCTGTGTACATTAAAAAGGTAAGTGGTCTGCACTTGTATAGCGCTTTTCTGCCTATTGGTACTGAAAGCGCTTTACACTGGTTCTCCTTGCCCATTTTGCACTCAGTCACACACACACATCTGCTATCTAGATGGCCTACACTTACCAGGAGAAACTAAGTTGCGGTTCAGTGCTCAATGACACTATGTGACAGGAGAAGCCAGGGATGAAACAACTGTTGGATTGTTGGATGACCTCCTTGGTTAAATACCTGCTTGGCCACAGTCCCCCAATACTGAATTGAATGTGTGTAAGAATTGTATCTACATGGACTCACTCATTGTGTACCGCATATTTAAAGCCAATGTTAAGACCAACAAAAAGCAAGTTGCACAAATGCCCTTTGCAAAAAAGTTATGCGCCATGTAAGGTTGCTCTGCTGCCAAGTTGATACTTGATGAGTTCTTTGACTATAATGATGCATGTAATGAGAGTAAATTAACATTGTATTTATTTTATAGTAGTACAGAATGAATTTTATCCTGATATGGGCAATTCAAGCACGGTGGATTTTCTGAGCCGTCCATAATAACTTGGGGATTTTAAATATAATTGTTTTGTTAAAGTGATAAGGAGCTTTATAGTTATGAAATCCAAACTGGCTTTCACAGAGGTTAAATAGATTACAACTGGGCAGGTTTGGCTGAGGCAGTTAAGTGGCTTGTCCTCTAATTGTAGGATTGTAGTTTTGAGCCCTGGCTACTGTTGTCCACATGTTGAAGGGTCCTTTGTCAAAACTCGGAATCTCAAGTCATTGATTGTTCCTCACTTGTAAATTGCATTGTAAACTGTCTGCCAGATGACTGAATGAAAGCCATATCGAATAGTCCCTCCAGGACTTTGTGGAGCTTGTTTAGACAGCCTAATTCATTAAATGTTGTGATGCCTGTTGCAATGGTTTTTATGTTTTAAATTGCAAGGTGACACAGAATTCATGGAGGAATGGTTGAATTGTTGCAATTGCAACATCAAGAATTCCTGGATGGACTAATTGAAGAATAGTATGAGGTCCTGCTGAGCAAGGAGTGCCACAGACTACAGGATTCTCCTAACACTTTTCATGAAAACCTGAGTTTAAGTATGTCTGGTTTCTGTACTAGAGATAATTTTTTTTACAATATAAATTGTTTATGCATAGTCAGATCTTATGGGTTTCCACTTTTTGTATGGTTATGTTACATAATGAAAGTACTGAATCAAAAAAGGATTTGTCTCCATAATGTTTTTTTTGTTTTTTTTTTTGTATTGGAAATTAAATCATGTATTCTTTAGCAAGAACACCTTATTTTGACCAGCTGAAGGACAGAATTTGGGAAGGGTGTATATTTAGCATGTAAATGGAACTCAAAAGCTCTAGTATTTAAATTCAATAATTTATTTAAGGAATGTTAACTATGTGGCTAACATAGCTGGGGCAGCTGATGAATAAAAGCGTAACAGTTGTTAAAAAAAAGTGTATAGGCAAATGGGCAGTTTGACACATTTATGAATGAACGAATGAATGACTGACCAAGGATGGTATTACATGTTGATAATGGTTTGAAGCAGTAGCTGTATTGTCTATTGTTTGCTTGTGTGCATACTTCCTGTCTGTTTTACATAAAGTTGTTGTTTGTTTTTGTCCCTTTTAAAATACAAATTAAAGAGTATATTTTCCTCTTTTTGTTCATTTCTCTGTAATTAAGAAATTCGCTACTTTTCTGTAACACTGGAGATAAACAGTATAAAGCGAACTTTTTTTTTGGTCCTTTATAAATTATTCCTACCACTCTTTTAGTCACACATTTCAAACAATGACGTATTTTTAGGTGTTTGCATGGGTAAACAAGTCATTTGCTATACTAGAAAATCAGTGAACATGTGGATCTTTTTTTAGTCTTATTTTAAATTTGATTTATTAATTTTACAAACCTATTAGGAGAAAAGATTAAAACTTTCTTTTTCCACATTTTCATTGGTAAAGGGATGTGTAAGAAGGATCAAGTATGTTCTGTCAATCAGACTATTTGTCTTCCCCCACCCCACCTTTATCTAAGATGAGTGCCAGTCAACCCATTGGTGTTTGGGGAACCAGGGCAACCTGAAGAGAAGTGGGCTACTGGAACAAGATATTCGTGGACAGAAGCCAAGAATAGGGAACTATTAGAATGCTACTATACAAATATTCTAGCGGGAGGGGTTATATACAATGATAAGGGACTTCTAGATATTTCCAAACCCAACATCTAGACTAACATCACAACTGCATTCTCAGTGTTCTCAAACTACAACCACATTCTAGAATATCAGCAAGAATCACATGTTATAACTAAAGATTGACAAAAGTACAACACAAAGGCTAGCAAGGAGGAGCCAGGAACACAGATTTGGGGAGATATCACCACCACCCCCAAAATCGGAGATCGGGCTGCAAGAGTGGCTGACCTTGTTGTGGAAAAGAAAAAGATATATTTTATGGTTAGAGTTGAAATAAACCCCAATGACAAATCTGTCTTTTGTGAGGTTATTTCCCCATAAAGAAATTGCCAGCAGTCATACAGCCTTTGACAGTTTAACCTGAACTATTAGCAAGGCCATGGCTAACATGCACAGACAATTATCTTCTAATAACTGGAACATGATGTGAACATAATGTAGGAGTGACTTCCATAAATTCTAAGCTCAAGGTTTGCCAAATTGTTACCTCAAGATTCTGTTATCACACTCCCTGTTGATGATTCTTTAATCACTTAAAATATATGCACACACAACGTACAATTATTATGTCTAGGAATTCACAAGTATTCTGCTATGGAAATAATTTACATTGAGTGAAAACAAATCACTGTTTTTGCAAACTAAAGACATTCCTGACACTAAATGTAAGCAATGACTATAAGTCACATTATCACAAAAAATTCTTAAGCACAACAGGAGTAACAAATTCTGTTAAAAATTTAAATGAAAAAGGTGACATTAAAGTATCTTCACATTAGTTTTATCTTTAAACTCATCACTGCCATCAGTATCTTAGAGTCATGGGG
Source organism: Channa argus (assembly GCF_033026475.1). NCBI lineage: Eukaryota > Metazoa > Chordata > Actinopteri > Anabantiformes > Channidae > Channa > Channa argus. Next base: position 3,507,178 of record NC_090202.1, read on the forward strand.
ACCAATCCAGTTCTGGAAACTATTGTTGCTCCCAGCAGTTGAACTGTCTTCCCCTTCAATCCTTAGATAGTGAGTATAGTGTCCTTTGTAATTTGCATTACATAATTGCACATCAATGCCTACATACAGGTTAGTTGGTGTAGCGAGCACACAAGGTTGCAGAAAATGTCTCCTGTAACAAACTGACCTTTAAACTTTTCCACAGAGAACGGGGAATGGACCCCCTCCATTCTGAGACCCTGTCTTGAAAAGTTAAATCAATTTTCCCAAGATGAACAAAGACTCTGTTCTTCTTTGACATGTAAATGCACATGGACACTGAATCCCCGAGTTTTTAAGTGAAAATTGTCAACACTCCCCTATACAAAGCCAAAACTGTGAGTCATTATCTAAATCTAACTCAGGTTGAACCCAGGAGATCCTGATGTGGGTCACTCTCCACTTAACTTATTGTGATGCAGAAAAAAGCATAAACCTTTACCATGGAAAGAGACTATTTGGTATAAGTCCAATATCTGAGCTAATGTCTGAGCTAATGTCATAAGCTTCATGAAACCTGTATAATATATTTTCATGAGTTATTTCATGATGTTTGATCCAAAGCTGGCTAAAATCCAATAGAAATTTATAAAGATAATATTTTATTGGAAAAATTGGTAAATGGTAAATGGCCTCTTAAATAGCTTTCTGTCCAAAGTGCTTTATAACGTTGATTCCCATTCACCCATTCACACACACAAATTCACTGATGGCAGTGACTGTCATGCAAGGTGCTCACCTGACCCACTGGGAGCAACTTGGGGTTCAGTGTCTTGTCTAAGGTAAGCCTAAGGTAGCTGGTAAATGTACGATGTAACCCAGTGCCACCGAATGGTAATAATGTTTATCATATCCATGACTAATCTGACCTTTATCCCAGTTTAGAGTTTTAGAATGTTTTCAAATGGGGCCTAGTGGCTCAATAGGGGCTTGTGACTCAATGGGTAGAGCATCTGGTTGGGATGCAGAACATGTTCTCTGTGGTGACCCCTGAAAGGGCAAGCCAAAAGCCGTTTCTTTGTTCCTTAATATCTAATTAATATCTGATATCTGATTTTATATCCCATGACCTAGTGCATACTTTGTTCATGATTTGTTAATTTCATGACTACATGTGATTTTGAGTTTAGAGTTTAGAAATTCGCAATGCTATCCTTATTACATACTCTGCAGAATATTTAAACACATGTTGTCTAAATCCTTATGTCTATACTGTATATGTTGATATGCTGCTTTAATGTCATTAGAAAATTTCAGGTTCTGTTATATTTAAATCATTACTTATTTCGCATATGGTAATTAGAAAATCAGCCAAATACATATACAGAATATATATTTTTCAGACAAATGAGTTTTCTAAAGGCGTGAAAGAAAATGCACATCAGGTTTATCAGTAAATGTCAGTAAAATCAACCGAATATCACAAAAGTTCAGTTAAGTTGATCAGAAAGAACAACAGCAGAAAGACCAACTAAGTTAAGCCCAAACTTTGAGTTCCAGCTGGACCCAAACTCACCACGTCATCTTTGTTTCTACCAAATTTTTTGGATCTTTTGTACTTTTGTAAACTTGAACTGAAATTATCATAGAAAAATCATGAGGTAACGTGCTACAGCACGTTATAATTTGTTGTTAAAATATTGAGGCCAAGTTTAAGTTTTGCTCATGTAATAGATCGACTTTTGATGTAAGACCAGGTAACTGAATTTTTATAAGATCTGCCACCTGACCGACCATTAATCCTTAAGTGACATCATCGCCAATTATTCAATTCGGTTGTGGATATCCTGAAGACACCACTCCAGAGCTTTACTATCCTGCCTATGTTTGGTCTCCAAGGAGAGCTTCTCTTCATCTGTTTCAGAACACCACATGCCGTGGTTGGTTGGGTGACGAAAGATGCTTGTTGGCTCAGACAGGGTTCTGGAACACTCGGTTCTGGTCCTGGAAACCTTCAGCGACACTCAAGTTTGCCAAACTAGGTGCCATGTAAAGCTCTATGAAGGCCAATGTCCTAAGATAAACTGCATGTTTATTTCCTAAATGTAACCATAAATTTGACCTCTAATTCTTATTAAGATTATTCATTTTTAACCTTTTCAGCTGTATTTTTAGTTCTAGGATTAATCCTGATTTTATTCACCATCCGGCAATTTTATGTTTTATTTTCTGTCTTGAACACCACTATCACTTTCCCAACTTTTTATTCCTTGATATGTATATTATCCTAACTATTTATGACCTGTATTTATCATTATTGTTAGTATTAGTATGAAATCAATAAATATTTATTTATCAATATGTGTAACATGTGTTGTTTATTTCTTTGATGACAGAAGTCAGGGATCACTTATCTGTAAAAAGATCCCATTTCTGATATGTGACTGATTAATAATTTGTTCTGTTAATCAATGGTTAACTGGTTTTAACAGCATGATCATCATTTATAACTGATCTGGTGCCCTATAACAAAGATAAATTGTTGATGACGTGTGTTTTCTGCATTATTGTGATGCTCCAGTGCAGGGCCTGTCATCAGTATTCATATCCTATATATCGCTACATTTCTTTGGTACTCCCTATGTGAGGCAGATTATATCACTTCTTTCCCAAAGGAATATGATAAACTACAGATCTTCTCAGTTTCCCTTCCCCAACTTGTGTAGGATGTAGTTAACTTGTTGTAATTGTGATATTAATCTGATAATGCTGTAAGTGGGAGTGTAATTCAATTTGCAATTGTAATTGTAATTTCACATAATTGAAGGAATCTTGTTTTAACTACAACTTTGAATTATACAATTCAAGCGGTTTAAGCTTAATATTCTGAGTTTATAATTGGTAAATTTTGTTCTTGTCATATCTTTTGGCAACTTCGTTGCCATTGTTAAGATGTAGTTGGTAATTCATTATTAAGTGAAAAGTTTAATCTTTGTTGTTAATCTTACAATAAGTACCACTTGATAGCTGCCTCAGTGTCACCACTTATGAACCTCACTCTGGGGTTACATCGGCTGACCACCCATCTGCTCCTGCCCCCAAGACACCCGACCAATTGCCTGCCTGGGTCGATGCCACCTGCAGTCTGGAGGGGCCTGCCCAGGTTGATGTCACCACCTTTGCTCCGGTACCCAAAGCAGGTCAGCGCGGCCAGTGATCCTTAAGGAGATGCAGCTAGTGGTTCAGAGAAAGCTGTCCCGGCTGACGCCACCGGCAGATCAGTAAGGTCCACGCAGGGCAATGTCGCTATCAGTGGTCTGGACACTTCTGTTCCGATTCTGGAAAGATCCATACAAATGAGGGTAGAAATGCTCAAATGTTCCTTCCTCATTGGTCAGGACCTCATGTGACCACAAACCAACGCTCCGTACTGCATCAGATAAAAATGAGTGCAGGCCAGAAAGAGACACTTTTTTAATGGGTCGATTTTGACTAAATCTGGACCACCACATTCCCCATAGGACTTGTTGGGTAAAATCAAGTTCTAATTCATTTATAGAGTGTAAATACACACAAACCAAGGTGTTGTGTTAAGTTAGACAATCTGATTTCAATAATTATTTGGGCATAAAGATTTTCAGAAAATTTGGTAAACACTTGCCTTCCATTCAGGCCATTGCAATTTAAATTCAACCTGCTTTCTCACTTCACCTCAAAGAAGATTTAGGAAGTGGGTGTCAAACATATACCCTCCTATTAAAACTAAAAGCTATATTAATTGTGATTAACATGCCCAACAATCAATAAATTTTACATAAATTAAATTTAGCTACTTGCTATAATACCTAGTAAACTTCGGCATGAATACAACTCTGTTGTGTTACAATATGCTGAGCCAGAACTAAGTTACAAAACTGAAAAATGAAGCCTTAGCTTGTCACTCTGCTGTCACTAATTCTACATCCATAAATCCTGTGGTGGGTGTTGATAACATTTTAAATATTCAACCTCAAGTGCAGCACTGAGCTTCTGTAGGTTGTTGACGGGAAAGGGACAAAGGCTTATGGACCTGTACCCAGATCCATGGATGTTTGAGGTTGATTACTGGTTTAAATCGGTTGAGTAAGTCTGTCCCTACTAACAGAGGAATAGTGTCTAGACCAGTGTTTTTCAACTTTTTTTGAGCCAAGGTACATTTTTTCATTGAAAAAAATCAGAAGGCAGACCACCAACTGAAAATGTTAAAAAAATTAAACTCCTATACTGTTGCATATATTAACAATATAAAGTCAATACAAGTTCATCAACGTGGTACCTATCTTTGAGAACTCTCTCATTTACCTTTGTAGTTTCTTCTCATAAAATTTGCCTGTTTCTCAGTAAACAAAATAGTCCGTATTCTTGTGTTGAAGTGAAGGGTGTTTCGTTTGGAGATGGCGTTTAAGCTAACTTGGGACCATAGCAATGTTGGACAGCTTTTCACCAAGTACAACGGAGTCGGTATCGTTGCATCCCTGGTGAAAGTAAAGCCAAATGAAATATAGCTTTTGCTGTATTGCCTCGCGCAAGAGACTTTGGTCAAGATCACTGTCTTTGCTTTCTTTTGACAACGACACATACTAAGGCCTTCATCCAGGTCCGAATTTGACCCAGAGCCTAGTTTGCTAGTCTCACTAACCACAATGCCACCTGTCACATCCACAAAGCACTAATTCTCTTGTCTCAAAGTACAAGGCAATTAGCTACCTGCTGCCACCTATAGGTACACATATACACAGACACTTGACAGTGGCATATTATTTGCAGACAATTATTGCGTTTTAAAAAAATGTTTTTTGGAACAATTAGGTGATATTTGATAATTTCCCACGGCACAGCTGACGATCTCTCACAGCACACTAGTGTACCGGGGCACAGTGGTTGAATAAAAAAACTGGTCTAGATGGGAGACATATGTTGGGTTGACCAGTTGTTTTGGTCAAATGAGGTTACCAAGGAATTGCTGGATAAGTAGTTCAGCCTGAATTACCAATTTCACGTCATTAAGGGACTCATTAGTGTCCAGTTGAACAACCAAGACTTTGCTGAGAAAACCTGGCTTTTCAAATCTCTGTGCAGAGTTTCCTGGGCTTAAGTGCTGAGGCAGCCCATTCTCTGTAGGGGTACAGCGCTTCCTCAATCATATTGAGGCTGATTAGGAAAGATGGCCACCATCCGACTTTAGGTGGTAAAGCTAAGATAAGAGTAGTTATCATGATAACCTAAATAAAGTTAAGACTACTCCTCTTACAGAACAAAACCCCCAAACAATTAAATGTTGATTGTCAAATATCAGATCTATCTCCTTGAAATCTGTGTTAGTCAATGACTTATTAAGCAATCAATTTGATTTATTTTGTCTTACTGAAACTTGGTTTCCACAGGAAAAATATATCAGCCTAAATGAGTCAACCCCCCCAAGTCATATTGATTATCATGTTCCTTGGAGCACAGGCCGAGCTGGAGGAGTAGCAGCAATCTTCCACTCAAGCTTACTAATAAACCATAGACCTAAACATAGTTATAACACATTTGAGAGCCTTACTCTTAGCCTTTCATGCCCAAACTGGAAAACTCAAAAAAACACTTCTATTTGTTACTGTGTACCGTCCTCTTGTCCCTTATTCACAGTTTTTGACAGAGTTTTCAGATTTTCTATCCGATTTAGTGCTTAGTACAGATAAAGTCATTATAGTGAGTGACTTTAACATTCATGTAGATGCTGACAGTAACTACCTTAACATTGCATTTATTTCATTAATAGATTCAATTTTTTTCCCCCAAAACGTAAATAAACCCACTCACTGTTTTAGTCACACCCTAGACCTTGTCCTTACATACTGCATTGAAACTTACAATTTAACAGTATATCATTATAATTCTCTTTTCTCTGACCATTTTCTAATAACCTGATATTACAATAATGGACTATAAAGCAGTTAGAAAATCACTACAGTAGGTGGTTAAATAAAAATGCCGTGAACAAATTTAAGGAAATTATGCTTTCATCATGTGCATTACCATGTGTCAGTACAATTCAGTCAGGATTTAGAGTTCATCACAGTACAGAAACAGCACTGGTAAAAGTCTCCAATGATCTTCTCCTCGCTTCAGATAATGGACTTGTGTCCGTACTCGTCTTACTAGACCTTAGTGCCGCATTTGACACCATTGACCACAACATTTTATTACAGAGACTAGAACATAGATTTGGGATTAAAGGAACCACATTACATTGGTTTAAATCTTATCTGTCAGACAGATTCCAACTTGTTCATATTAATGATGACTCTTCTTAATGCACCAAAGTTAGCTATGGAGTTCCACAGGGCTCTGTGTTAGGACCAATACTTTTTAATCTGTACATGTCACCTTTAGGCAAAATTATTAGGAAACATTCCATAAACTTCCACTGCTATGCAGATGATACCCAGCTCTATTTATCTGTGAAACCAGAAGATACTAACCAATTAGTCAAACTTGAAGCATGTCTAAAAGACATAAAGACCTGGATGTCCTACAATTTCCTACTTCTAAATTCAGACAAAACTGAAATCATCCTCTTTGGGCCTAAAAACATGAGAAATATGCTGTCTAACAATATAGTTACTTTAGATGACATAACTTTGGCCTCCAGTACTGCGGTGAGGAACCTTGGAGTTATTTTTGACCAGGATTTGGCATTTACGTCACATATAAGACAAATCTCTAGAACAGCCTTCTTCCACCTACGGAACATTGCTAAAATTAGAAGCATCCTGTCTCAAAGTGATGCCGAAAAACTGGTCCATGCATTTGTTACTTCTAGGTTGGACTACTGTAATTCCCTACTTCTGGGGTGTCCTAATAACTCTCTAAAAAGCCTTCAATTAATCCAAAATGCTGCAGCAAGAGTGCTGACTGGATTAGGAAAGAGAGATCATATTTCACCTTCACTAGCTTCTCTTCATTGGCTTCCCATAAAATCTAGAATAGAGTTCAAAACCCTCCTCCTTACATACAAAGCTCTTAATGGTCAAGCTCCATCATATTTAAAAGATCTCATAGTTCTGTATCGCCCGATTAGACCACTTCGATCCCAAAATACAGGCCTACTTGTGGTTCCCAGAGTTTGCAAAAGTAGAATGGGAGGCAGAGCCTTTAGCTATCAAGCTCCTCTCCTGTGGAACCAGCTTCCAATCCAAATTCGGGGAGCAGACACCCTCTCTACTTTTAAGACTAGGCTTAAAACCTTCCTTTTTGATAAAGCTTATAGTTAAACTGCTCACTCAACCTGAACTAGCTTTTCTCTATACATTTACTTGTCACTACTGTATACCATTAATTCTATATCCTACAACCTGCACGATGCTTTGTTGTTGCTTTTTTGTTGTTTTGTTGTTGCTTTTCTTGTTGTTTTGTTGTTGCTTTTTGTTGTTGCTTTTTGTTGTTTTGTTGTTGCTTTTTTGTTGTTTTGTTGTTGCTTTTCGTTGTTGCTTTTCGTTGCTCTTTTCTTTTCTTTCTCCACTTTCCACTCACCTCAACCGGTCAAGGCAGATGGCCGCCCACCCTGAGCCTGGTTCTGCTGGAGGTTTCTCCCATTAAAGGGAGTTTTTCCTCTCCACTGTTGCCTAGGGCTTGCTCAAGGGGGATTTGTTGGGTTGCTTCTACATACTTGTGTAGTCTGGACTTTATTCTGTAAAGTGCCTTGAGATGACTTTGTTGTAAATTGGCGCTATATAAATAAAGTTGAATTGAATTGAATTGAATTGAAAAATACAATGGATAGTAGCCACCTTACTTTTACTCCTGTACAAGTTGATTATATTGTTGATAATTTTGCAGTCTCACTATGTACAATACTTGATACTGTTGCCCCTCTGAAAAAGAAGGCAATAAACCAAAAGAGGCGATCTCCATGGTATAGTTCACAAACTCGTAACTTAAAGCAGGCAACACGAAAGTTAGTAAGGAAGTGGTGTTCCACTAATTTAGATGAATCCCTGGAAAAACAGGCTGAACAAAAATGTCCTCTGTAATGCCAGAACAGCCTATTATTCATACTACTATAAGACAATAAAAATCCCTGGTTTCTCTTAGTCAGCCTGGTTTCTTTTCAGCACCAGGCTGACTAAGAGCCATAGTTCTGTTGAGCCTAGTATTCCGTTAACTCTTAGCAGCAATGACTTCATGACATTCTTTATGAATAAAATTGTAGCCATTAGTGAAAGATTTCACCAGATCCTCCCCCAGATATTACAGATAGATTTTCATGTACAACAGTTCCCCAATCCCTCTTAGACTGCTTTTTACCCATAGATCTTGCTAAGCTAACTATTACCTCATCTAAACTAACGACTTATCTAGACCCTATTCCAACTAGACTGTTCAAGAAAGCTTTACCATTAAAAGACATGTTCGTATTAGATATCATTAATCAAAGGGATTATGAAAAACAGGACCATTCATTTGTTACTTCCAGGTTGAACTACTGTAATTCCCTACTTTGGGAGTCTCCAATAACTCTCTAAAAATCCTACAATTAATCCAAAATGCTTCTGCAATAGTGCTGACTGGAATTTGCTGCAGCAAGAGTGCTGACTGGAACTAGCAAGAGAGATCATATTTCACCTTCACTAGCTTCTCTCCATTGGCTTCCCATTAAATTTAGAATAGAATTTAAACCCTGCTTCTTACATATAAAGCTCTGAATGTTCAGGCTCCATCATATATAGAAGATCTCATAGCACCATATCATCACAGTAGACCACTTCGCTCTCAGAATGCAGGCCTACTTGAAGTTCCCAGAATTTCCAAAGGTAGAATGGGAGGTAGAGCCTTTAGCTATCAAGCTCCTCTGCTGTGGAACCAGCTCCCAGTTCAGATTTGGGAAGCAGACACCCTCTCTACTTTTAAGTCTAGGCTTAAAACCTTCCTCTTTAATAAAGCATATAGTTAGTTATAGTTATGCTGCCATAGGCTTAGACTGCTGGGGGACCCACCCCCAGATGCACTGAGCTCCTTTCCTCCTCTTGACCATCTCTCCTCTCCTCTCACCCCGCAATTGTCACCACTGTATGTCATTAACTCTGTGTGTTCTCCCCCGTAGTTGTCTTTGTCCTTCTCTGTCCCCCTCTCTCTGTCCCTTTCTGCAGGTGTTACTCGGTTTTGAAGCTGTGTGTCTTCCAGCGTGCAGCTACTGGTCCTACCAATCTGCCCGATGTTTTGTTGTTGCTTTTTGTTGCTCTGTTCTTTTCTCTCTCCCCTTTCCACTCACCCCAACCGGTCGAGGCAGATGGCCGTCCACCCTGAGCCTGGTTCTGCTGGAGGTTTCTTCCGTTAAAGGGAGTTTTTCCTCTCTACTGTTGCCTATGGCTTGCTCCAGGGGGAATTGTTGGGTTCTCTTTATACATCTTTATAATCTTGACTTTATTCTGTAAAGTGCCCTGACAGGGCTTTGTTGTGAATTGGCACTATATAAATAAAGTTGAATTGAATTGAATTAGTAAGAGAGATAAAATTTCTACTTAATTGTCACCACAGTCCCTGGACAAGACACTGAACCCCTAACAGCCCATTCCCCTCCCCAGCTGTTCAGTGCCGGTCCAAGCCTGGTAGAAATTGGGGAGGGTTGCGTCAGGAAGGGCATCCGGCGTAAAAACTGTGCCAAATCAACATGCGGACAATGATCCGCTGTGGCGACCCTGAACTCACGGGATAAGCTGAAATTACAAAAAAAGTACCTTGAGATGACATTGTTGTAAATTGGCGCTATATTAATAGTTTAAAAAAGTTGAATGAATGGGGCAGCTGCCATGCAGCTCACCAGGAAGGTGGTTGGTTCAGCATCTTGCTCAGTTCTTGAGATCAATTATTCCGAGGGTAGTTACTCTGGGGAAACAATCTTTCATTCAAAAAGAGGTGAATCTATTTTTTGGGAAAGCAGGCAAAGATTGGTTCCCCCCTGTATCGTGTGAGATTTTGCTTTTTAATCAGGCAAAGATGGTTTAAAATGGCTATGCCATGAGTTTGGTCTGGGCTCTTGAATGCTTCCATGCATCTCAAGGCCAATGGGCTTTCAAGGAGGTGGTTTCTGTACCATGTGTTTCACTACCACAGGCTCCTTCTAGCATCATCAAGTATTTCTGCATTTGAATCGAGGTGATTAGTGTGACTTTTCTGTGTTTTGCAAATCCTATTATGGTTAGGTTACATAGGTGTTTTCTTGTGGAGTTACGTGAGTTTGCCATGATACCAAAGTGAGTACTGGTGGTGAAATGGAGGTTTTGGATAAAAAAAAATTTGAAGTTCAAGTTCTCCTCAAACTGTCAAACCATCAGTAATGATCAATGTTTGTACACTTTGACTGACGGAACAGTTAAACAACGTAGTGTATGCAGTCGAGTGCAGTGAAGAGTATTTAGAGCTCTACATTAGAGAAACCAAAGAGCCTCTACACAAGAGGATGGCCCAGCACAAGAGAAGCAACACCTCAGAACCAGAATGGACAATGGACACTCATTTTATTATAGGAATGTACACATTTTGAACAGAGAAAACAGATGGTTTGAGAGAAGAGAATGTGAAGCCATTTATGTTCACATTGAGAATCCTTCTCTCAACAGAGGAGGTATCCTCAGGCACAACTTTCCAGTTAAGGTTGTAATTGTTACGGCTTATGATTTCACCCTGTTCTCACACAAAGGTCGAACAAGGCCCACTCTGGAGGATATAACTGGGTCCTCTAGCCAATTTTCCTTCAGAACGAAGAACCTGCTTGGGTGAGTAGCGAAATGTTTAACTGACATGATTAAATCTTCGGATCATCATTTTTGTTTCGGGCCTTGATGCACTCAACCTCATCCATAGCTTTGCAGAGCAAATCCTGTGAGTAGTATATGTATGGTATTACTATGCGTGAGCGGTATATAATACCAAAACAAGAGAACAAAATTACACTCTGTGGGATTTTACAAGACGGTCCCTAAAATAGTGAAAGATTTTAATTCCTGTGTTGCTGAGAATACATCTACAGCAAGGGTGTCCATGCAGTATAAGAATATTACAAATCATGATGTGGTGTCTAATATTGGGAGTACCACGCAGAAGCAGGAGGGAAACTAACTAGCTGTGTACTGTAAAAGAACAATACAAAGACCTCCTGTGGGCGTGGTGTCACAGATTCCAAAACCAGTAAAAAATTGTGTAAAACAGCAAGGATTGCTAAGAAGAAAAACCTGGCCACAAAAGAGACAGGATGACACGTAGAGCAGGCCTGACAAGCACCGACAGAAATAAACAATGACGCTGATTCACAAACAGTCACAAGAGTGTGTAAAGAGCGAAGACCTTTTTGGCTTACCCTATACGCAGACAAGTATTGAGAAATCCACGTATGTTGAAATTCCACCGCTGTCTGCGATCACTTCCCACGGAACTCTGGAATTCTACATTTCATCAAGCGGGGAAGATTACCTAGACTTAAACAATACATACCTGTACAGCCATGTCAAAATCACAAACCCTGACGGGAGACCTTGTAAATATTATGTTATTGACAATAATATCTACATGTAATTTAAAATTCTTTTTACACCCTGGGGTATGACTTAATGCTGGGTTATATTCACTCAGAGACATTTTAGAAGGTGTTTGACAATCACCCATTTTGATAACTGTAATGAGCCGTCTAACCTAAGTGTTGGGGATGGACGATAACGTCAACAACAAGCTCCCCCTGACCAATCCATGAGACAGAGTTTTTAGCCATGTTGTCTAATATGTGCTGTGCATGTCTCTTATGTTTAATGGGCATGTGTTTTAGAATGTCCTCCAACATTACGTCAGTGGTAACACTGGCGTCAGCATCATAGACCTGCTTAGCATTAGGAAATGCACCGTCCTGTTTCTACCACCAGATGGTGTCAAGTTGATCATACTTTTTTCACGATACCCTGTTTCACCAGTGACAAGTACCGCTGTAAAGCACATACATTTTCTGGGCATGCTCCATTACTTCAAAGTAAAAGACACTCAGCTACGCGTAATGAGACTGAAGATAAATGGAATGGCGGTAAGAGCCAGTAAGAATCCTCCGCTCTGATTAAGTGTTTTTTTCTTCTGTGAAAGGCTGGCTTTTTTATTTGCCGCTAATCTAATACCGACTTTGTTCCTGTTGAGCACAGGGTATTGTTTGTCTGACAGTGGTATGTTCCCCCATAACACGTTCATGGCAATTTCACACAGAGCATTTATAAAGTCAGGCCCTGTATGGTTCCCCCTCTATGGCTACTCTGACCCTAGGAGGTGCTATATAAAGCCTCCAAAAGAATCAGATTTCTACACATGCGCGCTGACATTATCAGGTTCTGCGGTTTTTAGACATATACACTACTTACTTGTAGTAAGTCTGTTCTCAGTGGCAGCTGGTCAGCTGTTAAGAATAAGAGAAATTAATTTTGTGAACGGACTGCCAAACTCTTAAAGAGGTTGCCAGCACGAATAGATGTACACAATATTATCTATATCCTCTGAAATGAGGAGTAAAGCATTTTCAATAACAATCTTGACAAAGAAAGTCTTTCCACAGTTTATCACCATACTAAAAGGATGTTCCAACCTAGGGTCGAATGTTTCTAGCCGATCAGTAGACATAAGGGAGGGTTGAATGATCAGGCAGAACTCTCCGCTTAGTGTAAACAACCTGCATGCGACGGGAAAGTAGAATTTTTTAGAGTACAGGCCTTTTTATTTCTAACAATTATTTTAGATTCAGTGGTCAGGTGATTATCTGAAACCCTATTGGCCAAATATAATTTAACAAGACTCTGCATTGACTGGTGTGTGAGGACATATGCATTTTTGCCATTTAGAGTGACTACTTTGCACTTCACCCGCGTCTTACAACATTTGGTGACATATGCGTAACACTTAGGACCCCCCGAAAAAAACTCTGTGATACAGTCTTCCTCAGACAGTCCACACACATTACCTTCATTAATCTCATCAGTTAGGTTACCCAGGTAAGGACCCAGTTGCGGGATCCAGTCACCGTCTTTAGATGTAAAAACTAAGCTGTCAGTGTCACAATACAACACTTTTCCTTTCGGCTGTTCCCTTTCAGGGGTCGCCACAGCGAATCATGTGCCTCCATCTAACTCTGTCCTCTGCATCCTCTTCTCTCACATCAACTAACTTCATATCCTCCCTTACTACATCCATAAATCTCCTCTTTGGTCTTCCTCTAGACCTCCTGCCTGGCAGCTCCAACCTCAGCATCCTTCTACCGATATATTCACAGTCTCTCCTCTGAACATGGCCAAACCACCTCAATCTGGCCTCTCTGACTTTATCTCCGAAACATCTAACATGATCTGTCCCTCTGATGTACTCATTCCTGATCCTTTCCATCCTCGTCACTCCCAAAGAGAACCTCAACATCTTAAGCTCTGCTACCTCCAGCTCTGCCTCCTGTCTTTTCTTCACTGTCACTGTCTCTAAGCTGAACACCTTTCCTTTCATTCTCGCTTATACTCTTTTATCACACAACACCCCTGACACTTTTCTCCACCCGTTCCAACCTGCTTGCACTCGCCTCTTCACCTCTTTTCCACACTCTCCGTTGCTCTGAACCGTTGACCCTAAGTACTTAAAGTCCTGCACCTTTTTCACTTCTGCTCCCTGTACTCACCCTCTCATTGACACACATGTATTCTGTCCTTCATTCCTCTGTTTTCCAGAGCAGACCTCCACCTCTCTAGATTTTCCTCCACATGCTCCCTGCTCTCACTACAAATCACAATGTCATCTGCAAACATCATAGTGCATGGAGATTTCTGTCTAACCTCATCTGTCAACCTGTCCATCACCAGAGCAAACAAGAGGGGGCTCAGAGCCGATCCTTGATGCGGACCCACCACCAACTTGAACTTTACGAAGACACAATGCAACTCCCTATGACACTCTTTCTACTTCTCCATCAGCATCCTCAATGCATCTGTTGGACGCTTTCTAGGCATGAAAACATATTGCTGCTCACAAATGTTCACCTCTGCCCTTAGCCGAGCTTCCACTACTCTTTCCCACAACTTCATTGTTTGGCTCATCAGCTTTATTCCTCTGTAGTTTCCACAGCTCTGCACATCTCCCTTGTTCTTGTAAATTAGCACCAGTACACTTCTCCTCCATTCCTCGGCATCTTCTCACTCTCCAAGATCTTGTTAAACAAACTAGTCAGAAACTCTACTGCCACCTCTCCTAGACACTTCCATACCTCCACAGGTTTGTCATCAGGACCAACTGACTTTCCACTCTTCATCTTCTTCAACGTCCTCCTCACTTCACTCTTACTAATGTTTGCTACTTCCTGCTTCACAACAGTCACCTCTTCTAATCTTCGTTCCCTTTCATTTTCCTCATTCATCAACTCTTCAAAGTTCTCCTTCCATCTTCCCATCACACTCCTGGCACCTATCAGTACATTTCCATCATTTCCATCTTTAATCACCCTAACCTGTTGCACATCCTTCACATCTCTGTAGATGTAGTCCACCTGAGTGCTTCTACCTCCGCTCTTATACGTCACCCTATGTTCCTGCCTCTTCTGGAAGAAAGTGTTCACTACAGCCATTTCCATCCTCTTTGCAAAGTCTACCACCATCTGCCCTTCTGCGTTCCTGTCCCAAAGACCAAATCTGCTCATCACATTCTCATCCCTTCTGTTCCCTTCACCTACATATCCATTGAAATTTGCTCCAATCACCAATCTCTCACCTCTGGGGATGCTCTGAATCACTTAATCTAACTCACTCCAGAATTTCTCCTCCTCTTCTAACTACCTTCTACCTACATCTATCCTACCTGTGGGGCATAACCACTAACAACACTGAACATCACACATTCAATTTCCAGCTTCAGACTCATCAACATATCTGATACTTTTTTCACCTCTAGAACATTCCTCACAAACACCTCTTTCAGGATAACTCCTACTCCATTTCTCTTTCTATCTGACCCATGGTAGAACAACTTCTAGCCTTGCTTCCTTCCACCTGTTCTCCTGAACACATAATGTATGCACCTTCTTTCTCTGCATCATGTCAATCAACTCTCTAGCCTTCCCTGTCATAGTCCCAACATTCAAAGTCCCTACAGTCAGTCTTACATTCTTAGCTTTCCTCTTCTCTCTCTGCCTACGAACACACCTTCCCCCTCTCCTTCTTCGACCAACAGTAGTCCAATTTCCACAGGTACCCTGTAGGTCAACCGCACCGGTGGAGGTCATTGTTAACCCAGGCCCAGACCGATCCGGTATGGAGGTCATTGTCATGATTCGCATTTTTTATTTGGCATGTGTTTTACATCAGATGACCTTCCTGACACAACCCTCTGAATTTATCCAGACTTGGGACTGGCACAAGAAGAGACTGGCTTGTGCCCCCATGCGGTTGCTTTAGTGTCACAATACAACACACGCTCCTGTAATTCATCAATAAGGTCATATAACATGAGTCTCGCAAGTGCCGTGGTCATGGCTCCTACAAAAATATTGACATCATTAGTTTTAGAAGCCCTTCGCTTAACATTAGCTGTGTGAATCGAGAGGGCTCGGATATTAATTCACAACTGGCCATATCACTTCTAATGCTAAACCGCCCCCACAGTGAGTGAACGAGCAGTTCATTACAGCTTCGAACAGCTTTGTTCACTTTGATATTCATTTGGTCTAGTCTTATGCCCTCTTTTTCAAAATAGTCAATGTATTTTTGCCTCGCAGCACCATCATTCACATGCCCCGGGTAGCCTGAGGCCACTTGTTTACACTTTAGAAAAAGTCTTGATGTATATTAACTAAACTAGGTATCTGTCTGCTGAGGAAAGTGCCAAACCTCATCAATACTTATATCTATATAGCCTTTTTTAACAGCCTTTTGAAACTCAAATGACACCAACACACCTGAAAAGTCTCTCACTGTCTCCGTGACAACACTTGCTAGTCTGATTCAGGGATCTGCACACATCCTACAAAGAGGAAACATCTGCTTCTTGTGGGCTCTGTAGAGGGAGGATAGGGTGATACAAACGACGTGGTTGGAGAACACAAATCCGAAATAATTATCAATGAAGTCAAAATCCCTAAAGATAACCTGAGGGTGTCTTACAGGATATGGCTTTCGGGCCTGCACAGTCGGGTACAGTCTTGTAAAGTCATAATACCTGATTTTCTGAAAGCTCTTCAGCTTTCTGATAAAGCTTCATGGCATTCGTGCCCCAACCAAACAATGCTTGT
This sequence comes from Channa argus, assembly GCF_033026475.1. Classification (NCBI taxonomy): domain Eukaryota; kingdom Metazoa; phylum Chordata; class Actinopteri; order Anabantiformes; family Channidae; genus Channa; species Channa argus. The sequence goes on from NC_090202.1 coordinate 3,523,463, forward strand.
CGTGGTTGAAAACGCTTGGGCATTGTGTATCCCGCCATAAATTTTTGCACTCTGGCGTTTGTTTTTTTAAGCCTCTCCCATTCCAATTTTCCACATCACGACAACATGCACCTCAATGCCACAAGCTTCTCATTAAATTGATGGTAGAGCACGCTATTTGGGATCTTACTGAGAGGGTTCAACTCTGCCTGATCTGTACACTTTGTACAACCATGAAACAGGCATCCTCCAAACTCATAACACGTGTTTGAGTGGGCTTGATAACCATCCACAAAATAGGGGCCAAACTGTTGTTTACTATGGTTTACAGCGTGCCTGACTTCTTTCACATGCCCCACATACTCCAACCACTGTATGGAGACACTCGAATATGTTTTATGCTGGTTTGTGTAGGCACCGTCATATGTCAGAGCTACAGTGTCTTTGGGGAGAAAGTGTGTCTTGAACACCCCCAAGTTAAATGGATCCAGTTCTGTACACTTGATAACAGGGTCACTATAGATCAGACATGCCTGACACAACACTTCCACATCATTCACACCATAGACTCTCAGCTCTTTTTGAAAGTCAAAAATCTCCTCACTGATAGCACCGTACTACTCCATGAAGCTTTTCTTTTCACTCTCATTCATCCTGTCATAACCATAAAAACTGACATCTGGATTTGATCCCAGATAGTGTTCGTTGTCCCTAGTGTTAAATTTATGGGGAAAATTACCTTTTGCAAGTTTATGACTAAACCCTAGTGATTCAGGCGTTTTGGATAAACGCATTGGCAGAAAACTGAAACTATCGATCCACCGCTGTTTGTAAGCAGCATCATGCATTATTAGGACTCTGCTCCATCTCATGATCAGAGCGGCAGTGCTCTGAGACTTCTTTTTTTAATCGTCTCCACTAAGCTTTTGCTGACAGTGCAAGTTCAAAGACATGCCCCTTTCTTACTTTCTGAGACGGTGTACAGCTTCCCACAATATTTTAGCCTATCACAGAGGACTGATTTGTGTATGGGATCCTGTTTGTGTTTTTGATAGCACTGACTAGATTTGCAGATTCGCTTACAGTCTGCACTGCACAGTAGCGCTAGAACGGTAACACTTTGTAAAACACACATTACATTAATGTTTACAATTGTGGCGCAGGGAAGTCTCAAATGGTGTGTAACAATATTTACAAAAAAAAAAGCAGTCCAATATCACATGGCAGTGGTCACTGTGTAAATAGAGCCACACTGTCTGGGGGTGAGGTGTGTCATTGGTCTGGAATAATTCGAATTTTTTGCAGTGAATATGATGAAACATTTTTTCAAACTTTAATATATCTGCTAAAGTTACCTTATGTGTGCTGTCAAACCCCACGTCGATGTGTATCTTTTTTGCAATTGCCAATCTTTCGGGGGGGCTCTGTGTGGGAAATAGATAATATGCCAGACACTGTGAAAAGAATAAGTTGTTTTTAATGGTATGATCTCTGGGTGTGAAGAGAAAACATGTTTTCTTCCTAATTATGTCATCATATGAGATATTATACGTTTCCTTACTTTAGATGCCCGCCACTGCTTTTATTACCAGTTTTGGTAACAACGAATTCATCGTCAGTCAGTATCTGAGTATACATCTTTTTTTTGTTTTTAAATATATGCTTAAGTATTAAGTTGTAAAATAGATGTAGAGGTGATCTTACTCGAATCTGACGCTCCAGCACATACTTCACTCCAGAGATAGTTGTTAGACAAACATTGAGCATTTGTACTTGCATCTCACCTTAGCCAATGACAGATCAATTGTACATACAACTTTAAGCACAGTAATCTCACAAGCACGTTCACTAGCAGTTTCATCAAACAAGTTTCTTAAAGTATGTCTGAACTCACAGAACTCTGTAAGAAACCGTGTACGGCCTCTACAGCTAAACCCAGAACCTTTTTCCTTCTACCTTGTTGTGGCCTTGCTCTCTTGTAGTCAGTTCCTCTGCTCCAGTTACTATGTCACGTCTGCCCCCTTCAGTAGCAGAGCTGAACTGCATCTCTTTAACAAACCCTTAGCATTGCCTTGTTTCCTTGACCACTGGTAAACAACCTTAAAAAGGTAAATTACAAAAGGCACTCAAAGCTATACGACGTCACTAATCACGTCATCAGTACAGAGACATATCACAAACACACATTACATAGAACAATAACATTACATAAAACAAATAACTAAACTGTGGATTCTTTGATATTGTAAGGAGATAGAAAAAAAAAAAATCAGCAGGATAATAACCGGGTCATTTTTTAAATGCAGCAGCAAGAGTCGCGCACATGCAAAAATGCCATACTTCTGTAGTACTCCTGTGATTTACCTACGTCTGCACTTATCTCATGAAGTTGGTTTCTAGTTGTCGTGAGCTACTGTTCACATTGGAGGGGGGACTGTTTCAATGTGTAATTTGCATTCTTTAAGTAAATATACTGAAGGAAAACTGTGTTTGCCTATCACAATTAGGCAAAGGTGGACACAAGTGAGGAGACTGTGAGACAGACTGGAGACTAAACACGTTTATTGATAAAAATTCAGTGAAATTCAGTGCTTGGGACTAGTGTCCAATTCACAGTAGCAAGGATTACTCGGGTCAGTTAAAGCAAGAAACCACTGCGTTGGAAAAGGGAGAAATCAAGGGTTGGCAGCAAACTGTGGGGAAAGCTGTACCTAAATAGTGAGGGAACAGGTGAAAACAATGAGGGATAATATCATTGCAATAGCTTCTATTTAGCCACAAATTAAGAGTGTAAGTTTTTATGCGTTTAAAAGCATTTTCAGGCCGAATGAGCAAATATGCTTGTTTCTGACAATTGCTGCAAAATATTGAAGGGCGTTTGCCTTCATATTTGAGCCAGAAAAACTCAGTTCAGCATAGAAATATCATTGCAACAGCTTTTATTTTACCAAAAATCAAGAGTGTAAGTTTTTATGCGCTTAAAATCATTTTCAGGCCGAATGAGCTGATTTCTGCCAATTGCAGCAAAATACTGAAAGGAAAGTGGGTTTGCCTTCATATTTGACCCAGAAAAACTCAGTTCAGCATGGAAATATCATTGCAACAGCTTTTATTTAGCCAGAAATCAAGAGTGTAAGTTTTAATGCGCTTAAAAGCATTTTCAGGCCAAATGAGCTGATTTCTGCCAATTGCAGGAAAATACTGAAAGGAAAGTGGGTTTGCCTTCATATTTGACCCAGAACAACTCAGTTCAGCATGGAAATATCATTGCACCAGCTTTTATTTAGCCAGAAATCAAGAGTGTAAGTTTTAATGCGCTTAAAAGCATTTTCAAGCCGAATGAGCAAATATGCTTGTTTCTGCCAATTGCAGCAAAATACTGAAAGGAAAGTTGGTTTGCCTTCATATTTGACACAGAACAACTCAGTTCAGCATGGAAATATCATTGCAACAGCTTTTATTTAGCCAGAAATCAAGAGTGTAAGTTTTTATGCGCTTAAAAGCATTTTCAGGCCGAATGAGCTGATTTCTGCCAATTGCAGCAAAATACTGAAAGGAAAGTGGGTTTGCCTTCATATTTGACCCAGAACAACTCAGTTCAGCATGGAAATATCATTGCAACAGCTTTGATTTAGCCAGAAATCAAGAGTGTAAGTTTTTATGCGCTTAAAAGCATTTTCAGGCCGAATGAGCAAATATGCTTGTTTCATCAAATTGCAGCAAAATACCGAAAGCAAAGTGGGTTTGCCTTCATATTTGACCCAGAACAACTCAGTTCAGCATGGAAATATCATTGCAACAGCTTTTATTTAGCCAGAAATCAAGAGTGTAAGTTTTTATGCGCTTAAAAGCATTTTCAGGCCGAATGAGCAAATATGCTTGTTTCTGCCAATTGCAGCAAAATACTGAAAGGAAAGTGGGTTTGCCTTCATATTTGACCCAGAACAACTCAGTTCATCATGGAAATATCATTGCAACAGCTTTTATTTAGCCAGAAATCAAGAGTGTAAGTTTTTATGCGCTTAAAAGCATTTTCAGGCCAAATGAGCAAATATGCTTGTTTCTGCCAAATGCAGCAAAATACTGAAAGGAAAGTGGGTTTGCCTTCATATTTGACCCAGAACAACTCAGTTCAGCATGGAAATATCATTGCAACAGCTTTTATTTAGCCAGAAATCAAGAGTGTAAGTTTTTATGCGCTTCAAAGCATTTTCAGGCCGAATGAGCAAATATGCTTGTTTCTGCCAAATGCAGCAAAATACTGAAAGGAAAGTGGGTTTGCCTTCATATTTGACCCAGAACAACTCAGTTCAGCATGGAAATATCATTGCAACAGCTTTTATTTAGCCAAAAATCAAGAGTGTAAGTTTTTATCCGCTTAAAAGCATTTTCAGGCCGAATGAGCAAATATGCTTGTTTCTGCCAATTGCAACAAAATACCAAAAAGAAAGTGGGTTTGCCTTCATATTTGACCCAGAACAACTCAGTTCAGCATGGAAATATCATTGCAACAGCTTTTATTTAGGCAGAAATCAAGAGTGTAAGTTTTTATGCGCTTAAAAGCATTTTCAGGCCAAATGAGCTGATTTCTGCCAATTGCAGCAAAATACTGAAAGGAAAGTGGGTTTGCATTTATATTTCACCCAGAACAACTCAGTTCAGCATGGAAATATCATTGCAACAGCTTTTATTTAGCCAGAAATCAAGAGTGTAAGTTTGTGTGCGCTTAAAAGCATTTTCAGGCCAAATGAGCTGATTTCTGCCAATCGCAGCAAAACACTGAAAGCAAAGTGGGTTTGCCTTTATATTTGACCCAGAACAACTCAGTTCAGCATGGAAATATCATTGCAACAGCTTTTATTTAGCCAGAAATCAAGAGTGTAAGTTTTTATGCGCTTAAAAGCATTTTCAGGCCAAATGAGCTGATTTCTGCCAATTGCAGCAAAATACTGAAAGGAAAGTGGGTTTGCATTCATATTTGACCAAGAACAACTCAGTTCAGCATGGAATTATCATTGCAACAGCTTTTATTTAGCCAGAAATCAAGATTGTAAGTTTTTATGCGCTTAAAAGCATTTTCAGGCCGAATGAGCAAATATGCTTGTTTCTGCCAATTGCAGCAAAATACTGAAAGGAAAGTGGGTTTGCCTTCATATTTGACCCAGAAAGACTCAGTTCAGCATGGAAATATCATTGCAACAGGTTTTATTTAGCCAGTAATCAAGAGTGTAAGTTTTTATGCGCTTCAAAGCATTTTCAGGCCGAATGAGCTGATTTCTGCCAATTGCAGCAAAATAATGAAAGGAAAGTGGGTTTGCCTTCATATTTGACCCAGAACAACTCAGATCAGCATGGAAATATCATTGCAACAGCTTTTATTTAGCCAGAAATCAAGAGTGTAAGTTTTTATGCGTTTAAAAGCATTTTAAGGCCGAATGAGCAAATATGCTTGTTTCTGCCAATTGCAGCAAAATACTGAAAGGAAAGTGGGTTTGCCTTCATATTTGACCCAGAACAACTTAGTTCAGCATGGAAATATCATTGCAACAGCTTTTATTTAGCCAGAATTTAAGAGTGTAAGTTTTTATGCGCTTAAAAGCATTTTCAGGCTAAATGAGCTGATTTCTGCCAATTGCAGCAAAATACTGAAAGGAAAGTGGGTTTGCCTTCATATTTGATCCAGAACAACTCAGTTCAGCATGGAAATATCATTGCAACAGCTTTTATTTAGCCAGAAATCAAGAGTGTAAGTTTTTATGCGCTTAAAAGCATTTTCAGGCCGAATGAGCAAATATGCTTGTTTCTGCCAATTGCAGCAAAATACTGAAAGGAAAGTGGGTTTGCCTTCATATTTGACCCAGAACAACTCAGTTCAGCATGGAAATATCATTGCAACAGCTTTAATTTAGCCAGAAATCATAACTGTAAGTTTTTTTGTGCTTAAAAGCATTTTCAGGCCAAATGAACTGATTTCTGCCAATTGCAGCAAAATACTGAAAGGAAAATGGGTTTGCCTTCTTATTTGACCCAGAACAACTCAGTTCAGCATGGAAATATCATTGCAACAGCTTTTATTTAGCCAGAAATCAAGAGTGTAAGTTTTCATGCGCTTAAAAGCATTTTCAGGCCGAATGAGCAAATATGCTTGTTTCTGCCAATTGCAGCAAAATGCTGAAAGGAAAGTGGGTTTGCCTTCATATTTGACCCAGAACAACTCAGTTCAGCATGGAAACATCATTGCAACAGCTTTTATTTACCCAGAAATCAAGAGTGTAAGTTTTTATGCGCTTAAAAGCATTTTCAGGCCGAATGAGCAAATATGCTTGTTTCTGCCAATTGCAGCAAAATACTGAAAGGAAAGTGGGTTTGCCTTCATAGTTGACCCAGAACAACTCCGTTCAGCATGGAAATATCATTGCAACAGCTTTTATTTAGGCAGAAATCAAGAGTGTAAGTTTTTATGCGCTTAAAAGCATTTTCAGGCCGAATGAGCAAATATGCTTGTTTCTGCCAATTGCAGCAAAATACTGAAAGGAAAGTGGGTTTGCCTTCATATTTGACCCAGAAAATCTCAGTTCAGCATGGAAATATCATTGCAACAGCTTTTATTTAGCCAGAAAAAAAGAGTGTAAGTTTTTATGCGCTTAAAAGCATTTTCAGGCCAAATGAGCTGATTTCTGCCAATTGCAGCAAAATACTGAAAGGAAAATGGGTTTGCCTTCATATTTGACCCAGAACAACTCAGTTCAGCATGGAAATATCATTGCAACAGCTTTTATTTAGCCAGAAAACAAGAGTGTAAGTTTTTATGCGCTAAAAGCATTTTCAGGCCGAATGAGCAAATATGCTTGTTTCTGCCAAATGCAGCAAAATACTGAAAGGAAAGTGGGTTTGCCTTCATATTTGACCCAGAACAACTCAGATCAGCATGGAAATATCATTGCAACAGCTTTTATTTAGCCAGAAATCAAGAGTGCAAGTTTTTATGCATTTAAAAGCATTTTCAGGCCGAATGAGCAAATATGCTTGTTTCTGCCAAATGCAGCAAAATACTGAAAGGAAAGTGGGTTTGCCTTCATATTTGACCCAGAACAACTCAGATCAGCATGGAAATATCATTGCAACAGCTTTTATTTAGCCAGAAATCAAGAGTGTAAGTTTATATGTGCTTAAAAGCTTTTTTAGGCCAAATGAGCTGATTTCTGCCAATTACAGAAAAAAACTGAAAGGAAGGTGGGTTTGCCTTCATATTTGACCCAGAACAACTCAGTTCAGCATGGAAATATCATTGCAACAGCTGTTATTTAGCCAGAAATCAAGAGTGTACGTTTTTATTCGCTTAAAAGCATTTTCAGGCCGAATGAGCAAATATGCTTGTTTCTGCCAAATGCAGCAAAATACTGAAAGGAAAGTGGGTTTGCCTTCATATTTGACCCAGAACAACTCAGTTCAGCATGGAAATATCATTGCAACAGCTTTTATTTAGACAGAAATCAAGAGTGTAAGTTTTTATGCGCTTAAAAGCATTTTCAGACCGAATGAGCTGATTTCTGCCAATTGCAGCAAAATACTGAAAGGAAATTGGGTTTGCCTTCAGAGTTGACCCAGAACAACTCAGTTCAGCATGGAAATATCATTGCAACAGCTTTTATTTAGCCAGAATTTAAGAGTGTAAGTTTTTATGCGCTTAAAAGCATTTTCAGGCTAAATGAGCTGATTTCTGCCAATTGCAGCAAAATACTGAAAGGAAAGTGGGTTTGCCTTCTTATTTGACCCAGAACAACTCAGTTCAGCATGGAAATATCATTGCAACAGCTTTAATTTAGCCAGAAATCATAACTGTAAGTTTTTTTGTGCTTAAAAGCATTTTCAGGCCAAATGAACTGATTTCTGCCAATTGCAGCAAAATACTGAAAGGAAAATGGGTTTGCCTTCTTATTTGACCCAGAACAACTCAGTTCAGCATGGAAATATCATTGCAACAGCTTTTATTTAGCCAGAAATCAAGAGTGTAAGTTTTTATGCGCTTAAAAGCATTTTCAGGCCGAATGAGCAAATATGCTTGTTTCTGCCAATTGCAGCAAAATGCTGAAAGGAAAGTGGGTTTGCCTTCATATTTGACCCAGAACAACTCAGTTCAGCATGGAAACATCATTGCAACAGCTTTTATTTACCCAGAAATCAAGAGTGTAAGTTTTTATGCGCTTAAAAGCATTTTCAGGCCGAATGAGCAAATATGCTTGTTTCTGCCAATTGCAGCAAAATACTGAAAGGAAAGTGGGTTTGCCTTCATATTTGACCCAGAACAACTCAGTTCAGCATGGAAATATCATTGCAACAGCTTTTATTTAGCCAGAAAACAAGAGTGTAAGTTTTTATGCGCTTAAAAGCATTTTCAGGCCGAATGAGCAAATATGCTTGTTTCTGCCAATTGCAGCAAAATACTGAAAGGAAAGTGGGTTTGCCTTCATAGTTGACCCTGAACAACTCCGTTCAGCATGGAAATATCATTGCAACAGCTTTTATTTAGGCAGAAATCAAGAGTGTAAGTTTTTATGTGCTTAAAAGCATTTTCAGGCCGAATGAGCAAATATGCTTGTTTCTGCCAATTGCAGCAAAATACTGAAAGGAAAGTGGGTTTGCCTTCATATTTGACCCAGAAAATCTCAGTTCAGCATGGAAATATCATTGCAACAGCTTTTATTTAGCCAGAAAAAAAGAGTGTAAGTTTTTATGCGCTTAAAAGCATTTTCAGGCCAAATGAGCTGATTTCTGCCAATTGCAGCAAAATACTGAAAGGAAAATGGGTTTGCCTTCATATTTGACCCAGAACAACTCAGTTCAGCATGGAAATATCATTGCAACAGCTTTTATTTAGCCAGAAAACAAGAGTGTAAGTTTTTATGCGCTTAAAAGCATTTTCAGGCCGAATGAGCAAATATGCTTGTTTCTGCCAATTGCAGCAAAATACTGAAAGGAAAGTGGGCTTGCCTTCATATTTGACCCAGAACAACTCAGTTCAGCATGGAAATATCATTGCAACAGCTTTTATTTAGCCAGAAATAAAGAGTGTAAGTTTTTATGCGCTTAAAACCATTTTCAGGCCAAACAAGCTGATTTCTCCCAATTGCAGCAAAATACTGAAAGGAAAGTGGGTTTGCCTTCATATTTGACCCAGAAAATCTCAGTTCAGCATGGAAATATCATTGCAACAGCTTTTATTTAGACAGAAATCAAGAGTGTAAGTTTTTATGCGCTTAAAAGCATTTTCAGACCGAATGAGCTGATTTCTGCCAATTGCAGCAAAATACTGAAAGGAAAGTAGGTTTGCCTTCAGAGTTGACCCAGAACAACTCAGTTCAGCATGGAAATATCATTGCAACAGCTTTTATTTAGCCAGAATTTAAGAGTGTAAGTTTTTATGCGCTTAAAAGCATTTTCAGGCTAAATGAGCTGATTTCTGCCAATTGCAACAAAATACTGAAAGGAAAGTGGGTTTGCCTTCATATTTGATCCAGAACAACTCAGTTCAGCATGGAAATATCATTGCAACAGCTTTTATTTACCCAGAAATCAAGAGTGTAAGTTTTTATGCGCTTAAAACCATTTTCAGGCCAAATAAGCTGATTTCTGCCAATTGCAGCAAAATACTGAAAGGAAAGTGGGTTTGCCTTCATAGTTGACCCAGAACAACTCCGTTCAGCATGGAAATATCATTGCAACAGCTTTTATTTAGGCAGAAATCAAGAGTGTAAGTTTTTATGCGCTTAAAAGCATTTTCAGGCCGAATGAGCAAATATGCTTGTTTCTGCCAATTGCAGCAAAATACTGAAAGGAAAGTGGGTTTGCCTTCATATTTGACCCAGAAAATCTCAGTTCAGCATGGAAATATCATTGCAACAGCTTTTATTTAGCCAGAAAAAAAGAGTGTAAGTTTTTATGCGCTTAAAAGCATTTTCAGGCCAAATGAGCTGATTTCTGCCAATTGCAGCAAAATACTGAAAGGAAAGTGGGTTTGCCTTCATATTTGACACAGAACAACTCAGTTCAGCATGGAAACATCATTGCAACAGCTTTTATTTACCCAGAAATCAAGAGTGTAAGTTTTTATGCGCTTAAAAGCATTTTCAGGCCGAATGAGCAAATATGCTTGTTTCTGCCAATTGCAGCAACATACTGAAAGGAAAGTGGGTTTGCCTTCATATTTGACACAGAACAACTCAGTTCAGCATGGAAATATCATTGCAACAGCTTTTATTTAGCCAGAAATCAAGAGTGTAAGTTTTTATGCACTTAAAAGCATTTTCAGACCGAATGAGCTGATTTCTGCCAATTGCAGCAAAATACTGAAAGGAAAGTGGGTTTGCCTTCATATTTGACCCAGAACAACTCAGTTCAGCATGGAAATATCATTGCAACAGCTTTAATTTAGCCAGAAATCATAACTGTAAGTTTTTTTGTGCTTAAAAGCATTTTCAGGCCAAATGAACTGATTTCTGCCAATTGCAGCAAAATACTGAAAGGAAAATGGGTTTGCCTTTTTATTTGACCCAGAAGAACTCAGTTCAGCATGGAAACATCATTGCAACAGCTTTTATTTAGCCAGAAATCAAGAGTGTAAGTTTTTATGCGCTTAAAAGCATTTTCAGGCCGAATGAGCAAATATGCTTGTTTCTGCCAATTGTAGCAAAATACTGAGAGGAAATTGGGTTTGCCTTCATATTTGACCCAGAACAACTCAGTTCAGCATGGAAACATCATTGCAACAGCTTTTATTTAGCCAGAAATAAAGAGTGTAAGTTTTTATGCGCTTAAAACCATTTTCAGGCCAAATAAGCTGATTTCTGCCAATTGCAGCAAAATACTGAAAGGAAAGTGGGTTTGCCTTCATATTTGACCCAGAACAACTCAGTTCAGCATGGAAATATCATTGCAACAGCTTTTATTTAGCCAGAAAACAAGAGTGTAAGTTTTTATGCGCATAAAAGCATTTTCAGGCCGAATGAGCAAATATGCTTGTTTCTGCCAATTGCAGCAAAATACTGAAAGGAAAGTGGGTTTGCCTTCATAGTTGACCCAGAACAACTCCGTTCAGCATGGAAATATCATTGCAACAGCTTTTATTTAGGCAGAAATCAAGAGTGTAAGTTTTTATGCGCTTAAAAGCATTTTCAGGCTGAATGAGCAAATATGCTTGTTTCTGCCAATTGCAGCAAAATACTGAAAGGAAAGTGGGTTTGCCTTCATATTTGATCCAGAACAACTCAGTTCAGCATGGAAATATCATTGCAACACCTTTTATTTAGCCAGAAATCAAGAGTGTAAGTTTTTATGCGCTTAAAAGCATTTTCAGGCCAAATGAGCTGATTTCTGCCAATTGCAGCAAAATACTGAAAGGAAAGTGGGTTTGCCTTCTTATTTGACCCAGAACAACTCAGTTCAGCATGGAAATATCATTGCAACAGCTTTTATTTAGCCAGAAATCAAGAGTGTAAGTTTTTATGTGCTTAAAAGCATTTTCAGGCCGATTGAGCAAATATGCTTGTTTCTGCCAATTGCAGCAAAATACTGAAAGGAAAGTGGGTTTGCCTTCATATTTGACCCAGAACAACTCAGTTCAGCATGGAAACATCATTGCAACAGCTTTTATTTAGCCACAAATCAAGAGTGTAAGTTTTTATGCGCTTAAAAGCATTTTCAGGCCGAATGAGCAAATATGCTTGTTTCTGCCAATTGCAGCAAAATACTGAAAGGAAAGTGGGCTTGCCTTCATATTTGACCCAGAACAACTCAGTTCAGCATGGAAATATCATTGCAACAGCTTTTATTTAGCCAGAAATAAAGAGTGTAAGTTTTTATGCGCCTAAAACCATTTTCAGGCCAAATAAGCTGATTTCTGCCAATTGCAGCAAAATACTGAAAGGAAAGTGGGTTTGCCTTCATATTTGACCCAGAACAACTCAGTTCAGCATGGAAATATCATTGCAACAGATTTTATTTAGCCAGAAAACAAGAGTGTAAGTTTTTATGCGCTTAAAAGCATTTTCAGGCCGAATGAGCAAATATGCTTGTTTCTGCCAATTGCAGCAAAATACTGAAAGGAAAGTGGGTTTGCCTTCATATTTGACCCAGAACAACTCAGTTCAGCATGGAAATATCATTGCAACAGCTTTTATTTAGCCACAAATCAAGAGTGTAAGTTTTTATGCGCTTAAAAGCATTTTCAGGCCGAATGAGCAAATATGCTTGTTTCTGCCAATTGCAGCAAAATACTGAAAGGAAAGTGGGCTTGCCTTCATATTTGACCCAGAACAACTCAGTTCAGCATGGAAATATCATTGCAACAGCTTTTATTTAGCCAGAAATCAAGAGTGTAAGTTTTTATGCGCCTAAAACCATTTTCAGGCCAAATAAGCTGATTTCTGCCAATTGCAGCAAAATACTGAAAGGAAAGTGGGTTTGCCTACATATTTGACCCAGAACAACTCAGTTCAGCATGGAAATATCATTGCAACAGCTTTTATTTAGCCAGAAATCAAGAGTGTAAGTTTTTATGCGCTTAAAAGCATTTTCAGGCCGAATGAGCAAATATGCTTGTTTCTGCCAATTGCAGCAAAATACTGAAAGGAAAGTGGGTTTGCCTACATATTTGACCCAGAACAACTCAGTTCAGCATGGAAACATCATTGCAACAGCTTTTATTTAGCAAGAAATCAAGAGTGTAAGTTTTTATGCGCTTAAAAGCATTTTCAGGCCGAATGAGCAAATATGCTTGTTTCTGCCAATTGCAGCAAAATACTGAAAGGAAAGTGGGTTTGCCTTCATATTTGACCCAGAACAACTCAGTTCAGCATGGAAACATCATTGCAACAGCTTTTATTTAGCCAAAAATTAAGAGTGTAAGTTTTTATGCGCTTAAAAGCATTTTCAGGCCGAATGAGCAAATATGCTTGTTTCTGCCAATTGCAGCAAAATACTGAAAGGAAAGTGGGTTTGCCTACATATTTGACCCAGAACAACTCAGTTCAGCATGGAAATATCATTGCAACAGCTTTTATTTAGCCAGAAATAAAGAGTGTAAGTTTTTATGGGCCTAAAACCATTTTCAGGCCAAATAAGCTGATTTCTGCCAATTGCAGCAAAATACTGAAAGGAAAGTGGGTTTGCCTTCATATTTGACCCAGAACAACTCCGTTCAGCATGGAAATATCATTGCAACAGCTTTTATTTAGGCAGAAATCAAAAGTGTAAGTTTTTATGCGCTTAAAAGCATTTTCAGGCCGAATGAGCAAATATGCTTGTTTCTGCCAATTGCAGCAAAATACTGAAAGGAAAGTGGGTTTGCCTTCATATTTGACCCAGAACAACTCAGTTCAGCATGGAAATATCATTGCAACAGCTTTCATTTAGCCAGAAATCATAACTGTAAGTTTTTTTGTGCTTAAAAGCATTTTCAGGCCAAATGAGCTGATTTCTGCCAATTGCAGCAAAATACTGAAAGGAAAGTGGGTTTGCCTTCATATTTGACCCAGAAAAACTCAGTTCAGCATGGAAATATCATTGCAACAGCTTTTATTTAGCCAGAAATAAAGAGTGTAAGTTTTTATGCGCCTAAAACCATTTTCAGGCCAAATAAGCTGATTTCTGCCAATTGCAGCAAAATACTGAAAGGAAAGTGGGTTTGCCTTCATATTTGACCCAGAACAACTCAGTTCAGCATGGAAATATCATTGCAACAGCTTTTATTTAGCCAGAAAACAAGAGTGTAAGTTTTTATGCGCTTAAAAGCATTTTCAGGGTGAATGAGCAAATATGCTTGTTTCTGCCAATTGCAGCAACATACTGAAAGGAAAGTGGGTTTGCCTTCATATTTGACACAGAACAACTCCGTTCAGCATGGAAATATCATTGCAACAGCTTTTATTTAGCCAGAAATCAAGAGTGTAAGTTTTTATGCGCTTAAAAGCATTTTCAGACCGAATGAGCTGATTTCTGCCAATTGCAGCAAAATACTGAAAGGAAAGTGGGTTTGCCTTCATATTTGACCCAGAACAACTCAGTTCAGCATGGAAATATCATTGCAACAGCTTTAATTTAGCCAGAAATCATAACTGTAATTTTTTTTGTGCTTAAAAGCATTTTCAGGCCAAATGAACTGATTTCTGCCAATTGCAGCAAAATACTAAAAGGAAAATGGGTTTGCCTTCTTATTTGACCCAGAACAACTCAGTTCAGCATGGAAATATCATTGCAACAGCTTTTATTTAGCCAGAAATCAAGAGTGTAAGTTTTTATGCGCTTAAAAGCATTTTCAGGCCGAATGAGCAAATATGCTTGTTTCTGCCAATTGCAGCAAAATACTGAAAGGAAAGTGGGTTTGCCTTCATATTTGACCCAGAACAACTCAGTTCAGCATGGAAACATCATTGCAACAGCTTTTGTTTAGCCAGAAATCAATAGTGTAAGTTTTTATGCGCCTAAAAGCATTTTCAGGCCGAATGAGCAATTATGCTTGTTTCTGCCAATTGCAGCAAAATACTGAAAGGAAAGTGGGTTTGCCTACATATTTGACCCAGAACAACTCAGTTCAGCATGGAAATATCATTGCAACAGCTTTTATTTAGCCAGAAATAAAGAGTGTAAGTTTTTTTGCGCCTAAAACCATTTTCAGGCCAAATAAGCTGATTTCTGCCAATTGCAGCAAAATACTGAAAGGAAAGTGGGTTTGCCTTCATATTTGACCCAGAACAACTCCGTTCAGCATGGAAATATCATTGCAACAGCTTTTATTTAGGCAGAAATCAAGAGTGTAAGTTTTTATGCGCTTAAAAGCATTTTCAGGCCAAATGAGCTGATTTCTGCCAATTGCAGCAAAATACTGAAAGGAAAGTGGGTTTGCCTTCATATTTGACCCAGAACAACTCAGTTCAGCATAGAAATATCATTGGAACAGCTTTTATTTAGCCAGGAATCAAGAGTGTAAGTTTTTATGCGCTTAAAAGCATTTTCAGTCTGAATGAGCTGATTTCTGTCAATTGAAGCAAAATACTGAAAGGAAAGTGGGTTTGCCTTCATATTTGACCCAGAAAATCTCAGTTCAGCATGGAAATATCATTGCAACAGCTTTTATTTAGCCAGAAAAAAAGAGTGTAAGTTTTTATGCGCTTAAAAGCATTTTCAGGCCAAATGAGCTGATTTCTGCCAATTGCAGCAAAATACTGAAAGGAAAGTGGGTTTGCCTTCACAGTTGACCCAGAACAACTCAGTTCAGCATGGAAATATCATTGCAACAGCTTTTATTTAGCCAGAATTTAAGAGTGTAAGTTTTTATGCGCTTAAAAGCATTTTCAGGCCGAATGAGCAAATATGCTTGTTTCTGCCAATTGCAGCAAAATACTGAAAGGAAAGTGGGTTTGCCTTCATATTTGACCCAGAATAACTCAGTTCAGCATGGAAATATCATTGCAACAGCTTTCATTTAGCCAGAAATCATAACTGTAAGTTTTTTTGTGCTTAAAAGCATTTTCAGGCCAAATGAGCTGATTTCTGCCAATTGCAGCAAAATACTGAAAGGAAAGTGGGTTTGCCTTCTTATTTTACCCAGAACAACTCAGTTCAGCATGGAAATATCATTGCAACAGCTTTTATTTAGCCAGAAATCAAGAGTGTAAGTTTTTATGCGCTTAAAAGCATTTTCAGGCCGATTGAGCAAATATGCTTGTTTCTGCCAATTGCAGCAAAATACTGAAAGGAAAGTGGGTTTGCCTTCATATTTGACCCAGAACAACTCAGTTCAGCATGGAAACATCATTGCAACAGCTTTTATTTACCCAGAAATCAAGAGTGTAAGTTTTTATGCGCTTTAAAGCATTTTCAGGCCGAATGAGCAAATATGCTTGTTTCTGCCAATTGCAGCAAAATACTGAAAGGAAAGTGGGTTTGCCTTCATATTTGACCCAGAACAACTCAGTTCAGCATGGAAAAATCATTGCAACAGCTTTTATTTAGCCACAAATCAAGAGTGTAAGTTTTTATGCGCTTAAAAGCATTTTCAGGCCGAATGAGCAAATATGCTTGTTTCTGCCAATTGCAGCAAAATACTGAAAGGAAAGTGGGCTTGCCTTCATATTTGACCCAGAACAACTCAGTTCAGCATGGAAATATCATTGCAACAGCTTTTATTTAGCCAGAAATAAAGAGTGTAAGTTTTTATGCGCCTAAAACCATTTTCAGGCCAAATAAGCTGATTTCTGCCAATTGCAGCAAAATACTGAAAGGAAAGTGGGTTTGCCTTCATATTTGACCCAGAACAACTCAGTTCAGCATGGAAATATCATTGCAACAGCTTTTATTTAGCCAGAAAACAAGAGTGTAAGTTTTTATGCGCTTAAAAGCATTTTCAGGCCGAATGAGCAAATATGCTTGTTTCTGCCAATTGCAGCAAAATACTGAAAGGAAAGTGGGTTTGCCTACATATTTGACCCAGAACAACTCAGTTCAGCATGGAAATATCATTGCAACAGCTTTTATTTAGCAAGAAATCAAGAGTGTAAGTTTTTATGCGCTTAAAAGCATTTTCAGGCCGAATGAGCAAATATGCTTGTTTCTGCCAATTGCAGCAAAATACTGAAAGGAAAGTGGGTTTGCCTTCATAGTTGACCCAGAACAACTCCGTTCAGCATGGAAACATCATTGCAACAGCTTTTATTTACCCAGAAATCAAGAGTGTAAGTTTTTATGCGCTTTAAAGCATTTTCAGGCCGAATGAGCAATTATGCTTGTTTCTGCCAATTGCAGCAAAATACTGAAAGGAAAGTGGGTTTGCCTTCATATTTGACCCAGAACAACTCAGTTCAGCATGGAAATATCATTGCAACAGCTTTAATTTAGCCAGAAATCATAACTGTAATTTTTTTTGTGCTTAAAAGCATTTTCAGGCCAAATGAACTGATTTCTGCCAATTGCAGCAAAATACTAAAAGGAAAATGGGTTTGCCTTCATATTTGACCCAGAAGAACTCAGTTCAGCATGGAAACATCATTGCAACAGCTTTTATTTACCCAGAAATCAAGAGTGTAAGTTTTTATGCGCTTAAAAGCATTTTCAGGCCGAATGAGCAAATATGCTTGTTTCTGCCAATTGCAGCAAAATACTGAAAGGAAAGTGGGTTTGCCTTCATAGTTGACCCAGAACAACTCCGTTCAGCATGGAAATATCATTGCAACAGCTTTTATTTAGGCAGAAATCAAGAGTGTAAGTTTTTATGCGCTTAAAACCATTTTCAGGCCAAACAAGCTGATTTCTGCCAATTGCAGCAAAATACTGAAAGGAAAGTGGGTTTGCCTTCACAGTTGACCCAGAACAACTCAGTTCAGCATGGAAATATCATTGCAACAGCTTTTATTTAGCCAGAATTTAAGAGTGTAAGTTTTTATGCGCTTAAAAGAATTTTCAGGCTAAATGAGCTGATTTCTGCCAATTGCAGCAAAATACTGAAAGAAAAGTGGGTTTACCTTCATATTTGACCCAGAACAACTCAGTTCAGCATGGAAAAGTCATTGCAACAGCTTTTATTTAGCCAGAAATCAAGAGTGTAAGTTTTTATGCGCTTAAAAGCATTTTCAGGCCAATTGAGCTGATTTCTGCCAATTGCAGCAAAAAACTGAAAGGAAAGTGGGTTTGCCTTCATATTTGACCCAGAACAACTCAGTTCAGCATGGAAAAATCATTGCAACAGCTTTTATTTAGCCAGAAATCAAGAGTGTAAGTTTTTATGCGCTTAAAAGCATTTTCAGGCCGAATGAGCAAATATGCTTGTTTCTGCCAATTGCAGAAAATACTGAAAGGAAATTGGGTTTGCCTTCATATTTGCCCCAGAACAACCCAGTTCAGCATGGAAATATCATTGCAAGAGCTTTTATTTAGCCAGAAATCAAGAGTGTAAGTTTGTATGCGCTTAAAAGCATTTTTTGGCCAAATGAGCAAATATGCTTGTTCCTGCCAATTGCAACAAAATACTGAAAAGAAAGTGGGTTTGCCTTCATATTTGACCCAGAACAACTCAGTTCAGCATGGAAATATCATTGCAACAGCTTTTATTTAGCAAGAAATCAAGAGTGTAAGTTTTTATGCGCTTAAAAGCATTTTCAGGCCGAATGAGCAAATATGCTTGTTTCTGCCAATTGCAGCAAAATACTGAAAGGAAAGTGGGTTTGCCTTCATATTTGGCCCAGAACAACTCAGTTCAGCATGGAAATATCATTGCAACAGCTTTTATTTAGCCAGAAATCAAGAGCGTAAGTTTTTACGCGCTTAAAAGCATTTTCAGGCCGAATGAGCAAATATGCTTGTTTCTGCCAATTGCAGCAAAATACTGAAAGGAAAGTGGGTTTGCCTTCATATTTGACCCAGAACAACTCAGTTCAGCATGGAAATATCATTGCAACAGCTTTTATTTAGCCAGAAATCAAGAGTGTAAGTTTTTATGCGCTTAAAAGCATTTTCAGGCCAATTGAGCTGATTTCTGCCAATTGCAGCAAAAAACTGAAAGGAAAGTGGGTTTGCCTTCATATTTGACCCAGAACAACTCAGTTCAGCATGGAAAAATCATTGCAACAGCTTTTATTTAGCCAGAAATCAAGAGTGTCAGTTTTTATGCGCTTAAAAGCATTTTCAGGCCGAATGAGCAAATATGCTTGTTTCTGCCAATTGCAGAAAATACTGAAAGGAAATTGGGTTTGCCTTCATATTTGCCCCAGAACAACCCAGTTCAGCATGGAAATATCATTGCAACAGCTTTTATTTAGCCAGAAATCAAGAGTGTAAGTTTGTATGCGCTTAAAAGCATTTTTTGGCCGAATGAGCAAATATGCTTGTTTCTGCCAATTGCAACAAAATACTGAAAAGAAAGTGGGTTTGCCTTCATATTTGACCCAGAACAACTCCGTTCATCATGGAAATATCATTGCAACAGCTTTTATTTAGCCAGAAATCAAGAGTGTAAGTTTTTATGCGCTTGAAAGCATTTTCAGGCCAAATGAGTAAATATGCTTGTTTCTGCCAATTGCAGCAAAATACTGAAAGGAAAGTGGGTTTGCCGCCATATTTGACCCAGAACAACTCAGTTCAGCATGGAAATATCATTGCAACAGCTTTTATTTAGCCAGAAATCAAGAGTGTAAGTTTTTATGCGCTTAAAAGCATTTTCAGGCCAAATGAGCTGATTTCTGCCAATTGCAGCAAAATACTGAAAGGAAAGTGGGTTTGCCTTCATAGTTGACCCAGAACAACTCAGTTCAGCATGGAAATATCATTGCAACAGCTTTTATTTAGCCAGAAATAAAGAGTGTAAGTTTTTATGCGCTTAAAACCATTTTCAGGCCAAATAAGCTGATTTCTGCCAATTGCAGCAAAATACTGAAAGGAAAGTGGGTTTGCCTTCATATTTGACCCAGAACAACTCAGTTCAGCATAGAAATATCATTGCAACAGCTGTTATTTAGCCAGAAATCAATAGTGTAAGTTTTTATGCGCTTAAAAGCATTTTCAGGCCAAATGAGCAAATATGCTTGTTTCTGCCAATTGCAGCAAAATACTGAAAGGAAAGTGGGTTTGCCTTCATATTTCACCCAGAACAACTCAGTTCAGCATGGAAATATCATTGCAACAGCTTTTATTTAGCCAGAAATCACGAGTGTAAGTTTTTATGCGCTTAAAAACATTTTCAGGCCGAATGAGCAAATATGCTTGTTTCTGCCAATTGCAGCAAAATACTGAAAGGAAAGTGGGCTTGCCTTCATATTTGACCCAGAACAACTCAGTTCAGCATGGAAATATCATTGCAACAGCTTTTATTTAGCCAGAAATAAAGAGTGTAAGTGTTTATGCGCTTAAAACCATTTTCAGGCCAAATAAGCTGATTTCTGCCAATTACAGCAAAATACTGAAAGGAAAGTGGGTTTGCCTTCATATTTGACCCAGAACAACTCAGTTCAGCATGGAAATATCATTGCAACAGCTTTTATTTAGCCAGAAAACAAGAGTGTAAGTTTTTATGCGCTTAAAAGCATTTTCAGGCCGAATGAGCAAATATGCTTGTTTCTGCCAATTGCAGAAAAATGCTGAAAGGAAAGTGGGTTTGCCTTCATATTTGACCCAGAACAACTCAGTTCAGCATGGAAAAGTCATTGCAACAGCTTTTATTTAGCCAGAAATCAAGAGTGTAAGTTTTTATGCGCTTAAAAGCAGTTTCAGGCTAAATGAGCTGATTTCTGCCAATTGCAGCAAAATACTGAAAGGAAAGTGGGTTTGCCTTCATATTTGACCCAGAACAACTCAGTTCAGCATGGAAATATCATTGCAACAGCTTTTATTTAGCCAGAAATCAAGAGTGTAAGTTTTTATGCGCTTAAAAGCATTTTCAGGCCAATTGAGCTGATTTCTGCCAATTGCAGCAAAAAACTGAAAGGAAAGTGGGTTTGCCTTCATATTTGACCCAGAACAACTCAGTTCAGCATGGAAATATCATTGCAACAGCTTTTGTTTAGCCAGAAATCAATAGTGTAAGTTTTTATGCGCTTAAAACCATTTTCAGGCCAAATAAGCTGATTTCTGCCAATTGCAGCAAAATACTGAAAGGAAAGTGGGTTTGCCTTCATATTTGACCCAGAACAACTCAGTTCAGCATGGAAATATCATTGCAACAGCTTTTGTTTAGCCAGAAATCAAGAGTGTAAGTTTTTATGCCCTTAAAAGCATTTTCAGGCCGAATGAGCAAATATGCTTGTTTCTGCCAATTGCAGCAAAATACTGAAAGGAAAGTGGGTTTGCCTTCATATTTGACCCAGAACAACTCAGTTCAGCATGGAAATATCATTGCAACAGCTTTTGTTTAGCCAGAAATCAATAGTGTAAGTTTTTATGCGCCTAAAAGCATTTTCAGGCCAAATGAGCAAATATGCTTGTTTCTGCCAATTGCAGCAAAATACTGAAAGGAAAGTGGGTTTGCCTTCATATTTCACCCAGAACAACTCAGTTCAGCATGGAAATATTATTGCAACAGCTTTTATTTAGCCAGAAATCACGAGTGTAATTTTTTATGCGCTTAAAAGCATTTTCAGGCCGAATGAGCAAATATGCTTGTTTCTGCCAATTGCAGCAAAATACTGAAAGGAAAGTGGGCTTGCCTTCATATTTGACACAGAACAACTCAGTTCAGCATGGAAATATCATTGCAACAGCTTTTATTTAGCCAGAAATAAAGAGTGTAAGTTTTTATGCGCTTAAAACCATTTTCAGGCCAAATAAGCTGATTTCTGCCAATTGCAGCAAAATACTGAAAGGAAAGTGGGTTTGCCTACATATTTGACCCAGAACAACTCAGTTCAGCATGGAAATATCATTGCAACAGCTTTTATTTAGCCAGAAAACAAGAGTGTAAGTTTTTATGCGCTTAAAAGCATTTTCAGGCCGAATGAGCAAATATGCTTGTTTCTGCCAATTGCAGCAAAATACTGAAAGGAAAGTGGGTTTGCCTTCATATTTGACCCAGAACAACTTAGTTCAGCATGGAAACATCATTGCAACAGCTTTTATTTACCCAGAAATCAAGAGTGTAAGTTTTTATGCGCTTAAAAGCAGTTTCAGGCTAAATGAGCTGATTTCTGCCAATTCCAGCAAAATACTGAAAGGAAAGTGGGTTTGCCTTCATATTTGACCCAGAACAACTCAGTTCAGCATGGAAATATCATTGCAACAGCTTTTATTTAGCCAGAAATCAAGAGTGTAAGTTTTTATGCGCCTAAAAGCATTTTCAGGCCAAATGAGCTGATTTCTGCCAATTGCAGCAAAATACTGAAAGGAAAGTGGGTTTGCCTTCATATTTGATCCAGAACAACTCAGTTCAGCATGGAAATATCATTGCAACAGCTTTTATTTAGCCAGAAATCAAGAGTGCAAGTTTTTATGCGCTAAAAAGCATTTTCAGGCCGAATGAGCAAATATGCTTGTTTCTGCCAATTGCAGCAAAATACTGAAAGGAAAGTGGGTTTGCCTTCATATTTGACCCAGAACAACTCAGTTCAGCATGGAAATATCATTGCAACAGCTTTAATTTAGCCAGAAATCATAACTGTAAGTTTTTTTGTGCTTAAAAGCATTTTCAGGCCAAATGAGCTGATTTCTGCCAATTGCAGCAAAATACTGAAAGGAAAGTGGGTTTGCCTTCTTATTTGACCCAGAACAACTCAGTTCAGCATGGAAATATCATTGCAACAGCTTTTATTTAGCCAGAAATCAAGAGTGTAAGTTTTTATGCGCTTAAAAGCATTTTCAGGCCGAATGAGCAAATATGCTTGTTTCTGCCAATTGCAGCAAAATACTGAAAGGAAAGTGGGTTTGCCTACATATTTGACCCAGAACAACTCAGTTCAGCATGGAAATATCATTGCAACAGCTTTTATTTAGCCAGAAATCAAGAGTGTAAGTTTTTATGCGCTTAAAAGCATTTTCAGGCCGAATGAGCAAATATGCTTGTTTCTGCCAATTGCAGCAAAATACTGAAAGGAAAGTGGGTTTGCCTTCATAGTTGACCCAGAACAACTCCGTTCAGCATGGAAATATCATTGCAACAGCTTTTATTTAGGCAGAAATCAAGAGTGTAAGTTTTTATGCGCTTAAAAGCATTTTCAGGCCGAATGAGCAAATATGCTTGTTTCTGCCAATTGCAGCAAAATACTGAAAGGAAAGTGGGCTTGCCTTCATATTTGACACAGAACAACTCAGTTCAGCATGGAAATATCATTGCAACAGCTTTTATTTAGCCAGAAATCAAGAGTGTAAGTTTTTATGCGCTTAAAAGCATTTTCAGACCGAATGAGCTGATTTCTGCCAATTGAAGCAAAATACTGAAAGGAAAGTGGGTTTGCCTTCATATTTGACCCAGAACAACTCAGTTCAGCATGGAAATATCATTGCAACAGCTTTTATTTAGCCAGAAATCAAGAGTGTAAGTTTTTACGCGCTTAAAAGCATTTTCAGGCCGAATGAGCAAATATGCTTGTTTCTGCCAATTGCAGCAAAATACTGAAAGAAAAGTGGGTTTACCTTCATATTTGACCCAGAACAACTCAGTTCAGCATGGAAAAGTCATAACAACAGCTTTTATTTAGCCAGAAATCAAGAGTGTAAGTTTTTATGCGCTTAAAAGCATTTTCAGGCCAATTGAGCTGATTTCTGCCAATTGCAGCAAAAAACTGAAAGGAAAGTGGGTTTGCCTTCATATTTGACCCAGAACAACTCAGTTCAGCATGGAAAAATCATTGCAACAGCTTTTATTTAGCCAGAAATCAAGAGTGTAAGTTTTTATGCACTTAAAAGCATTTTCAGGCCGAATGAGCAAATATGCTTGTTTCTGCCAATTGCAGAAAATACTGAAAGGAAATTGGGTTTGCCTTCATATTTGCCCCAGAACAACCCAGTTCAGCATGGAAATATCATTGCAAGAGCTTTTATTTAGCCAGAAATCAAGAGTGTAAGTTTGTATGCGCTTAAAAGCATTTTTTGGCCGAATGAGCAAATATGCTTGTTTCTGCCAATTGCAACAAAATACTGAAAAGAAAGTGGGTTTGCCTTCATATTTGGCCCAGAACAACTCAGTTCAGCATGGAAATATCATTGCAACAGCTTTTATTTAGCCAGAAATCAAGAGTGTAAGTTTTTACGCGCTTAAAAGCATTTTCAGGCCGAATGAGCAAATATGCTTGTTTCTGCCAATTGCAGCAAAATACTGAAAGAAAAGTGGGTTTACCTTCATATTTGACCCAGAACAACTCAGTTCAGCATGGAAAAGTCATTGCAACAGCTTTTATTTAGCCAGAAATCAAGAGTGTAAGTTTTTATGCGCTTAAAAGCATTTTCAGGCCAATTGAGCTGATTTCTGCCAATTGCAGCAAAAAACTGAAAGGAAAGTGGGTTTGCCTTCATATTTGACACAGAACAACTCAGTTCAGCATGGAAAAATCATTGCAACAGCTTTTATTTAGCCAGAAATCAAGAGTGTAAGTTTTTATGCGCTTAAAAGCATTTTCAGGCCGAATGAGCAAATATGCTTGTTTCTGCCAATTGCAGAAAATACTGAAAGGAAAGTGGGTTTGCCTTCATATTTGACACAGAACAACTCAGTTCAGCATGGAAATATCATTGCAACAGCTTTTATTTAGCCAGAATTTAAGAGTGTAAGTTTTTATGCGCTTAAAAGCATTTTCAGGCTAAATGAGCTGATTTCTGCCAATTGCAGCAAAATACTGAAAGGAAAGTGGGTTTGCCTTCATATTTGATCCAGAACAACTCAGTTCAGCATGGAAATATCATTGCAACACCTTTTATTTAGCCAGAAATCAAGAGTGTAAGTTTTTATGCGCTTAAAAGCATTTTCAGGCCGAATGAGCAAATATGCTTGTTTCTGCCAATTGCAGCAAAATACTGAAAGGAAAGTGGGTTTGCCTTCATATTTGACCAGAACAACTCAGTTCAGCATGGAAATATCATTGCAACAGCTTTAATTTAGCCAGAAATCATAACTGTAAGTTTTTTTGTGCTTAAAAGCATTTTCAGGCCAAATGAGCTGATTTCTGCCAATTGCAGCAAAATACTGAAAGGAAAGTGGGTTTGCCTTCTTATTTGACCCAGAACAACTCAGTTCAGCATGGAAATATCATTGCAACAGCTTTTATTTAGCCAGAAATCAAGAGTGTAAGTTTTTATGCGCTTAAAAGCATTTTCAGGTCGATTGAGCAAATATGCTTGTTTCTGCCAATTGCAGCAAAATACTGAAAGGAAAGTGGGTTTGCCTTCATATTTGACCCAGAACAACTCAGTTCAGCATGGAAACATCATTGCAACAGCTTTTATTTACCCAGAAATCAAGAGTGTAAGTTTTTATGCACTTTAAAGCATTTTCAGGCCGAATGAGCAAATATGCTTGTTTCTGCCAATTGCAGCAAAATACTGAAAGGAAAGTGGGCTTGCCTTCATATTTGACCCAGAACAACTCAGTTCAGCATGGAAATATCATTGCAACAGCTTTTATTTAGCCAGAAATAAAGAGTGTAAGTTTTTATGCGCCTAAAACCATTTTCAGGCCAAATAAGCTGATTTCTGCCAATTGCAGCAAAATACTGAAAGGAAAGTGGGTTTGCCTTCATATTTGACCCAGAACAACTCAGTTCAGCATGGAAATATCATTGCAACAGATTTTATTTAGCCAGAAAACAAGAGTGTAAGTTTTTATGCGCTTAAAAGCATTTTCAGGCCGAATGAGCAAATATGCTTGTTTCTGCCAATTGCAGCAAAATACTGAAAGGAAAGTGGGTTTGCCTACATATTTGACCCAGAACAACTCAGTTCAGCATGGAAATATCATTGCAACAGCTTTTATTTAGCAAGAAATCAAGAGTGTAAGTTTTTATGCGCTTAAAAGCATTTTCAGGCCGAATGAGCAAATATGCTTGTTTCTGCCAATTGCAGCAAAATACTGAAAGGAAAGTGGGTTTGCCTTCATATTTGACCCAGAACAACTCAGTTCAGCATGGAAACATCATTGCAACAGCTTTTATTTAGCCACAAATTAAGAGTGTAAGTTTTTATGCGCTTAAAAGCATTTTCAGGCCGAATGAGCAAATATGCTTGTTTCTGCCAATTGCAGCAAAATACTGAAAGGAAAGTGGGTTTGCCTACATATTTGACCCAGAACAACTCAGTTCAGCATGGAAATATCATTGCAACAGCTTTTATTTAGCCAGAAATAAAGAGTGTAAGTTTTTATGCGCCTAAAACCATTTTCAGGCCAAATAAGCTGATTTCTGCCAATTGCAGCAAAATACTGAAAGGAAAGTGGGTTTGCCTTCATATTTGACCCAGAAAATCTCAGTTCAGCATGGAAATATCATTGCAACAGCTTTTATTTAGCCAGAAATCAAGAGTGTAAGTTTTTATGCGCTTAAAAGCATTTTCACGCCAAATGAGCTGATTTCTGCCAATTGCAGCAAAATACTGAAAGGAAAGTGGGTTTGCCTTCATATTTGACACAGAACAACTCAGTTCAGCATGGAAATATCATTGCAACAGCTTTTATTTAGACAGAAATCAAGAGTGTAAGTTTTTATGCGCTTAAAAGCATTTTCAGACCGAATGAGCTGATTTCTGCCAATTGCAGCAAAATACTGAAAGGAAAGTGGGTTTGCCTTCACAGTTGACCCAGAACAACTCAGTTCAGCATGGAAATATCATTGCAACAGCTTTTATTTAGCCAGAATTTAAGAGTGTAAGTTTTTATGCGCTTAAAAGCATTTTCAGGCTAAATGAGCTGATTTCTGCCAATTGCAGCAAAATACTGAAAGGAAAGTGGGTTTGCCTTCATATTTGATCCAGAACAACTCAGTTCAGCATGGAAATATCATTGCAACACCTTTTATTTAGCCAGAAATCAAGAGTGTAAGTTTTTATGCGCTTAAAAGCATTTTCAGGCCGAATGAGCAAATATGCTTGTTTCTGCCAATTGCAGCAAAATACTGAAAGGAAAGTGGGTTTGCCTTCATATTTGACCCAGAAAAACTCAGTTCAGCATGGAAATATCATTGCAACAGCTTTCATTTAGCCAGAAATCATAACTGTAAGTTTTTTTGTGCTTAAAAGCATTTTCAGGCCAAATGAGCTGATTTCTGCCAATTGCAGCAAAATACTGAAAGGAAAGTGGGTTTGCCTTCTTATTTGACCCAGAACAACTCAGTTCAGCATGGAAATATCATTGCAACAGCTTTTATTTAGCCAGAAATCAAGAGTGTAAGTTTTTATGCGCTTAAAAGCATTTTCAGGCCGATTGAGCAAATATGCTTGTTTCTGCCAATTGAAGCAAAATACTGAAAGGAAAGTGGGTTTGCCTTCATATTTGACCCAGAACAACTCAGTTCAGCATGGAAATATCATTGCAACAGCTTTTATTTAGCCAGAAATCAAGAGTGTAAGTTTTTACGCGCTTAAAAGCATTTTTAGGCCGAATGAGCAAATATGCTTGTTTCTGCCAATTGCAGCAAAATACTGAAAGAAAAGTGGGTTTACCTTCATATTTGACCCAGAACAACTCAGTTCAGCATGGAAATATCATTGCAACAGCTTTTATTTAGCCAGAAAACAAGAGTGTAAGTTTTTATGCGCTTAAAAGCATTTTCAGGCCGAATGAGCAAATATGCTTGTTTCTGCCAATTGCAGCAAAATACTGAAAGGAAAGTGGGTTTGCCTACATATTTGACCCAGAACAACTCCGTTCAGCATGGAAATATTATTGCAACAGCTTTTATTTAGCCAGAAATCAAGAGTGTAAGTTTTTATGCGCTTAAAAGCATTTTCAGACCGAATGAGCTGATTTCTGCCAATTGAAGCAAAATACTGAAAGGAAAGTGGGTTTGCCTTCATATTTGACCCAGAACAACTCAGTTCAGCATGGAAATATCATTGCAACAGCTTTTATTTAGCCAGAAATCAAGAGTGTAAGTTTTTACGCGCTTAAAAGCATTTTCAGGCCGAATGAGCAAATATGCTTGTTTCTGCCAATTGCAGCAAAATACTGAAAGAAAAGTGGGTTTACCTTCATATTTGACCCAGAACAACTCAGTTCAGCATGGAAAAGTCATAACAACAGCTTTTATTTAGCCAGAAATCAAGAGTGTAAGTTTTTATGCGCTTAAAAGCAGTTTCAGGCTAAATGAGCTGATTTCTGCCAATTGCAGCAAAATACTGAAAGGAAAGTGGGTTTGCCTTCATATTTGACCCAGAACAACTCAGTTCAGCATGGAAATATCATTGCAACAGCTTTTATTTAGCCAGAAATCAAGAGTGTAAGTTTTTATGCGCTTAAAAGCATTTTCAGGCCAATTGAGC
This sequence comes from Channa argus, assembly GCF_033026475.1. NCBI lineage: Eukaryota > Metazoa > Chordata > Actinopteri > Anabantiformes > Channidae > Channa > Channa argus. Next base: position 3,551,375 of record NC_090202.1, read on the forward strand.
TGATTTCTGCCAATTGCAGCAAAAAACTGAAAGGAAAGTGGGTTTGCCTTCATATTTGACCCAGAACAACTCAGTTCAGCATGGAAAAATCATTGCAACAGCTTTTATTTAGCCAGAAATCAAGAGTGTAAGTTTTTATGCACTTAAAAGCATTTTCAGGCCGAATGAGCAAATATGCTTGTTTCTGCCAATTGCAGAAAATACTGAAAGGAAATTGGGTTTGCCTTCATATTTGCCCCAGAACAACCCAGTTCAGCATGGAAATATCATTGCAAGAGCTTTTATTTAGCCAGAAATCAAGAGTGTAAGTTTGTATGCGCTTAAAAGCATTTTTTGGCCGAATGAGCAAATATGCTTGTTTCTGCCAATTGCAACAAAATACTGAAAAGAAAGTGCTTTTTATGCGCTTAAAAGCATTTTCAGTCTGAATGAGCTGATTTCTGTCAATTGAAGCAAAATACTGAAAGGAAAGTGGGTTTGCCTTCATATTTGACCCAGAAAATCTCAGTTCAGCATGGAAATATCATTGCAACAGCTTTTATTTAGCCAGAAAAAAAGAGTGTAAGTTTTTATGCGCTTAAAAGCATTTTCACGCCAAATGAGCTGATTTCTGCCAATTGCAGCAAAATACTGAAAGGAAAGTGGGTTTGCCTTCATATTTGACACAGAACAACTCAGTTCAGCATGGAAATATCATTGCAACAGCTTTTATTTAGACAGAAATCAAGAGTGTAAGTTTTTATGCGCTTAAAAGCATTTTCAGACCGAATGAGCTGATTTCTGCCAATTGCAGCAAAATACTGAAAGGAAATTGGGTTTGCCTTCACAGTTGACCCAGAACAACTCAGTTCTCAGTGCACTTAAAAGCATTTTCAGGCCGAATGAGCAAATATGCTTGTTTCTGCCAATTGCAGAAAATACTGAAAGGAAATTGGGTTTGCCTTCATATTTGCCCCAGAACAACCCAGTTCAGCATGGAAATATCATTGCAACAGCTTTTATTTAGCCAGAAAAAAAGAGTGTAAGTTTTTATGCGCTTAAAAGCATTTTCAGGCCAAATGAGCTGATTTCTGCCAATTGCAGCAAAATACTGAAAGGAAAGTGGGTTTGCCTTCATATTTGACACAGAACAACTCAGTTCAGCATGGAAATATCATTGCAACAGCTTTTATTTAGCCAGAATTTAAGAGTGTAAGTTTTTATGCGCTTAAAAGCATTTTCAGGCTAAATGAGCTGATTTCTGCCAATTGCAGCAAAATACTGAAAGGAAAGTGGGTTTGCCTTCATATTTGATCCAGAACAACTCAGTTCAGCATGGAAATATCATTGCAACACCTTTTATTTAGCCAGAAATCAAGAGTGTAAGTTTTTATGCGCTTAAAAGCATTTTCAGGCCGAATGAGCAAATATGCTTGTTTCTGCCAATTGCAGCAAAATACTGAAAGGAAAGTGGGTTTGCCTTCATATTTGACCAGAACAACTCAGTTCAGCATGGAAATATCATTGCAACAGCTTTTATTTAGCCAGAAATCAAGAGTGTAAGTTTTTATGCGCTTAAAAGCATTTTCAGGCCGATTGAGCAAATATGCTTGTTTCTGCCAATTGCAGAAAATACTGAAAGGAAATTGGGTTTGCCTTCATATTTGCCCCAGAACAACCCAGTTCAGCATGGAAATATCATTGCAAGAGCTTTTATTTAGCCAGAAATCAAGAGTGTAAGTTTGTATGCGCTTAAAAGCATTTTTTGGCCGAATGAGCAAATATGCTTGTTTCTGCCAATTGCAACAAAATACTGAAAAGAAAGTGCTTTTTATGCGCTTAAAAGCATTTTCAGTCTGAATGAGCTGATTTCTGTCAATTGAAGCAAAATACTGAAAGGAAAGTGGGTTTGCCTTCATATTTGACCCAGAAAATCTCAGTTCAGCATGGAAATATCATTGCAACAGCTTTTATTTAGCCAGAAAAAAAGAGTGTAAGTTTTTATGCGCTTAAAAGCATTTTCACGCCAAATGAGCTGATTTCTGCCAATTGCAGCAAAATACTGAAAGGAAAGTGGGTTTGCCTTCATATTTGACACAGAACAACTCAGTTCAGCATGGAAATATCATTGCAACAGCTTTTATTTAGACAGAAATCAAGAGTGTAAGTTTTTATGCGCTTAAAAGCATTTTCAGACCGAATGAGCTGATTTCTGCCAATTGCAGCAAAATACTGAAAGGAAATTGGGTTTGCCTTCACAGTTGACCCAGAACAACTCAGTTCTCAGTGCACTTAAAAGCATTTTCAGGCCGAATGAGCAAATATGCTTGTTTCTGCCAATTGCAGAAAATACTGAAAGGAAATTGGGTTTGCCTTCATATTTGCCCCAGAACAACCCAGTTCAGCATGGAAATATTATTGCAACAGCTTTTATTTAGCCAGAAAAAAAGAGTGTAAGTTTTTATGCGCTTAAAAGCATTTTCAGGCCAAATGAGCTGATTTCTGCCAATTGCAGCAAAATACTGAAAGGAAAGTGGGTTTGCCTTCATATTTGACACAGAACAACTCAGTTCAGCATGGAAATATCATTGCAACAGCTTTTATTTAGCCAGAATTTAAGAGTGTAAGTTTTTATGCGCTTAAAAGCATTTTCAGGCTAAATGAGCTGATTTCTGCCAATTGCAGCAAAATACTGAAAGGAAAGTGGGTTTGCCTTCATATTTGATCCAGAACAACTCAGTTCAGCATGGAAATATCATTGCAACACCTTTTATTTAGCCAGAAATCAAGAGTGTAAGTTTTTATGCGCTTAAAAGCATTTTCAGGCCGAATGAGCAAATATGCTTGTTTCTGCCAATTGCAGCAAAATACTGAAAGGAAAGTGGGTTTGCCTTCATATTTGACCAGAACAACTCAGTTCAGCATGGAAATATCATTGCAACAGCTTTTATTTAGCCAGAAATCAAGAGTGTAAGTTTTTATGCGCTTAAAAGCATTTTCAGGCCGATTGAGCAAATATGCTTGTTTCTGCCAATTGCAGCAAAATACTGAAAGGAAAGTGGGTTTGCCTTCATATTTGACCCAGAACAACTCAGTTCAGCATGGAAACATCATTGCAACAGCTTTTATTTACCCAGAAATCAAGAGTGTAAGTTTTTATGCGCCTAAAAGCATTTTCAGGCCAAATGAGCAAATATGCTTGTTTCTGCCAATTGCAGCAAAATACTGAAAGGAAAGTGGGTTTGCCTTCATATTTCACCCAGAACAACTCAGTTCAGCATGGAAATATCATTGCAACAGCTTTTATTTAGCCAGAAATCACGAGTGTAATTTTTTATGCGCTTAAAAGCATTTTCAGGCCGAATGAGCAAATATGCTTGTTTCTGCCAATTGCAGCAAAATACTGAAAGGAAAGTGGGCTTGCCTTCATATTTGACCCAGAACAACTCAGTTCAGCATGGAAATATCATTGCAACAGCTTTTATTTAGCCAGAAATAAAGAGTGTAAGTTTTTATGCGCTTAAAACCATTTTCAGGCCAAATAAGCTGATTTCTGCCAATTGCAGCAAAATACTGAAAGGAAAGTGGGTTTGCCTTCATATTTGACCCAGAACAACTCAGTTCAGCATGGAAATATCATTGCAACAGCTTTTATTTAGCCAGAAAACAAGAGTGTAAGTTTTTATGCGCTTAAAAGCATTTTCAGGCCGAATGAGCAAATATGCTTGTTTCTGCCAATTGCAGCAAAATACTGAAAGGAAAGTGGGTTTGCCTTCATATTTGACCCAGAACAACTTAGTTCAGTATGGAAACATCATTGCAACAGCTTTTATTTACCCAGAAATCAAGAGTGTAAGTTTTTATGCGCTTAAAAGCAGTTTCAGGCTAAATGAGCTGATTTCTGCCAATTCCAGCAAAATACTGAAAGGAAAGTGGGTTTGCCTTCATATTTGACCCAGAACAACTCAGTTCAGCATGGAAATATCATTGCAACAGCTTTTATTTAGCCAGAAATCAAGAGTGTAAGTTTTTATGCGCTTAAAAGCATTTTCAGGCCAATTGAGCTGATTTCTGCCAATTGCAGCAAAAAACTGAAAGGAAAGTGGGTTTGCCTTCATATTTGACCCAGAACAACTCAGTTCAGCATGGAAATATCATTGCAACAGCTTTTGTTTAGCCAGAAATCACGAGTGTAAGTTTTTATGCCCTTAAAAGCATTTTCAGGCCGAATGAGCAAATATGCTTGTTTCTGCCAATTGCAGCAAAATACTGAAAGGAAAGTGGGTTTGCCTTCATATTTGACCCAAAACAACTCAGTTCAGCATGGAAATATCATTGCAACAGCTTTTGTTTAGCCAGAAATCAATAGTGTAAGTTTTTATGCGCCTAAAAGCATTTTCAGGCCAAATGAGCTGATTTCTGCCAATTGCAGCAAAATACTGAAAGGAAAGTGGGTTTGCCTTCATATTTGATCCAGAACAACTCAGTTCAGCATGGAAATATCATTGCAACAGCTTTTATTTAGCCAGAAATCAAGAGTGCAAGTTTTTATGCGCTTAAAAGCATTTTCAGGCCGAATGAGCAAATATGCTTGTTTCTGCCAATTGCAGCAAAATACTGAAAGGAAAGTGGGTTTGCCTTCATATTTGACCCAGAACAACTCAGTTCAGCATGGAAATATCATTGCAACAGCTTTAATTTAGCCAGAAATCATAACTGTAAGTTTTTTTGTGCTTAAAAGCATTTTCAGGCCAAATGAGCTGATTTCTGCCAATTGCAGCAAAATACTGAAAGGAAAGTGGGTTTGCCTTCTTATTTGACCCAGAACAACTCAGTTCAGCATGGAAATATCATTGCAACAGCTTTTATTTAGCCAGAAATCAAGAGTGTAAGTTTTTATGCGCTTAAAAGCATTTTCAGGCCGAATGAGCAAATTTGCTTGTTTCTGCCAATTGCAGCAAAATACTGAAAGGAAAGTGGGTTTGCCTACATATTTGACCCAGAACAACTCAGTTCAGCATGGAAATATCATTGCAACAGCTTTTATTTAGCCAGAAATCAAGAGTGTAAGTTTTTATGCGCTTAAAAGCATTTTCAGGCCGAATGAGCAAATATGCTTGTTTCTGCCAATTGCAGCAAAATACTGAAAGGAAAGTGGGCTTGCCTTCATATTTGACACAGAACAACTCAGTTCAGCATGGAAATATCATTGCAACAGCTTTTATTTAGCCAGAAATCAAGAGTGTAAGTTTTTATGCGCTTAAAAGCATTTTCAGACCGAATGAGCTGATTTCTGCCAATTGAAGCAAAATACTGAAAGGAAAGTGGGTTTGCCTACATATTTGACCCAGAACAACTCAGTTCAGCATGGAAATATCATTGCAACAGCTGTTATTTAGCCAGAATTTAAGAGTGTAAGTTTTTATGCGCTTAAAAGAATTTTCAGGCTAAATGAGCTGATTTCTGCCAATTGCAGCAAAATACTGAAAGGAAAGTGGGTTTGCCTTCATTTTTTGACCCAGAACAACTCAGTTCAGCATGGAAATATCATCGCAACAGCTTTTATTTAGCCAGAAATAAAGACTGTAAGTTTTTATGCGCTTAAAAGCATTTTCAGGCCGAATGAGCAAATATGCTTGTTTCTGCCAATTGCAGCAAAATACTGAAAGGAAAGTGGGTTTGCCTTCATATTTGACCCAGAACAACTCAGTTCAGCATGGAAATATCATTGCAACAGCTTTTATTTAGCCAGAAATCAAGAGTGTAAGTTTTTACGCGCTTAAAAGCATTTTCAGGCCGAATGAGCAAATATGCTTGTTTCTGCCAATTGCAGCAAAATACTGAAAGAAAAGTGGGTTTACCTTCATATTTGACCCAGAACAACTCAGTTCAGCATGGAAAAGTCATAACAACAGCTTTTATTTAGCCAGAAATCAAGAGTGTAAGTTTTTATGCGCTTAAAAGCAGTTTCAGGCTAAATGAGCTGATTTCTGCCAATTGCAGCAAAATACTGAAAGGAAAGTGGGTTTGCCTTCATATTTGACCCAGAACAACTCAGTTCAGCATGGAAATATCATTGCAACAGCTTTTATTTAGCCAGAAATCAAGAGTGTAAGTTTTTATGCGCTTAAAAGCATTTTCAGGCCAATTGAGCTGATTTCTGCCAATTGCAGCAAAAAACTGAAAGGAAAGTGGGTTTGCCTTCATATTTGACCCAGAACAACTCAGTTCAGCATGGAAAAATCATTGCAACAGCTTTTATTTAGCCAGAAATCAAGAGTGTAAGTTTTTATGCACTTAAAAGCATTTTCAGGCCGAATGAGCAAATATGCTTGTTTCTGCCAATTACAGCAAAATACTGAAAGGAAAGTGGGTTTGCCTTCATATTTGACCCAGAACAACTTAGTTCAGCATGGAAACATCATTGCAACAGCTTTTATTTAGCCAGAAATCAAGAGTGTAAGTTTTTATGCGCTTAAAAGCATTTTAAGGCCGAATGAGCAAATATGCTTGTTTCTGCCAATTACAGCAAAATACTGAAAGGAAAGTGGGTTTGCCTTCATATTTGACCCAGAACAACTTAGTTCAGCATGGAAACATCATTGCAACAGCTTTTATTTACCCAGAAATCAAGAGTGTAAGTTTTTATGCGCTTAAAAGCATTTTCAGGCCGAATGAGCAAATATGCTTGTTTCTGCCAATTGCAGCAAAATACTGAAAGAAAAGTGGGTTTACCTTCATATTTGACCCAGAACAACTCAGTTCAGCATGGAAAAGTCATTGCAACAGCTTTTATTTAGCCAGAAATCAAGAGTGTAAGTTTTTATGCGCTTAAAAGCAGTTTCAGGCTAAATGAGCTGATTTCTGCCAATTGCAGCAAAATACTGAAAGGAAAGTGGGTTTGCCTTCATATTTGACCCAGAAGAACTCAGTTCAGCATGGAAATATCATTGCAACAGCTTTTATTTAGCCAGAAATCAAGAGTGTAAGTTTTTATGCGCTTAAAAGCATTTTCAGGCCAATTGAGCTGATTTCTGCCAATTGCAGCAAAAAACTGAAAGGAAAGTGGGTTTGCCTTCATATTTGACCCAGAACAACTCAGTTCAGCATGGAAATATCATTGCAACAGCTTTTGTTTAGCCAGAAATCAAGAGTGTAAGTTTTTATGCCCTTAAAAGCATTTTCAGGCCGAATGAGCAAATATGCTTGTTTCTGCCAATTGCAGCAAAATACTGAAAGGAAAGTGGGTTTGCCTTCATATTTGACCCAGAACAACTCAGTTCAGCATGGAAATATCATTGCAACAGCTTTTGTTTAGCCAGAAATCAATAGTGTAAGTTTTTATGCGCCTAAAAGCATTTTCAGGCCAAATGAGCAAATATGCTTGTTTCTGCCAATTGCAGCAAAATACTGAAAGGAAAGTGGGTTTGCCTTCATATTTCACCCAGAACAACTCAGTTCAGCATGGAAATATCATTGCAACAGCTTTTATTTAGCCAGAAATCACGAGTGTAATTTTTTATGCGCTTAAAAGCATTTTCAGGCCGAATGAGCAAATATGCTTGTTTCTGCCAATTGCAGCAAAATACTGAAAGGAAAGTGGGCTTGCCTTCATATTTGACCCAGAACAACTCAGTTCAGCATGGAAATATCATTGCAACAGCTTTTATTTAGCCAGAAATAAAGAGTGTAAGTTTTTATGCGCTTAAAACCATTTTCAGGCCAAATAAGCTGATTTCTGCCAATTGCAGCAAAATACTGAAAGGAAAGTGGGTTTGCCTTCATATTTGACCCAGAACAACTCAGTTCAGCATGGAAATATCATTGCAACAGCTTTTATTTAGCCAGAAAACAAGAGTGTAAGTTTTTATGCGCTTAAAAGCATTTTCAGGCCGAATGAGCAAATATGCTTGTTTCTGCCAATTGCAGCAAAATACTGAAAGGAAAGTGGGTTTGCCTTCATATTTGACCCAGAACAACTTAGTTCAGCATGGAAACATCATTGCAACAGCTTTTATTTACCCAGAAATCAAGAGTGTAAGTTTTTATGCGCTTAAAAGCAGTTTCAGGCTAAATGAGCTGATTTCTGCCAATTCCAGCAAAATACTGAAAGGAAAGTGGGTTTGCCTTCATATTTGACCCAGAACAACTCAGTTCAGCATGGAAATATCATTGCAACAGCTTTTATTTAGCCAGAAATCAAGAGTGTAAGTTTTTATGCACTTAAAAGTATTTTCAGGCCAATTGAGCTGATTTCTGCCAATTGCAGCAAAAAACTGAAAGGAAAGTGGGTTTGCCTTCATATTTGACCCAGAACAACTCAGTTCAGCATGGAAATATCATTGCAACAGCTTTTGTTTAGCCAGAAATCACGAGTGTAAGTTTTTATGCCCTTAAAAGCATTTTCAGGCCGAATGAGCAAATATGCTTGTTTCTGCCAATTGCAGCAAAATACTGAAAGGAAAGTGGGTTTGCCTTCATATTTGACCCAAAACAACTCAGTTCAGCATGGAAATATCATTGCAACAGCTTTTGTTTAGCCAGAAATCAATAGTGTAAGTTTTTATGCGCCTAAAAGCATTTTCAGGCCAAATGAGCTGATTTCTGCCAATTGCAGCAAAATACTGAAAGGAAAGTGGGTTTGCCTTCATATTTGATCCAGAACAACTCAGTTCAGCATGGAAATATCATTGCAACAGCTTTTATTTAGCCAGAAATCAAGAGTGCAAGTTTTTATGCGCTTAAAAGCATTTTCAGGCCGAATGAGCAAATATGCTTGTTTCTGCCAATTGCAGCAAAATACTGAAAGGAAAGTGGGTTTGCCTTCATATTTGACCCAGAACAACTCAGTTCAGCATGGAAATATCATTGCAACAGCTTTAATTTAGCCAGAAATCATAACTGTAAGTTTTTTTGTGCTTAAAAGCATTTTCAGGCCAAATGAGCTGATTTCTGCCAATTGCAGCAAAATACTGAAAGGAAAGTGGGTTTGCCTTCTTATTTGACCCAGAACAACTCAGTTCAGCATGGAAATATCATTGCAACAGCTTTTATTTAGCCAGAAATCAAGAGTGTAAGTTTTTATGCGCTTAAAAGCATTTTCAGGCCGAATGAGCAAATTTGCTTGTTTCTGCCAATTGCAGCAAAATACTGAAAGGAAAGTGGGTTTGCCTACATATTTGACCCAGAACAACTCAGTTCAGCATGGAAATATCATTGCAACAGCTTTTATTTAGCCAGAAATCAAGAGTGTAAGTTTTTATGCGCTTAAAAGCATTTTCAGGCCGAATGAGCAAATATGCTTGTTTCTGCCAATTGCAGCAAAATACTGAAAGGAAAGTGGGCTTGCCTTCATATTTGACACAGAACAACTCAGTTCAGCATGGAAATATCATTGCAACAGCTTTTATTTAGCCAGAAATCAAGAGTGTAAGTTTTTATGCGCTTAAAAGCATTTTCAGACCGAATGAGCTGATTTCTGCCAATTGAAGCAAAATACTGAAAGGAAAGTGGGTTTGCCTTCATTTTTTGACCCAGAACAACTCAGTTCAGCATGGAAATATCATCGCAACAGCTTTTATTTAGCCAGAAATCAAGACTGTAAGTTTTTATGCGCTTAAAAGCATTTTCAGGCCGAATGAGCAAATATGCTTGTTTCTGCCAATTGCAGCAAAATACTGAAAGGAAAGTGGGTTTGCCTTCATATTTGACCCAGAACAACTCAGTTCAGCATGGAAATATCATTGCAACAGCTTTTATTTAGCCAGAAATCAAGAGTGTAAGTTTTTACGCGCTTAAAAGCATTTTCAGGCCGAATGAGCAAATATGCTTGTTTCTGCCAATTGCAGCAAAATACTGAAAGAAAAGTGGGTTTACCTTCATATTTGACCCAGAACAACTCAGTTCAGCATGGAAAAGTCATAACAACAGCTTTTATTTAGCCAGAAATCAAGAGTGTAAGTTTTTATGCGCTTAAAAGCAGTTTCAGGCTAAATGAGCTGATTTCTGCCAATTGCAGCAAAATACTGAAAGGAAAGTGGGTTTGCCTTCATATTTGACCCAGAACAACTCAGTTCAGCATGGAAATATCATTGCAACAGCTTTTATTTAGCCAGAAATCAAGAGTGTAAGTTTTTATGCGCTTAAAAGCATTTTCAGGCCAATTGAGCTGATTTCTGCCAATTGCAGCAAAAAACTGAAAGGAAAGTGGGTTTGCCTTCATATTTGACCCAGAACAACTCAGTTCAGCATGGAAAAATCATTGCAACAGCTTTTATTTAGCCAGAAATCAAGAGTGTAAGTTTTTATGCACTTAAAAGCATTTTCAGGCCGAATGAGCAAATATGCTTGTTTCTGCCAATTGCAGAAAATACTGAAAGGAAATTGGGTTTGCCTTCATATTTGCCCCAGAACAACCCAGTTCAGCATGGAAATATCATTGCAAGAGCTTTTATTTAGCCAGAAATCAAGAGTGTAAGTTTGTATGCGCTTAAAAGCATTTTTTGGCCGAATGAGCAAATATGCTTGTTTCTGCCAATTGCAGCAAAATACTGAAAGAAAAGTGGGTTTACCTTCATATTTGACACAGAACAACTCAGTTCAGCATGGAAAAGTCATTGCAACAGCTTTTATTTAGCCAGAAATCAAGAGTGTAAGTTTTTATGCGCTTAAAAGCAGTTTCAGGCTAAATGAGCTGATTTCTGCCAATTGCAGCAAAATACTGAAAGGAAAGTGGGTTTGCATTCATATTTGACCCAGAATAACTCAGTTCAGCATGGAAATATCATTGCAACAGCTTTTATTTAGCCAGAAATCAAGAGTGTAAGTTTTTATGCGCTTAAAAGCATTTTCAGGCCAATTGAGCTGATTTCTGCCAATTGCAGCAAAAAACTGAAAGGAAAGTGGGTTTGCCTTCATATTTGACACAGAACAACTCAGTTCAGCATGGAAAAATCATTGCAACAGCTTTTATTTAGCCAGAAATCAAGAGTGTAAGTTTTTATGCGCTTAAAAGCATTTTCAGGCCGAATGAGCAAATATGCTTGTTTCTGCCAATTGCAGAAAATACTGAAAGGAAATTGGGTTTGCCTTCATATTTGCCCCAGAACAACCCAGTTCAGCATGGAAATATCATTGCAACAGCTTTTATTTAGCCAGAAATCAAGAGTTTAAGTTTTTATGCGCTTAAAAGCATTTTCAGGCCAAGTGAGCAAATATGCTTGTTTCTGCCAATTGCAGCAAAATACTGAAAGGAAAGTGGGTTTGCCGCCATATTTGACCCAGAACAACTCAGTTCAGCATGGAAATATCATTGCAACAGCTTTTATTTAGCCAGAAATCAAGAGTGTAAGTTTTTATGCGCTTAAAAGCATTTTCAGGCCAAATGAGCTGATTTCTGCCAATTGCAGCAAAATACTGAAAGGAAAGTGGGATTGCCTTCATATTTGACCCAGAACAACTCAGTTCAGCATGGAAATATCATTGCAACAGCTTTTATTTAGCCAGAAATCAAGAGTGTAAGTTTTTATGCGCTTAAAAGCATTTTCAGGCCGAATGAGCAAATATGCTTGTTTCTGCCAATTGCAGCAAAATACTGAAAGGAAAGTGGGTTTGCCTTCATATTTGACCCAGAACAACTCCGTTCAGCATGGAAATATCATTGCAACAGCTGTTATTTAGCCAGAAATCAATAGTGTAAGTTTTTATGCGCTTAAAAGCATTTTCAGGCCAAATGAGCAAATATGCTTGTTTCTGCCAATTGCAGCAAAATACTGAAAGGAAAGTGGGTTTGCCTTCATATTTGACCCAGAACAACTCAGTTCAGCATGGAAATATCATTGCAACAGCTTTTATTTAGCCAGAAATCAAGAGTGTAAGTTTTTATGCGCTTAAAAGCATTTTCAGGCCGAATGACCAAATATGCTTGTTTCTGCCAATTGCAGCAAAATACTGAAAGGAAAGTGGGATTGCCTTCATATTTGACCCAGAACAACTCAGTTCAGCATGGAAATATCATTGCAACAGCTTTTATTTAGCCAGAAATAAAGAGTGTAAGTTTTTATGCGCTTAAAACCATTTTCAGGCCAAATAAGCTGATTTCTGCCAATTGCAGCAAAATACTGAAAGGAAAGTGGGTTTGCCTTCATATTTGACCCAGAACAACTCAGTTCAGCATGGAAATATCATTGCAACAGCTTTTATTTAGCCAGAAAACAAGAGTGTAAGTTTTTATGCGCTTAAAAGCATTTTCAGGCCGAATGAGCAAATATGCTTGTTTCTGCCAATTGCAGCAAAATGCTGAAAGGAAAGTGGGTTTGCCTACATATTTGACCCAGAACAACTCAGTTCAGCATGGAAATATCATTGCAACAGCTTTTATTTAGCCAGAAATCAAGAGTGTAAGTTTTTATGCGTTTAAAAGCATTTTAAGGCCGAATGAGCAAATATGCTTGTTTCTGCCAATTGCAGCAAAATACTGAAAGGAAAGTGGGTTTGCCTTCATATTTGACCCAGAACAACTTAGTTCAGCATGGAAACATCATTGCAACAGCTTTTATTTAGCCAGAAATCAAGAGTGTAAGTTTTTATGTGCTTAAAAGCAGTTTCAGGCTAAATGAGCTGATTTCTGCCAATTGCAGCAAAATACTGAAAGGAAAGTGGGTTTGCCTTCATATTTGACCCAGAACAACTCAGTTCAGCATGGAAATATCATTGCAACAGCTTTTATTTAGCCAGAAAACAAGAGTGTAAGTTTTTATGCGTTTAAAAGCATTTTCAGGCCGAATGAGCAAATATGCTTGTTTCTGCCAATTGCAGAAAAATGCTGAAAGGAAAGTGGGTTTGCCTTCATATTTGACCCAGAACAACTCAGTTCAGCATGGAAATATCATTGCAACAGCTTTTATTTAGCCAGAAAACAAGAGTGTAAGTTTTTATGCGTTTAAAAGCATTTTCAGGCCGAATGAGCAAATATGCTTGTTTCTGCCAATTGCAGAAAAATGCTGAAAGGAAAGTGGGTTTGCCTACATATTTGACCCAGAACAACTCAGTTCAGCATGGAAATATCATTGCAACAGCTTTTATTTAGCCAGAAATCAAGAGTGTAAGTTTTTATGCGCTTAAAAGCATTTTAAGGCCGAATGAGCAAATATGCTTGTTTCTGCCAATTACAGCAAAATACTGAAAGGAAAGTGGGTTTGCCTTCATATTTGACCCAGAACAACTTAGTTCAGCATGGAAACATCATTGCAACAGCTTTTATTTACCCAGAAATCAAGAGTGTAAGTTTTTATGCGCTTAAAAGCATTTTCAGGCCGAATGAGCAAATATGCTTGTTTCTGCCAATTGCAGCAAAATACTGAAAGAAAAGTGGGTTTACCTTCATATTTGACCCAGAACAACTCAGTTCAGCATGGAAAAGTCATTGCAACAGCTTTTATTTAGCCAGAAATCAAGAGTGTAAGTTTTTATGCGCTTAAAAGCAGTTTCAGGCTAAATGAGCTGATTTCTGCCAATTGCAGCAAAATACTGAAAGGAAAGTGGGTTTGCCTTCATATTTGACCCAGAACAACTCAGTTCAGCATGGAAATATCATTGCAACAGCTTTTATTTAGCCAGAAATCAAGAGTGTAAGTTTTTATGCGCTTAAAAGCATTTTCAGGCCAATTGAGCTGATTTCTGCCAATTGCAGCAAAAAACTGAAAGGAAAGTGGGTTTGCCTTCATATTTGACCCAGAACAACTCAGTTCAGCATGGAAATATCATTGCAACAGCTTTTGTTTAGCCAGAAATCAAGAGTGTAAGTTTTTATGCCCTTAAAAGCATTTTCAGGCCGAATGAGCAAATATGCTTGTTTCTGCCAATTGCAGCAAAATACTGAAAGGAAAGTGGGTTTGCCTTCATAGTTGACCCAGAACAACTCCGTTCAGCATGGAAATATCATTGCAACAGCTTTTCTTTAGGCAGAAATCAAGAGTGTAAGTTTTTATGCGCTTAAAAGCATTTTCAGGCCGAATGAGCAAATATGCTTGTTTCTGCCAATTGCAGCAAAATACTGAAAGGAAAGTGGGCTTGCCTTCATATTTGACACAGAACAACTCAGTTCAGCATGGAAATATCATTGCAACAGCTTTTATTTAGCCAGAAATCAAGAGTGTAAGTTTTTATGCGCTTAAAAGCATTTTCAGACCGAATGAGCTGATTTCTGCCAATTGAAGCAAAATACTGAAAGGAAAGTGGGTTTGCCTTCACAGTTGACCCAGAACAACTCAGTTCAGCATGGAAATATCATTGCAACAGCTGTTATTTAGCCAGAATTTAAGAGTGTAAGTTTTTATGCGCTTAAAAGAATTTTCAGGCTAAATGAGCTGATTTCTGCCAATTGCAGCAAAATACTGAAAGGAAAGTGGGTTTGCCTTCATATTTGAGCCAGAACAACTCAGTTCAGCATGGAAATATCATCGCAACAGCTTTTATTTAGCCAGAAATCAAGACTGTAAGTTTTTATGCGCTTAAAAGCATTTTCAGGCCGAATGAGCAAATATGCTTGTTTCTGCCAATTGCAGCAAAATACTGAAAGGAAAGTGGGTTTGCCTTCATATTTGACCCAGAACAACTCAGTTCAGCATGGAAATATCATTGCAACAGCTTTTATTTAGCCAGAAATCAAGAGTGTAAGTTTTTACGCGCTTAAAAGCATTTTCAGGCCGAATGAGCAAATATGCTTGTTTCTGCCAATTGCAGCAAAATACTGAAAGAAAAGTGGGTTTACCTTCATATTTGACCCAGAACAACTCAGTTCAGCATGGAAAAGTCATAACAACAGCTTTTATTTAGCCAGAAATCAAGAGTGTAAGTTTTTATGCGCTTAAAAGCAGTTTCAGGCTAAATGAGCTGATTTCTGCCAATTGCAGCAAAATACTGAAAGGAAAGTGGGTTTGCCTTCATATTTGACCCAGAACAACTCAGTTCAGCATGGAAATATCATTGCAACAGCTTTTATTTAGCCAGAAATCAAGAGTGTAAGTTTTTATGCGCTTAAAAGCATTTTCAGGCCAATTGAGCTGATTTCTGCCAATTGCAGCAAAAAACTGAAAGGAAAGTGGGTTTGCCTTCATATTTGACCCAGAACAACTCAGTTCAGCATGGAAAAATCATTGCAACAGCTTTTATTTAGCCAGAAATCAAGAGTGTAAGTTTTTATGCACTTAAAAGCATTTTCAGGCCGAATGAGCAAATATGCTTGTTTCTGCCAATTGCAGAAAATACTGAAAGGAAATTGGGTTTGCCTTCATATTTGCCCCAGAACAACCCAGTTCAGCATGGAAATATCATTGCAAGAGCTTTTATTTAGCCAGAAATCAAGAGTGTAAGTTTGTATGCGCTTAAAAGCATTTTTTGGCCGAATGAGCAAATATGCTTGTTTCTGCCAATTGCAGCAAAATACTGAAAGAAAAGTGGGTTTACCTTCATATTTGACCCAGAACAACTCAGTTCTGCATGGAAAAGTCATTGCAACAGCTTTTATTTAGCCAGAAATCAAGAGTGTAAGTTTTTATGCGCTTAAAAGCAGTTTCAGGCTAAATGAGCTGATTTCTGCCAATTGCAGCAAAATACTGAAAGGAAAGTGGGTTTGCATTCATATTTGACCCAGAATAACTCAGTTCAGCATGGAAATATCATTGCAACAGCTTTTATTTAGCCAGAAATCAAGAGTGTAAGTTTTTATGCGCTTAAAAGCATTTTCAGGCCAATTGAGCTGATTTCTGCCAATTGCAGCAAAAAACTGAAAGGAAAGTGGGTTTGCCTTCATATTTGACACAGAACAACTCAGTTCAGCATGGAAAAATCATTGCAACAGCTTTTATTTAGCCAGAAATCAAGAGTGTAAGTTTTTATGCGCTTAAAAGCATTTTCAGGCCGAATGAGCAAATATGCTTGTTTCTGCCAATTGCAGAAAATACTGAAAGGAAATTGGGTTTGCCTTCATATTTGCCCCAGAACAACCCAGTTCAGCATGGAAATATCATTGCAACAGCTTTTATTTAGCCAGAAATCAAGAGTTTAAGTTTTTATGCGCTTAAAAGCATTTTCAGGCCAAGTGAGCAAATATGCTTGTTTCTGCCAATTGCAGCAAAATACTGAAAGGAAAGTGGGTTTGCCGCCATATTTGACCCAGAACAACTCAGTTCAGCATGGAAATATCATTGCAACAGCTTTTATTTAGCCAGAAATCAAGAGTGTAAGTTTTTATGCGCTTAAAAGCATTTTCAGGCCAAATGAGCTGATTTCTGCCAATTGCAGCAAAATACTGAAAGGAAAGTGGGATTGCCTTCATATTTGACCCAGAACAACTCAGTTCAGCATGGAAATATCATTGCAACAGCTTTTATTTAGCCAGAAATCAAGAGTGTAAGTTTTTATGCGCTTAAAAGCATTTTCAGGCCGAATGAGCAAATATGCTTGTTTCTGCCAATTGCAGCAAAATACTGAAAGGAAAGTGGGTTTGCCTTCATATTTGACCCAGAACAACTCCGTTCAGCATGGAAATATCATTGCAACAGCTGTTATTTAGCCAGAAATCAATAGTGTAAGTTTTTATGCGCTTAAAAGCATTTTCAGGCCAAATGAGCAAATATGCTTGTTTCTGCCAATTGCAGCAAAATACTGAAAGGAAAGTGGGTTTGCCTTCATATTTCACCCAGAACAACTCAGTTCAGCATGGAAATATCATTGCAACAGCTTTTATTTAGCCAGAAATCAAGAGTGTAAGTTTTTATGCGCTTAAAAGCATTTTCAGGCCGAATGACCAAATATGCTTGTTTCTGCCAATTGCAGCAAAATACTGAAAGGAAAGTGGGTTTGCCTTCATATTTGACCCAGAACAACTCAGTTCAGCATGGAAATATCATTGCAACAGCTTTTATTTAGCCAGAAATCAAGAGTGTAAGTTTTTATGCGCTTAAAAGCATTTTCAGGCCAAATGAGCTGATTTCTGCCAATTGCAGCAAAATACTGAAAGGAAAGTGGGATTGCCTTCATATTTGACCCAGAACAACTCAGTTCAGCATGGAAATATCATTGCAACAGCTTTTATTTAGCCAGAAATAAAGAGTGTAAGTTTTTATGCGCTTAAAACCATTTTCAGGCCAAATAAGCTGATTTCTGCCAATTGCAGCAAAATACTGAAAGGAAAGTGGGTTTGCCTTCATATTTGACCCAGAACAACTCAGTTCAGCATGGAAATATCATTGCAACAGCTTTTATTTAGCCAGAAAACAAGAGTGTAAGTTTTTATGCGCTTAAAAGCATTTTCAGGCCGAATGAGCAAATATGCTTGTTTCTGCCAATTGCAGCAAAATGCTGAAAGGAAAGTGGGTTTGCCTACATATTTGACCCAGAACAACTCAGTTCAGCATGGAAATATCATTGCAACAGCTTTTATTTAGCCAGAAATCAAGAGTGTAAGTTTTTATGCGTTTAAAAGCATTTTAAGGCCGAATGAGCAAATATGCTTGTTTCTGCCAATTGCAGCAAAATACTGAAAGGAAAGTGGGTTTGCCTTCATATTTGACCCAGAACAACTTAGTTCAGCATGGAAACATCATTGCAACAGCTTTTATTTAGCCAGAAATCAAGAGTGTAAGTTTTTATGTGCTTAAAAGCAGTTTCAGGCTAAATGAGCTGATTTCTGCCAATTGCAGCAAAATACTGAAAGGAAAGTGGGTTTGCCTTCATATTTGACCCAGAACAACTCAGTTCAGCATGGAAATATCATTGCAACAGCTTTTATTTAGCCAGAAAACAAGAGTGTAAGTTTTTATGCGCTTAAAAGCATTTTCAGGCCGAATGAGCAAATATGCTTCTTTCTGCCAATTGCAGCAAAATGCTGAAAGGAAAGTGGGTTTGCCTTCATATTTGACCCAGAACAACTTAGTTCAGCATGGAAACATCATTGCAACAGCTTTTATTTAGCCAGAAATCACGAGTGTAAGTTTTTATGCGCTTAAAAACATTTTCAGGCCGAATGAGCAAATATGCTTGTTTCTGCCAATTGCAGCAAAATACTGAAAGGAAAGTGGGCTTGCCTTCATATTTGACCCAGAACAACTCAGTTCAGCATGGAAATATCATTGCAACAGCTTTTATTTAGCCAGAAATAAAGAGTGTAAGTGTTTATGCGCTTAAAACCATTTTCAGGCCAAATAAGCTGATTTCTGCCAATTACAGCAAAATACTGAAAGGAAAGTGGGTTTGCCTTCATATTTGACCCAGAACAACTCAGTTCAGCATGGAAATATCATTGCAACAGCTTTTATTTAGCCAGAAAACAAGAGTGTAAGTTTTTATGCGCTTAAAAGCATTTTCAGGCCGAATGAGCAAATATGCTTGTTTCTGCCAATTGCAGAAAAATGCTGAAAGGAAAGTGGGTTTGCCTACATATTTGACCCAGAACAACTCAGTTCAGCATGGAAATATCATTGCAACAGCTTTTATTTAGCCAGAAATCAAGAGTGTAAGTTTTTATGCGCTTAAAAGCATTTTAAGGCCGAATGAGCAAATATGCTTGTTTCTGCCAATTACAGCAAAATACTGAAAGGAAAGTGGGTTTGCCTTCATATTTGACCCAGAACAACTTAGTTCAGCATGGAAACATCATTGCAACAGCTTTTATTTACCCAGAAATCAAGAGTGTAAGTTTTTATGCGCTTAAAAGCATTTTCAGGCCGAATGAGCAAATATGCTTGTTTCTGCCAATTGCAGCAAAATACTGAAAGAAAAGTGGGTTTACCTTCATATTTGACCCAGAACAACTCAGTTCAGCATGGAAAAGTCATTGCAACAGCTTTTATTTAGCCAGAAATCAAGAGTGTAAGTTTTTATGCGCTTAAAAGCAGTTTCAGGCTAAATGAGCTGATTTCTGCCAATTGCAGCAAAATACTGAAAGGAAAGTGGGTTTGCCTTCATATTTGACCCAGAACAACTCAGTTCAGCATGGAAATATCATTGCAACAGCTTTTATTTAGCCAGAAATCAAGAGTGTAAGTTTTTATGCGCTTAAAAGCATTTTCAGGCCAATTGAGCTGATTTCTGCCAATTGCAGCAAAAAACTGAAAGGAAAGTGGGTTTGCCTTCATATTTGACCCAGAACAACTCAGTTCAGCATGGAAATATCATTGCAACAGCTTTTGTTTAGCCAGAAATCAAGAGTGTAAGTTTTTATGCCCTTAAAAGCATTTTCAGGCCGAATGAGCAAATATGCTTGTTTCTGCCAATTGCAGCAAAATACTGAAAGGAAAGTGGGTTTGCCTTCATATTTGACCCAGAACAACTCAGTTCAGCATGGAAATATCATTGCAACAGCTTTTGTTTAGCCAGAAATCAATAGTGTAAGTTTTTATGCGCCTAAAAGCATTTTCAGGCCAAATGAGCAAATATGCTTGTTTCTGCCAATTGCAGCAAAATACTGAAAGGAAAGTGGGTTTGCCTTCATATTTCACCCAGAACAACTCAGTTCAGCATGGAAATATCATTGCAACAGCTTTTATTTAGCCAGAAATCACGAGTGTAATTTTTTATGCGCTTAAAAGCATTTTCAGGCCGAATGAGCAAATATGCTTGTTTCTGCCAATTGCAGCAAAATACTGAAAGGAAAGTGGGCTTGCCTTCATATTTGACCCAGAACAACTCAGTTCAGCATGGAAATATCATTGCAACAGCTTTTATTTAGCCAGAAAACAAGAGTGTATGTTTTTATGCGCTTAAAAGCATTTTCAGGCCGAATGAGCAAATATGCTTGTTTCTGCCAATTGCAGCAAAATGCTGAAAGGAAAGTGGGTTTGCCTTCATATTTGACCCAGAACAACTTAGTTCAGCATGGAAACATCATTGCAACAGCTTTTATTTACCCAGAAATCAAGAGTGTAAGTTTTTATGCGCTTAAAAGCAGTTTGAGGCTAAATGAGCTGATTTCTGCCAATTCCAGCAAAATACTGAAAGGAAAGTGGGTTTGCCTTCATATTTGACCCAGAACAACTCAGTTCAGCATGGAAATATCATTGCAACAGCTTTTATTTAGCCAGAAATCAAGAGTGTAAGTTTTTATGCGCTTAAAAGCATTTTCAGGCCAATTGAGCTGATTTCTGCCAATTGCAGCAAAAAACTGAAAGGAAAGTGGGTTTGCCTTCATATTTGACCCAGAACAACTCAGTTCAGCATGGAAATATCATTGCAACAGCTTTTGTTTAGCCAGAAATCACGAGTGTAAGTTTTTATGCCCTTAAAAGCATTTTCAGGCCGAATGAGCAAATATGCTTGTTTCTGCCAATTGCAGCAAAATACTGAAAGGAAAGTGGGTTTGCCTTCATTTTTGACCTAAAACAACTCAGTTCAGCATGGAAATATCATTGCAACAGCTTTTGTTTAGCCAGAAATCAATAGTGTAAGTTTTTATGCGCCTAAAAGCATTTTCAGGCCAAATGAGCTGATTTCTGCCAATTGCAGCAAAATACTGAAAGGAAAGTGGGTTTGCCTTCTTATTTGACCCAGAACAACTCAGTTCAGCATGGAAATATCATTGCAACAGCTTTTATTTAGCCAGAAATCAAGAGTGTAAGTTTTTATGCGCTTAAAAGCATTTTCAGGCCGAATGAGCAAATATGCTTGTTTCTGCCAATTGCAGCAAAATACTGAAAGGAAAGTGGGTTTGCCTACATATTTGACCCAGAACAACTCAGTTCAGCATGGAAATATCATTGCAACAGCTTTTATTTAGCCAGAAATCAAGAGTGTAAGTTTTTATGCGCTTAAAAGCATTTTCAGGCCGAATGAGCAAATATGCTTGTTTCTGCCAATTGCAGCAAAATACTGAAAGGAAAGTGGGCTTGCCTTCATATTTGACACAGAACAACTCAGTTCAGCATGGAAATATCATTGCAACAGCTTTTATTTAGCCAGAAATCAAGAGTGTAAGTTTTTATGCGCTTAAAAGCATTTTCAGACCGAATGAGCTGATTTCTGCCAATTGAAGCAAAATACTGAAAGGAAAGTGGGTTTGCCTTCACAGTTGACCCAGAACAACTCAGTTCAGCATGGAAATATCATTGCAACAGCTGTTATTTAGCCAGAATTTAAGAGTGTAAGTTTTTATGCGCTTAAAAGAATTTTCAGGCTAAATGAGCTGATTTCTGCCAATTGCAGCAAAATACTGAAAGGAAAGTGGGTTTGCCTTCATTTTTTGACCCAGAACAACTCAGTTCAGCATGGAAATATCATCGCAACAGCTTTTATTTAGCCAGAAATCAAGACTGTAAGTTTTTATGCGCTTAAAAGCATTTTCAGGCCGAATGAGCAAATATGCTTGTTTCTGCCAATTGCAGCAAAATACTGAAAGGAAAGTGGGTTTGCCTTCATATTTGACCCAGAACAACTCAGTTCAGCATGGAAATATCATTGCAACAGCTTTTATTTAGCCAGAAATCAAGAGTGTAAGTTTTTACGCGCTTAAAAGCATTTTCAGGCCGAATGAGCAAATATGCTTGTTTCTGCCAATTGCAGCAAAATACTGAAAGAAAAGTGGGTTTACCTTCATATTTGACCCAGAACAACTCAGTTCAGCATGGAAAAGTCATAACAACAGCTTTTATTTAGCCAGAAATCAAGAGTGTAAGTTTTTATGCGCTTAAAAGCAGTTTCAGGCTAAATGAGCTGATTTCTGCCAATTGCAGCAAAATACTGAAAGGAAAGTGGGTTTGCCTTCATATTTGACCCAGAACAACTCAGTTCAGCATGGAAATATCATTGCAACAGCTTTTATTTAGCCAGAAATCAAGAGTGTAAGTTTTTATGCGCTTAAAAGCATTTTCAGGCCAATTGAGCTGATTTCTGCCAATTGCAGCAAAAAACTGAAAGGAAAGTGGGTTTGCCTTCATATTTGACCCAGAACAACTCAGTTCAGCATGGAAAAATCATTGCAACAGCTTTTATTTAGCCAGAAATCAAGAGTGTAAGTTTTTATGCGCTTAAAAGCATTTTCAGGCCGAATGAGCAAATATGCTTGTTTCTGCCAATTGCAGAAAATACTGAAAGGAAATTGGGTTTGCCTTCATTTTTGCCCCAGAACAACCCAGTTCAGCATGGAAATATCATTGCAAGAGCTTTTATTTAGCCAGAAATCAAGAGTGTAAGTTTGTATGCGCTTAAAAGCATTTTTTGGCCGAATGAGCAAATATGCTTGTTTCTGCCAATTGCAACAAAATACTGAAAAGAAAGTGGGTTTGCCTTCATATTTGGCCCAGAACAACTCAGTTCAGCATGGAAATATCATTGCAACAGCTTTTATTTAGCCAGAAATCAAGAGTGTAAGTTTTTACGCGCTTAAAAGCATTTTCAGGCCGAATGAGCAAATATGCTTGTTTCTGCCAATTGCAGCAAAATACTGAAAGAAAAGTGGGTTTACCTTCATATTTGACCCAGAACAACTCAGTTCAGCATGGAAAAGTCATTGCAACAGCTTTTATTTAGCCAGAAATCAAGAGTGTAAGTTTTTATGCGCTTAAAAGCAGTTTCAGGCTAAATGAGCTGATTTCTGCCAATTGCAGCAAAAAACTGAAAGGAAAGTGGGTTTGCCTTCATATTTGACCCAGAACAACTCAGTTCAGCATGGAAATATCATTGCAACAGCTTTTATTTAGCCAGAAATCAAGAGTGTAAGTTTTTATGCGCTTAAAAGCATTTTCAGGCCAATTGAGCTGATTTCTGCCAATTGCAGCAAAAAACTGAAAGGAAAGTGTGTTTGCCTTCATATTTGACACAGAACAACTCAGTTCAGCATGGAAAAATCATTGCAACAGCTTTTATTTAGCCAGAAATCAAGAGTGTAAGTTTTTATGCGCTTAAAAGCATTTTCAGGCCGAATGAGCAAATATGCTTGTTTCTGCCAATTGCAGAAAATACTGAAAGGAAATTGGGTTTGCCTTCATATTTGCCCCAGAACAACCCAGTTCAGCATGGAAATATCATTGCAACAGCTTTTATTTAGCCAGAAATCAAGAGTGTAAGTTTTTATGCGCTTAAAAGCATTTTCAGGCCAAGTGAGCAAATATGCTTGTTTCTGCCAATTGCAGCAAAATACTGAAAGGAAAGTGGGTTTGCCGCCATATTTGACCCAGAACAACTCAGTTCAGCATGGAAATATCATTGCAACAGCTTTTATTTAGCCAGAAATCAAGAGTGTAAGTTTTTATGCGCTTAAAAGCATTTTCAGGCCAAATGAGCTGATTTCTGCCAATTGCAGCAAAATACTGAAAGGAAAGTGGGATTGCCTTCATATTTGACCCAGAACAACTCAGTTCAGCATGGAAATATCATTGCAACAGCTTTTATTTAGCCAGAAATCAAGAGTGTAAGTTTTTATGCGCTTAAAAGCATTTTCAGGCCGAATGAGCAAATATGCTTGTTTCTGCCAATTGCAGCAAAATACTGAAAGGAAAGTGGGTTTGCCTTCATATTTGACCCAGAACAACTCCGTTCAGCATGGAAATATCATTGCAACAGCTGTTATTTAGCCAGAAATCAATAGTGTAAGTTTTTATGCGCTTAAAAGCATTTTCAGGCCAAATGAGCAAATATGCTTGTTTCTGCCAATTGCAGCAAAATACTGAAAGGAAAGTGGGTTTGCCTTCATATTTCACCCAGAACAACTCAGTTCAGCATGGAAATATCATTGCAACAGCTTTTATTTAGCCAGAAATAAAGAGTGTAAGTTTTTATGCGCTTAAAACCATTTTCAGGCCAAATAAGCTGATTTCTGCCAATTGTAGCAAAATACTGAAAGGAAAGTGGGTTTGCCTTCATATTTGACCCAGAACAACTCAGTTCAGCATGGAAATATCATTGCAACAGCTTTTATTTAGCCAGAAATCAAGAGTGTAAGTTTTTATGCGCTTAAAAGCATTTTCAGGCCGAATGAGCAAATATGCTTGTTTCTGCCAATTGCAGCAAAATGCTGAAAGGAAAGTGGGTTTGCCTACATATTTGACCCAGAACAACTCAGTTCAGCATGGAAATATCATTGCAACAGCTTTTATTTAGCCAGAAATCAAGAGTGTAAGTTTTTATGCGCTTAAAAGCATTTTAAGGCCGAATGAGCAAATATGCTTGTTTCTGCCAATTGCAGCAAAATACTGAAAGGAAAGTGGGTTTGCCTTCATATTTGACCCAGAACAACTTAGTTCAGCATGGAAACATCATTGCAACAGCTTTTATTTACCCAGAAATCAAGAGTGTAAGTTTTTATGCGCTTAAAAGCATTTTCAGGCCGAATGAGCAAATATGCTTGTTTCTGCCAATTGCAGCAAAATACTGAAAGAAAAGTGGGTTTACCTTCATATTTGACACAGAACAACTCAGTTCAGCATGGAAAAGTCATTGCAACAGCTTTTATTTAGCCAGAAATCAAGAGTGTAAGTTTTTATGCGCTTAAAAGCATTTTCAGGCCAATTGAGCTGATTTCTGCCAATTGCAGCAAAATACTGAAAGGAAAGTGGGTTTGCCTTCTTATTTGACCCAGAACAACTCAGTTCAGCATGGAAATATCATTGCAACAGCTTTTATTTAGCCAGAAATCAAGAGTGTAAGTTTTTATGCGCTTAAAAGCATTTTCAGGCCGAAAGAGCAAATATGCTTGTTTCTGCCAATTGCAGCAAAATACTGAAAGGAAAGTGGGTTTGCCTACATATTTGACCCAGAACAACTCAGTTCAGCATGGAAATATCATTGCAACAGCTTTTATTTAGGCAGAAATCAAGAGTGTAAGTTTTTATGCGCTTAAAAGCATTTTCAGGCCGAATGAGCAAATATGCTTGTTTCTGCCAATTGCAGCAAAATACTGAAAGGAAAGTGGGCTTGCCTTCATATTTGACACAGAACAACTCAGTTCAGCATGGAAATATCATTGCAACAGCTTTTATTTAGCCAGAAATCAAGAGTGTAAGTTTTTATGCGCTTAAAAGCATTTTCAGACCGAATGAGCTGATTTCTGCCAATTGAAGCAAAATACTGAAAGGAAAGTGGGTTTGCCTTCACAGTTGACCGAGAACAACTCAGTTCAGCATGGAAATATCATTGCAACAGCTTTTATTTAGCCAGAATTTAAGAGTGTAAGTTTTTATGCGCTTAAAAGAATTTTCAGGCTAAATGAGCTGATTTCTGCCAATTGCAGCAAAACACTGAAAGGAAAGTGGGTTTGCCTTCATTTTTTGACCCAGAACAACTCAGTTCAGCATGGAAATATCATCGCAACAGCTTTTATTTAGCCAGAAATCAAGACTGTAAGTTTTTATGCGCTTAAAAGTATTTTCAGGCCGAATGAGCAAATATGCTTGTTTCTGCCAATTGCAGCAAAATACTGAAAGGAAAGTGGGTTTGCCTTCATATTTGACCCAGAACAACTCAGTTCAGCATGGAAATATCATTGCAACAGCTTTTATTTAGCCAGAAATCAAGAGTGTAAGTTTTTACGCGCTTAAAAGCATTTTCAGGCCGAATGAGCAAATATGCTTGTTTCTGCCAATTGCAGCAAAATACTGAAAGAAAAGTGGGTTTACCTTCATATTTGACCCAGAACAACTCAGTTCAGCATGGAAAAGTCATTGCAACAGCTTTTATTTAGCCAGAAATCAAGAGTGTAAGTTTTTATGCGCTTAAAAGCAGTTTCAGGCTAAATGAGCTGATTTCTGCCAATTGCAGCAAAATACTGAAAGGAAAGTGGGTTTGCCTTCATATTTGACCCAGAACAACTCAGTTCAGCATGGAAATATCATTGCAACAGCTTTTATTTAGCCAGAAATCAAGAGTGTAAGTTTTTATGCGCTTAAAAGCATTTTCAGGCCAATTGAGCTGATTTCTGCCAATTGCAGCAAAAAACTGAAAGGAAAGTGGGTTTGCCTTCATATTTGACCCAGAACAACTCAGTTCAGCATGGAAAAATCATTGCAACAGCTTTTATTTAGCCAGAAATCAAGAGTGTAAGTTTTTATGCGCTTAAAAGCATTTTCAGGCCGAATGAGCAAATATGCTTGTTTCTGCCAATTGCAGAAAATACTGAAAGGAAATTGGGTTTGCCTTCATATTTGCCCCAGAACAACCCAGTTCAGCATGGAAATATCATTGCAAGAGCTTTTATTTAGCCAGAAATCAAGAGTGTAAGTTTGTATGCGCTTAAAAGCATTTTTTGGCCGAATGAGCAAATATGCTTGTTTCTGCCAATTGCAGCAAAATACTGAAAGAAAAGTGGGTTTACCTTCATATTTGACCCAGAACAACTCAGTTCAGCATGGAAAAGTCATTGCAACAGCTTTTATTTAGCCAGAAATCAAGAGTGTAAGTTTGTATGCGCTTAAAAGCATTTTTTGGCCGAATGAGCAAATATGCTTGTTTCTGCCAATTGCAGCAAAATACTGAAAGAAAAGTGGGTTTACCTTCATATTTGACCCAGAACAACTCAGTTCAGCATGGAAAAGTCATTGCAACAGCTTTTATTTAGCCAGAAATCAAGAGTGTAAGTTTGTATGCGATTAAAAGCATTTTTTGGCCGAATGAGCAAATATGCTTGTTTCTGCCAATTGCAGCAAAATACTGAAAGAAAAGTGGGTTTGCCTTCATATTTGACCCAGAACAACTCAGTTCAGCATGGAAAAATCATTGCAACAGCTTTTATTTAGCCAGAAATCAAGAGTGTAAGTTTTTATGCGCTTAAAAGCATTTTCAGGCCGAATGAGCAAATATGCTTGTTTCTGCCAATTGCAGAAAATACTGAAAGGAAATTGGGTTTGCCTTCATATTTGCCCCAGAACAACCCAGTTCAGCATGGAAATATCATTGCAAGAGCTTTTATTTAGCCAGAAATCAAGAGTGTAAGTTTGTATGCGCTTAAAAGCATTTTTTGGCCGAATGAGCAAATATGCTTGTTTCTGCCAATTGCAGCAAAATACTGAAAGAAAAGTGGGTTTACCTTCATATTTGACCCAGAACAACTCAGTTCAGCATGGAAA
Source organism: Channa argus (assembly GCF_033026475.1). Classification (NCBI taxonomy): domain Eukaryota; kingdom Metazoa; phylum Chordata; class Actinopteri; order Anabantiformes; family Channidae; genus Channa; species Channa argus. The sequence goes on from NC_090202.1 coordinate 3,578,404, forward strand.
AGTCATTGCAACAGCTTTTATTTAGCCAGAAATCAAGAGTGTAAGTTTGTATGCGCTTAAAAGCATTTTTTGGCCGAATGAGCAAATATGCTTGTTTCTGCCAATTGCAGCAAAATACTGAAAGAAAAGTGGGTTTACCTTCATATTTGACCCAGAACAACTCAGTTCAGCATGGAAAAGTCATTGCAACAGCTTTTATTTAGCCAGAAATCAAGAGTGTAAGTTTGTATGCGATTAAAAGCATTTTTTGGCCGAATGAGCAAATATGCTTGTTTCTGCCAATTGCAGCAAAATACTGAAAGGAAAGTGGGTTTGCCGCCATATTTGACCCAGAACAACTCAGTTCAGCATGGAAATATCATTGCAACAGCTTTTATTTAGCCAGAAATCAAGAGTGTAAGTTTTTATGCGCTTAAAAGCATTTTCAGGCCAAATGAGCTGATTTCTGCCAATTGCAGCAAAATACTGAAAGGAAAGTGGGATTGCCTTCATATTTGACCCAGAACAACTCCGTTCAGCATGGAAATATCATTGCAACAGCTTTTATTTAGCCAGAAATCAAGAGTGTAAGTTTTTATGCGCTTAAAAGCATTTTCAGGCCGAATGAGCAAATATGCTTGTTTCTGCCAATTGCAGAAAATACTGAAAGGAAATTGGGTTTGCCTTCATATTTGCCCCAGAACAACCCAGTTCAGCATGGAAATATCATTGCAAGAGCTTTTATTTAGCCAGAAATCAAGAGTGTAAGTTTGTATGCGCTTAAAAGCATTTTCAGGCCGAATGAGCAAATATGCTTGTTTCTGCCAATTGCAGCAAAATACTGAAAGGAAAGTGGGTTTGCCTTCATATTTGACCCAGAACAACTCAGTTCAGCATGGAAATATCATTGCAACAGCTTTTATTTAGCCAGAAATCAAGAGTGTAAGTTTTTACGCGCTTAAAAGCATTTTCAGGCCGAATGAGCAAATATGCTTGTTTCTGCCAATTGCAGCAAAATACTGAAAGAAAAGTGGGTTTACCTTCATATTTGACCCAGAACAACTCAGTTCAGCATGGAAAAGTCATTGCAACAGCTTTTATTTAGCCAGAAATCAAGAGTGTAAGTTTTTATGCGCTTAAAAGCAGTTTCAGGCTAAATGAGCTGATTTCTGCCAATTGCAGCAAAATACTGAAAGGAAAGTGGGTTTGCCTTCATATTTGACCCAGAACAACTCAGTTCAGCATGGAAATATCATTGCAACAGCTTTTATTTAGCCAGAAATCAAGAGTGTAAGTTTTTATGCGCTTAAAAGCATTTTCAGGCCAATTGAGCTGATTTCTGCCAATTGCAGCAAAAAACTGAAAGGAAAGTGGGTTTGCCTTCATATTTGACCCAGAACAACTCAGTTCAGCATGGAAAAATCATTGCAACAGCTTTTATTTAGCCAGAAATCAAGAGTGTAAGTTTTTATGCGCTTAAAAGCATTTTCAGGCCGAATGAGCAAACATGCTTGTTTCTGCCAATTGCAGAAAATACTGAAAGGAAATTGGGTTTGCCTTCATATTTGCCCCAGAACAACCCAGTTCAGCATGGAAATATCATTGCAAGAGCTTTTATTTAGCCAGAAATCAAGAGTATAAGTTTGTATGCGCTTAAAAGCATTTTTTGGCCGAATGAGCAAATATGCTTGTTTCTGCCAATTGCAGCAAAATACTGAAAGAAAAGTGGGTTTACCTTCATATTTGACCCAGAACAACTCAGTTCAGCATGGAAAAGTCATTGCAACAGCTTTTATTTAGCCAGAAATCAAGAGTGTAAGTTTGTATGCGCTTAAAAGCATTTTTTGGCCGAATGAGCAAATATGCTTGTTTCTGCCAATTGCAGCAAAATACTGAAAGAAAAGTGGGTTTACCTTCATATTTGACCCAGAACAACTCAGTTCAGCATGGAAAAGTCATTGCAACAGCTTTTTTTTAGCCAGAAATCAAGAGTGTAAGTTTGTATGCGCTTAAAAGCATTTTTTGGCCGAATGAGCAAATATGCTTGTTTCTGCCAATTGCAGCAAAATACTGAAAGGAAAGTGGGTTTGCCGCCATATTTGACCCAGAACAACTCAGTTCAGCATGGAAATATCATTGCAACAGCTTTTATTTAGCCAGAAATCAAGAGTGTAAGTTTTTATGCGCTTAAAAGCATTTTCAGGCCAAATGAGCTGATTTCTGCCAATTGCAGCAAAATACTGAAAGGAAAGTGGGTTTGCCTTCATATTTGACCCAGAACAACTCCGTTCAGCATGGAAATATCATTGCAACAGCTGTTATTTAGCCAGAAATCAATAGTGTAAGTTTTTATGCGCTTAACAGCATTTTCAGGCCAAATGAGCAAATATGCTTGTTTCTGCCAATTGCAGCAAAATACTGAAAGGAAAGTGGGTTTGCCTTCATATTTCACCCAGAACAACTCAGTTCAGCATGGAAATATCATTGCAACAGCTTTTATTTAGCCAGAAATCACGAGTGTAAGTTTTTATGCGCTTAAAAGCATTTTCAGGCCGAATGAGCAAATATGCTTGTTTCTGCCAATTGCAGCAAAATACTGAAAGGAAAGTGGGCTTGCCTTCATATTTGACCCAGAACAACTCAGTTCAGCATGGAAATATCATTGCAACAGCTTTTATTTAGCCAGAAATAAAGAGTGTAAGTTTTTATGCGCTTAAAACCATTTTCAGGCCAAATAAGCTGATTTCTGCCAATTGTAGCAAAATACTGAAAGGAAAGTGGGTTTGCCTTCATATTTGACCCAGAACAACTCAGTTCAGCATGGAAATATCATTGCAACAGCTTTTATTTAGCCAGAAAACAAGAGTGTAAGTTTTTATGCGCTTAAAAGCATTTTCAGGCTAAATGAGCTGATTTCTGCCAATTGCAGCAAAATACTGAAAGGAAAGTGGGTTTGCCTTCATATTTGACCCAGAACAACTCAGTTCAGCATGGAAATATCATTGCAACAGCTTTTATTTAGCCAGAAATCAAGAGTGTAAGTTTTTATGCGCTTAAAAGCATTTTCAGGCCAATTGAGCTGATTTCTGCCAATTGCAGCAAAAAACTGAAAGGAAAGTGGGTTTGCCTTCATATTTGACCCAGAACAACTCAGTTCAGCATGGAAAAATCATTGCAACAGCTTTTATTTAGCCAGAAATCAAGAGTGTAAGTTTTTATGCGCTTAAAAGCATTTTCAGGCCGAATGAGCAAATATGCTTGTTTCTGCCAATTGCAACAAAATACTGAAAAGAAAGTGGGTTTGCCTTCATATTTGGCCCAGAACAACTCAGTTCAGCATTGAAATATCATTGCAACAGCTTTTATTTAGCCAGAAATCAAGAGTGTAAGTTTTTACGCGCTTAAGAGCATTTTCAGGCCGAATGAGGAAATATGCTTGTTTCTGCCAATTGCAGCAAAATACTGAAAGAAAAGTGGGTTTATCTTCATATTTGACCCAGAACAACTCAGTTCAGCATGGAAAAGTCATTGCAACAGCTTTTATTTAGCCAGAAATCAAGAGTGTAAGTTTGTATGCGCTTAAAAGCATTTTTTGGCCGAATGAGCAAATATGCTTGTTTCTGCCAATTGCAGCAAAATACTGAAAGGAAAGTGGGTTTGCCGCCATATTTGACCCAGAACAACTCAGTTCAGCATGGAAATATCATTGCAACAGCTTTTATTTAGCCAGAAATCAAGAGTGTAAGTTTTTATGCGCTTAAAAGCATTTTCAGGCCAAATGAGCTGATTTCTGCCAATTGCAGCAAAATACTGAAAGGAAAGTGGGATTGCCTTCATATTTGACCCAGAACAACTCAGTTCAGCATGGAAATATCATTGCAACAGCTTTTATTTAGCCAGAAATCAAGAGTGTAAGTTTTTATGCGCTTAAAAGCATTTTCAGGCCGAATGAGCAAATATGCTTGTTTCTGCCAATTGCAGCAAAATACTGAAAGGAAAGTGGGTTTGCCTTCATATTTGACCCAGAACAACTCCGTTCAGCATGGAAATATCATTGCAACAGCTGTTATTTAGCCAGAAATCAATAGTGTAAGTTTTTATGCGCTTAACAGCATTTTCAGGCCAAATGAGCAAATATGCTTGTTTCTGCCAATTGCAGCAAAATACTGAAAGGAAAGTGGGTTTGCCTTCATATTTCACCCAGAACAACTCAGTTCAGCATGGAAATATCATTGCAACAGCTTTTATTTAGCCAGAAATCACGAGTGTAAGTTTTTATGCGCTTAAAAGCATTTTCAGGCCGAATGAGCAAATATGCTTGTTTCTGCCAATTGCAGCAAAATACTGAAAGGAAAGTGGGCTTGCCTTCATATTTGACCCAGAACAACTCAGTTCAGCATGGAAATATCATTGCAACAGCTTTTATTTAGCCAGAAATAAAGAGTGTAAGTTTTTATGCGCTTAAAACCATTTTCAGGCCAAATAAGCTGATTTCTGCCAATTGTAGCAAAATACTGAAAGGAAAGTGGGTTTGCCTTCATATTTGACCCAGAACAACTCAGTTCAGCATGGAAATATCATTGCAACAGCTTTTATTTAGCCAATACACAAGAGTGTAAGTTTTTATGCGCTTAAAAGCATTTTCAGGCCGAATGAGCAAATATGCTTGTTTCTGCCAATTGCAGCAAAATACTGAAAGGAAAGTGGGTTTGCCTTCATATTTGACCCAGAACAACTCCGTTCAGCATGGAAATATCATTGCAACAGCTGTTATTTAGCCAGAAATCAATAGTGTAAGTTTTTATGCGCTTAACAGCATTTTCAGGCCAAATGAGCAAATATGCTTGTTTCTGCCAATTGCAGCAAAATACTGAAAGGAAAGTGGGTTTGCCTTCATATTTCACCCAGAACAACTCAGTTCAGCATGGAAATATCATTGCAACAGCTTTTATTTAGCCAGAAATCACGAGTGTAAGTTTTTATGCGCTTAAAAGCATTTTCAGGCCGAATGAGCAAATATGCTTGTTTCTGCCAATTGCAGCAAAATACTGAAAGGAAAGTGGGCTTGCCTTCATATTTGACCCAGAACAACTCAGTTCAGCATGGAAATATCATTGCAACAGCTTTTATTTAGCCAGAAATAAAGAGTGTAAGTTTTTATGCGCTTAAAACCATTTTCAGGCCAAATAAGCTGATTTCTGCCAATTGTAGCAAAATACTGAAAGGAAAGTGGGTTTGCCTTCATATTTGACCCAGAACAACTCAGTTCAGCATGGAAATATCATTGCAACAGCTTTTATTTAGCCAATACACAAGAGTGTAAGTTTTTATGCGCTTAAAAGCATTTTAAGGCCGAATGAGCAAATATGCTTGTTTCTACCAATTGCAGCAAAATACTGAAAGGAAAGTGGGTTTGCCTTCATATTTGACCCAGAACAACTTAGTTCAGCATGGAAACATCATTGCAACAGCTTTTATTTACCCAGAAATCAAGAGTGTAAGTTTTTATGCGCTTAAAAGCATTTTCAGGCCGAATGAGCAAATATGCTTGTTTCTGCCAATTGCAGCAAAATACTGAAAGAAAAGTGGGTTTACCTTCATATTTGACACAGAACAACTCAGTTCAGCATGGAAAAGTCATTGCAACAGCTTTTATTTAGCCAGAAATCAAGAGTGTAAGTTTTTATGCGCTTAAAAGCAGTTTCAGGCTAAATGAGCTGATTTCTGCCAATTCCAGCAAAATACTGAAAGGAAAGTGGGTTTGCCTTCATATTTGACCCAGAACAACTCAGTTCAGCATGGAAATATCATTGCAACAGCTTCTATTTAGCCAGAAATCAAGAGTGTAAGTTTTTATGCGCTTAAAAGCATTTTCAGGCCAATTGAGCTGATTTCTGCCAATTGCAGCAAAAAACTGAAAGAAAAGTGAGTTTGCCTTCATATTTGACCCAGAACAACTCAGTTCAGCATGGAAATATCATTGCAACAGCTTTTATTTAGCCAGAAATCAAGAGTGTAAGTTTTTATGCCCTTAAAAGCATTTTCAGGCCGAATGAGCAAATATGCTTGTTTCTGCCAATTGCAGCAAAATACTGAAAGGAAAGTGGGTTTGCCTTCATATTTGACCCAAAACAACTCAGTTCAGCATGGAAATATCATTGCAACAGCTTTTGTTTAGCCAGAAATCAATAGTGTAAGTTTTTATGCGCCTAAAAGCATTTTCAGGCCAAATGAGCTGATTTCTGCCAATTGCAGCAAAATACTGAAAGGAAAGTGGGTTTGCCTTCATATTTGCCTCAGAACAACCCAGTTCAGCATGGAAATATCATTGCAACAGCTTTTATTTAGCCAGAAATAAAGAGTGTAAGTTTTTATGCGCTTAAAACCATTTTCAGGCCAAATAAGCTGATTTCTGCCAATTGCAGCAAAATACTGAAAGGAAAGTGGGTTTGCCTTCATATTTGACCCAGAACAACTCCGTTCAGCATGGAAATATCATTGCAACAGCTTTTATTTAGCCAGAAATAAAGAGTGTAAGTTTTTATGCGCTTAAAACCATTTTCAGGCCAAATAAGCTGATTTCTGCCAATTGCAGCAAAATACTGAAAGGAAAGTGGGTTTGCCTTCATATTTGACCCAGAACAACTCAGTTCAGCATGGAAATATCATTGCAACAGCTTTTATTTAGCCAGAAAACAAGAGTGTAAGTTTTTATGCGCTTAAAAGCATTTTCAGGCCGAATGAGCAAATATGCTTGTTTCTGCCAATTGCAGCAAAATGCTGAAAGGAAAGTGGGTTTGCCTTCATATTTGACCCAGAACAACTCAGTTCAGCATGGAAACATCATTGCAACAGCTTTTATTTACCCAGAAATCAAGAGTGTAAGTTTTTATGCGCTTTAAAGCATTTTCAGGCCGAATGAGCAAATATGCCTGTTTCTGCCAATTGCAGCAAAATACTGAAAGGAAAGTGGGTTTGCCTTCATAGTTGACCCAGAACAACTCCGTTCAGCATGGAAATATCATTGCAACAGCTTTTATTTAGGCAAAAATCAAGAGTGTAAGTTTTTATGCGCTTAAAAGCATTTTCAGGCCGAATGAGCAAATATGCTTGTTTCTGCCAATTGCAGCAAAATACTGAAAGGAAAGTGGGCTTGCCTTCATATTTGACCCAGAACAACTCAGTTCAGCATGGAAATATCATTGCAACAGCTTTTATTTAGCCAGAAATAAAGAGTGTAAGTTTTTATGCGCTTAAAACCATTTTCAGGCCAAACAAGCTGATTTCTGCCAATTGCAGCAAAATACTGAAAGGAAAGTGGGTTTGCCTTCATATTTGACCCAGAAAATCTCAGTTCAGCATGGAAATATCATTGCAACAGCTTTTATTTAGACAGAAATCAAGAGTGTAAGTTTTTATGCGCTTAAAAGTATTTTCAGACCGAATGAGCTGATTTCTGCCAATTGCAGCAAAATACTGAAAGGAAAGTGGGATTGCCTTCATATTTGACCCAGAACAACTCAGTTCAGCATGGAAATATCATTGCAACAGCTTTTATTTAGCCAGAAATAAAGAGTGTAAGTTTTTATGCGCTTAAAACCATTTTCAGGCCAAATAAGCTGATTTCTGCCAATTGCAGCAAAATACTGAAAGGAAAGTGGGTTTGCCTTCATATTTGACCCAGAACAACTCAGTTCAGCATGGAAAAATCATTGCAACAGCTTTTATTTAGCCAGAAATCAAGAGTGTAAGTTTGTATGCGCTTAAAAACATTTTTTAGCCGAATGAGCTAATATGCTTGTTTCTGCCAATTGCAGCAAAATACTGAAAGGAAAGTGGGTTTGCCTTCATATTTCACCCAGAACAACTCAGTTCAGCATGGAAAAATCATTGCAACAGCTTTTATTTAGCCAGAAATCAAGAGTGTAAGTTTGTATGCGCTTAAAAACATTTTTTGGCCGAATGAGCAAATATGCTTGTTTCTGCCAATTGCAGCAAAATACTGAAAGGAAAGTGGGTTTGCCTTCATATTTCACCCAGAACAACTCAGTTCAGCATGGAAATATCATTGCAACAGCTTTTATTTAGCCAGAAATCACGAGTGTAAGTTTTTATGCGCTTAAAAGCATTTTCAGGCCGAATGAGCAAATATGCTTGTTTCTGCCAATTGCAGCAAAATACTGAAAGGAAAGTGGGTTTGCCTTCATATTTGACCCAGAACAACTTAGTTCAGCATGGAAAAGTCATTGCAACAGCTTTTATTTAGCCAGAAATCAAGAGTGTAAGTTTTTATGCGCTTAAAAGCAGTTTCAGGCTAAATGAGCTGATTTCTGCCAATTGCAGCAAAATACTGAAAGGAAAGTGGGTTTGCCTTCATATTTGACCCAGAACAACTCAGTTCAGCATGGAAATATCATTGCAACAGCTTTTATTTAGCCAGAAATCAAGAGTGTAAGTTTTTATGCGCCTAAAAGCATTTTCAGGCCAAATGAGCTGATTTCTGCCAATTGCAGCAAAATACTGAAAGGAAAGTGGGTTTGCCTTCATATTTGCCTCAGAACAACCCAGTTCAGCATGGAAATATCATTGCAAGAGCTTTTATTTAGCCAGAAATCAAGAGTGTAAGTTTTTATGCCCTTAAAAGCATTTTCAGGCCGAATGAGCAAATATGCTTATTTCTGCCAATTGCAGCAAAATACTGAAAGGAAAGTGGGTTTGCCTTCATATTTGACCCAGAACAACTCAGTTCAGCATGGAAAAATCATTGCAACAGCTTTTATTTAGCCACAAATCAAGAGTATAAGTTTTTATGCGCTTAAAAGCATTTTCAGGCCGAATGAGCAAATATGCTTGTTTCTGCCAATTGCAGCAAAATACTGAAAGGAAAGTGGGTTTGCCTTCATAGTTGACCCAGAACAACTCCGTTCAGCATGGAAATATCATTGCAACAGCTTTTATTTAGCCAGAAATAAAGAGTGTAAGTTTTTATGCGCTTAAAAGCATTTTCAGGCCAAATAAGCTGATTTCTGCCAATTGCAGCAAAATACTGAAAGGAAAGTGGGTTTGCCTTCATATTTGACCCAGAACAACTCAGTTCAGCATGGAAATATCATTGCAACAGCTTTTATTTAGCCAGAAAACAAGAGTGTAAGTTTTTATGCGCTTAAAAGCATTTTCAGGCCGAATGAGCAAATATGCTTGTTTCTGCCAATTGCAGCAAAATGCTGAAAGGAAAGTGGGTTTGCCTTCATATTTGACCCAGAACAACTCAGTTCAGCATGGAAACATCATTGCAACAGCTTTTATTTACCCAGAAATCAAGAGTGTAAGTTTTTATGCGCTTTAAAGCATTTTCAGGCCGAATGAGCAAATATGCTTGTTTCTGCCAATTGCAGCAAAATACTGAAAGGAAAGTGGGTTTGCTTTCATATTTGACCCAGAAAATCTCAGTTCAGCATGGAAATATCATTGCAACAGCTTTTATTTAGACAGAAATCAAGAGTGTAAGTTTTTATGCGCTTAAAAGTATTTTCAGACCGAATGAGCTGATTTCTGCCAATTGCAGCAAAATACTGAAAGGAAAGTGGGATTGCCTTCATATTTGACCCAGAACAACTCAGTTCAGCATGGAAATATCATTGCAACAGCTTTTATTTAGCCAGAAAACAAGAGTGTAAGTTTTTATGCGCTTAAAAGCATTTTCATGCCGAATGAGCAAATACGCTTGTTTCTACCAAGTGCAGCAAAATACTGAAAGGAAAGTGGGTTTGCCTTCACAGTTGACCCAGAACAACTCAGTTCAGCATGGAAATATCATTGCAACACCTTTTATTTAGCCAGAATTTAAGAGTGTAAGTTTTTATGCGCTTAAAAGCATTTTCAGGCTAAATGAGCTGATTTCTGCCAATTGCAGCAAAATACTGAAAGGAAAGTGGGTTTGCCTTCTTATTTGATCCAGAACAACTCAGTTCAGCATGGAAATATCATTGCAACAGCTTTTATTTAGCCAGAAATCAAGAGTGTAAGTTTTTATGCGCTTAAAAGCATTTTCATGCCGATTGAGCAAATATGCTTGTTTCTGCCAATTGCAGCAAAATACTGAAAGGAAAGTGGGTTTGCCTTCATATTTGACCCAGAACAACTCAGTTCAGCATGGAAAAATCATTGCAACAGCTTTTATTTAGCCACAAATCAAGAGTGTAAGTTTTTATGCGCTTAAAAGCATTTTCAGGCCGAATGAGCAAATATGCTTGTTTCTGCCAATTGCAGCAAAATACTGAAAGGAAAGTGGGCTTGCCTTCATATTTGACCCAGAACAACTCAGTTCAGCATGGAAATATCATTGCAACAGCTTTTATTTAGCCAGAAATAAAGAGTGTAAGTTTTTATGCGCCTAAAACCATTTTCAGGACAAATAAGCTGATTTCTGCCAATTGCAGCAAAATACTGAAAGGAAAGTGGGTTTGCCTTCATATTTGACCCAGAACAACTCAGTTCAGCATGGAAATGTCATTGCAACAGCTTTTATTTAGCAAGAAATCAAGAGTGTAAGTTTTTATGCGCTTAAAAGCATTTTCAGGCCGAATGAGCAAATATGCTTGTTTCTGCCAAATGCAGCAAAATACTGAAAGGAAAGTGGGTTTGCCTACATATTTGACCCAGAACAACTCAGTTCAGCATGGAAATATCATTGCAACAGCTTTTATTTAGCCAGAAATCAAGAGTGTAAGTTTTTATGCGCTTAAAAGCATTTTCAGGCCAAATGAGCAAATATGCTTGTTTCTGCCAATTGCAGCAAAATACTGAAAGGAAAGTGGGTTTGCCTTCATATTTGACCCAGAACAACTCAGTTCAGCATGGAAACATCATTGCAACAGCTTTTATTTACCCAGAAATCAAGAGTGTAAGTTTTTATGCGCTTTAAAGCATTTTCAGGCCGAATGACCAAATATGCTTGTTTCTGCCAATTGCAACAAAATACTGAAAGGAAAGTGGGTTTGCCTTCATATTTGACCCAGAACAACTCAGTTCAGCATGGAAAAATCATTGCAACAGCTTTTATTTAGCCACAAATCAAGAGTGTAAGTTTTTATGCGCTTAAAAGTATTTTCAGACCGAATGAGCTGATTTCTGCCAATTGCAGCAAAATACTGAAAGGAAAGTGGGTTTGCCTTCATATTTGATCCAGAACAACTCAGTTCAGCATGGAAATATCATTGCAACAGCTTTTATTTAGCCAGAAATCACGAGTGAAAGTTTTTATGCGCTTAAAAGCATTTTCATGCCGAATGAGCAAATACGCTTGTTTCTACCAAGTGCAGCAAAATACTGAAAGGAAAGTGGGTTTGCCTTCACAGTTGACCCAGAACAACTCAGTTCAGCATGGAAATATCATTGCAACAGCTTTTATTTAGCCAGAATTTAAGAGTGTAAGTTTTTATGCGCTTAAAAGCATTTTCAGGCTAAATGAGCTGATTTCTGCCAATTGCAGCAAAATACTGAAAGGAAAGTGGGTTTGCCTTCATATTTGACCCAGAACAATTCAGTTCAGCATGGAAATATCATTGCAACAGCTTTAATTTAGCCAGAAATCATAACTGTAAGTTTTTTTGTGCTTAAAAGCATTTTCAGGCCAAATGAGCTGATTTCTGCCAATTGCAGCAAAATACTGAAAGGAAAGTGGGTTTGCCTACATATTTGACCCAGAACAACTCCGTTCAGCATGGAAATATCATTGCAACAGCTTTTATTTAGCCAGAAATCAAGAGTGTAAGTTTTTATGCGCTTAAAAGCATTTTCAGGCCGAATGAGCAAATATGCTTGTTTCTGCCAATTGCAGCAAAATACTGAAAGGAAAGTGGGTTTGCCTTCATATTTGACCCAGAACAACTCAGTTCAGCATGGAAACATCATTGCAAAAGCTTTTATTTACCCAGAAATCAAGAGTGTAAGTTTTTATGCGCTTTAAAGCATTTTCAGGCCGAATGAGCAAATATGCTTGTTTCTGCCAATTGCAGCAAAATACTGAAAGGAAAGTGGGTTTGCCTTCATATTTGACCCAGAACAACTCAGTTCAGCATGGAAAAATCATTGCAACAGCTTTTATTTAGCCACAAATCAAGAGTGTAAGTTTTTATGCGCCTAAAACCATTTTCAGGCCAAATAAGCTGATTTCTGCCAATTGCAGCAAAATACTGAAAGGAAAGTGGGTTTGCCTTCATATTTGACCCAGAACAACTCAGTTCAGCATGGAAATATCATTGCAACAGCTTTTATTTAGCCAGAAAACAAGAGTGTAAGTTTTTATGCGCCTAAAACCATTTTCAGGCCAAATAAGCTGATTTCTGCCAATTGCAGCAAAATACTGAAAGGAAAGTGGGTTTGCCTTCATATTTGACCCAGAACAACTCAGTTCAGCATGGAAATATCATTGCAACAGCTTTTATTTAGCCAGAAAACAAGAGTGTAAGTTTTTATGCGCTTAAAAGCATTTTCAGGCCGATCGAGCAAATATGCTTGTTTCTGCCAATTGCAGCAAAATACTGAAAGGAAAGTGGGTTTGCCTACATATTTGACCCAGAACAACTCCGTTCAGCATGGAAATATCATTGCAACAGCTTTTATTTAGCCAGAAATCAAGAGTGTAAGTTTTTATGCGCTTAAAAGCATTTTCAGGCCGAATGAGCAAATATGCTTGTTTCTGCCAATTGCAGCAAAATACTGAAAGGAAAGTGGGTTTGCCATCATATTTGACCCAGAACAACTCAGTTCAGCATGGAAACATCATTGCAAAAGCTTTTATTTACCCAGAAATCAAGAGTGTAAGTTTTTATGCGCTTTAAAGCATTTTCAGGCCGAATGAGCAAATATGCTTGTTTCTGCCAATTGCAGCAAAATACTGAAAGGAAAGTGGGTTTGCCTTCATATTTGACCCAGAACAACTCAGTTCAGCATGGAAAAATCATTGCAACAGCTTTTATTTAGCCACAAATCAAGAGTGTAAGTTTTTATGCGCTTAAAAGCATTTTCAGGCCGAATGAGCAAATATGCTTGTTTCTGCCAATTGCAGCAAAATACTGAAAGGAAAGTGGGCTTGCCTTCATATTTGACCCAGAACAACTCAGTTCAGCATGGAAATATCATTGCAACAGCTTTTATTTAGCCAGAAATAAAGAGTGTAAGTTTTTATGCGCCTAAAACCATTTTCAGGCCAAATAAGCTGATTTCTGCCAATTGCAGCAAAATACTGAAAGGAAAGTGGGTTTGCCTTCATATTTGACCCAGAACAATTCAGTTCAGCATGGAAATATCATTGCAACAGCTTTAATTTAGCCAGAAATCATAACTGTAAGTTTTTTTGTGCTTAAAAGCATTTTCAGGCCAAATGAGCTGATTTCTGCCAATTGCAGCAAAATACTGAAAGGAAAGTGGGTTTGCCTTCATATTTGACCCAGAACAACTCAGTTCAGCATGGAAACATCATTGCAAAAGCTTTTATTTACCCAGAAATCAAGAGTGTAAGTTTTTATGCGCTTTAAAGCATTTTCAGGCCGAATGAGCAAATATGCTTGTTTCTGCCAATTGCAGCAAAATACTGAAAGGAAAGTGGGTTTGCCTTCATATTTGACCCAGAACAACTCAGTTCAGCATGGAAAAATCATTGCAACAGCTTTTATTTAGCCACAAATCAAGAGTGTAAGTTTTTATGCGCCTAAAACCATTTTCAGGCCAAATAAGCTGATTTCTGCCAATTGCAGCAAAATACTGAAAGGAAAGTGGGTTTGCCTTCATATTTGACCCAGAACAACTCAGTTCAGCATGGAAATATCATTGCAACAGCTTTTATTTAGCCAGAAAACAAGAGTGTAAGTTTTTATGCGCCTAAAACCATTTTCAGGCCAAATAAGCTGATTTCTGCCAATTGCAGCAAAATACTGAAAGGAAAGTGGGTTTGCCTTCATATTTGACCCAGAACAACTCAGTTCAGCATGGAAATATCATTGCAACAGCTTTTATTTAGCCAGAAAACAAGAGTGTAAGTTTTTATGCGCTTTAAAGCATTTTCAGGCCGATCGAGCAAATATGCTTGTTTCTGCCAATTGCAGCAAAATACTGAAAGGAAAGTGGGTTTGCCTTCATATTTGACCCAGAACAACTCAGTTCAGCATGGAAACATCATTGCAAAAGCTTTTATTTACCCAGAAATCAAGAGTGTAAGTTTTTATGCGCTTTAAAGCATTTTCAGGCCGAATGAGCAAATATGCTTGTTTCTGCCAATTGCAGCAAAATACTGAAAGGAAAGTGGGTTTGCCTTCATATTTGACCCAGAACAACTCAGTTCAGCATGGAAAAATCATTGCAACAGCTTTTATTTAGCCACAAATCAAGAGTGTAAGTTTTTATGCGCTTAAAAGCATTTTCAGGCCGAATGAGCAAATATGCTTGTTTCTGCCAATTGCAGCAAAATACTGAAAGGAAAGTGGGCTTGCCTTCATATTTGACCCAGAACAACTCAGTTCAGCATGGAAATATCATTGCAACAGCTTTTATTTAGCCAGAAATAAAGAGTGTAAGTTTTTATGCGCCTAAAACCATTTTCAGGCCAAATAAGCTGATTTCTGCCAATTGCAGCAAAATACTGAAAGGAAAGTGGGTTTGCCTTCATATTTGACCCAGAACAACTCAGTTCAGCATGGAAATATCATTGCAACAGCTTTTATTTAGCCAGAAAACAAGAGTGTAAGTTTTTATGCGCTTAAAAGCATTTTCAGGCCGATCGAGCAAATATGCTTGTTTCTGCCAATTGCAGCAAAATACTGAAAGGAAAGTGGGTTTGCCTACATATTTGACCCAGAACAACTCAGTTCAGCATGGAAATATCATTGCAACAGCTTTTATTTAGCCAGAAATCAAGAGTGTAAGTTTTTATGCGCTTAAAAGCATTTTCAGGCCGAATGAGCAAATATGCTTGTTTCTGCCAATTGCAGCAAAATACTGAAAGGAAAGTGGGTTTGCCTTCATAGTTGACCCAGAACAACTCCGTTCAGCATGGAAATATCATTGCAACAGCTTTTATTTAGCCAGAAATCAAGAGTGTAAGTTTTTATGCGCTTAAAAGCATTTTCAGGCCGAATGAGCAAATATACTTGTTTCTGCCAATTGCAGCAAAATACTGAAAGGAAAGTGGGTTTGCCTTCATATTTGACCCAGAACAACTCAGTTCAGCATGGAAATATCATTGCAACAGCTTTTATTTAGCCAGAAATAAAGAGTGTCAGTTTTTATGCGCTTAAAACCATTTTCAGGCCAAACAAGCTGATTTCTGCCAATTGCAGCAAAATACTGAAAGGAAAGTGGGTTTGCCTTCATATTTGACCCAGAAAATCTCAGTTCAGCATGGAAATATCATTGCAACAGCTTTTATTTAGCCAGAATTTAAGAGTGTAAGTTTTTATGCGCTTAAAAGCATTTTCAGGCTAAATGAGCTGATTTCTGCCAATTGCAGCTAAATACTGAAAGGAAAGTGGGTTTGCCTTCATATTTGACCCAGAACAACTCAGTTCAGCATGGAAATATCATTGCAACAGCTTTTATTTAGCCACAAATCAAGAGTGTAAGTTTTTATGCGCTTAAAAGCATTTTCAGGCCAAATGAGCTGATTTCTGCCAATTGCAGCAAAATACTGAAAGGAAAGTGGGTTTGCCTTCTTATTTGACCCAGAACAACTCAGTTCAGCATGGAAATATCATTGCAACAGCTTTTATTTAGACAGAAATCAAGAGTGTAAGTTTTTATGCGCTTAAAAGTATTTTCAGACCGAATGAGCTGATTTCTGCCAATTGCAGCAAAATACTGAAAGGAAAGTGGGTTTGCCTTCATATTTGATCCAGAACAACTCAGTTCAGCATGGAAATATCATTGCAACAGCTTTTATTTAGCCAGAAATCAAGAGTGTAAGTTTTTATGCGCTTAAAAGCATTTTCATGCCGATTGAGCAAATATGCTTGTTTCTGCCAATTGCAGCAAAATACTGAAAGGAAAGTGGGTTTGCCTTCATATTTGACCCAGAACAACTCAGTTCAGCATGGAAAAATCATTGCAACAGCTTTTATTTAGCCACAAATCAAGAGTGTAAGTTTTTATGCGCTTAAAAGCATTTTCAGGCCGAATGAGCAAATATGCTTGTTTCTGCCAATTGCAGCAAAATACTGAAAGGAAAGTGGGCTTGCCTTCATATTTGACCCAGAACAACTCAGTTCAGCATGGAAATATCATTGCAACAGCTTTTATTTAGCCAGAAATAAAGAGTGTAAGTTTTTATGCGCCTAAAACCATTTTCAGGACAAATAAGCTGATTTCTGCCAATTGCAGCAAAATACTGAAAGGAAAGTGGGTTTGCCTTCATATTTGACCCAGAACAACTCAGTTCAGCATGGAAATATCATTGCAACAGCTTTTATTTAGCCAGAAAACAAGAGTGTAAGTTTTTATGCGCTTAAAAGCATTTTCAGGCCGAATGAGCAAATATGCTTGTTTCTGCCAATTGCAGTAAAATACTGAAAGGAAAGTGGGTTTGCCTACATATTTGACCCAGAACAACTCAGTTCAGCATGGAAATATCATTGCAACAGCTTTTATTTAGCAAGAAATCAAGAGTGTAAGTTTTTATGCGCTTAAAAGCATTTTCAGGCCGAATGAGCAAATATGCTTGTTTCTGCCAATTGCAGCAAAATACTGAAAGGAAAGTGGGTTTGCCTACATATTTGACCCAGAACAACTCAGTTCAGCATGGAAATATCATTGCAACAGCTTTTATTTAGCCAGAAATCAAGAGTGTAAGTTTTTATGCGCTTAAAAGCATTTTCAGGCCGAATGAGCAAATATGCTTGTTTCTGCCAATTGCAGCAAAATACTGAAAGGAAAGTGGGTTTGCCTTCATATTTGACCCAGAACAACTCAGTTCAGCATGGAAACATCATTGCAACAGCTTTTATTTACCCAGAAAACAAGAGTGTAAGTTTTTATGCGCTTTAAAGCATTTTCAGGCCGAATGAGCAAATATGCTTGTTTCTGCCAATTGCAGCAAAATACTGAAAGGAAAGTGGGTTTGCCTACATATTTGACCCAGAACAACACAGTTCAGCATGGAAATATCATTGCAACAGCTTTTATTTAGACAGAAATCAAGAGTGTAAGTTTTTATGCGCTTAAAAGTATTTTCAGACCGAATGAGCTGATTTCTGCCAATTGCAGCAAAATACTGAAAGGAAAGTGGGATTGCCTTCATATTTGACCCAGAACAACTCAGTTCAGCATGGAAATATCATTGCAACAGCTTTTATTTAGCCAGAAATAAAGAGTGTAAGTTTTTATGCGCTTAAAACCATTTTCAGGCCAAATAAGCTGATTTCTGCCAATTGCAGCAAAATACTGAAAGGAAAGTGGGTTTGCCTTCATATTTGACCCAGAACAACTCAGTTCAGCATGGAAAAATCATTGCAACAGCTTTTATTTAGCCAGAAATCAAGAGTGTAAGTTTGTATGCGCTTAAAAACATTTTTTAGCCGAATGAGCTAATATGCTTGTTTCTGCCAATTGCAGCAAAATACTGAAAGGAAAGTGGGTTTGCCTTCATATTTCACCCAGAACAACTCAGTTCAGCATGGAAAAATCATTGCAACAGCTTTTATTTAGCCAGAAATCAAGAGTGTAAGTTTGTATGCGCTTAAAAACATTTTTGGGCCGAATGAGCAAATATGCTTGTTTCTGCCAATTGCAGCAAAATACTGAAAGGAAAGTGGGTTTGCCTTCATATTTCACCCAGAACAACTCAGTTCAGCATGGAAATATCATTGCAACAGCTTTTATTTAGCCAGAAATCACGAGTGTAAGTTTTTATGCGCTTAAAAGCATTTTCAGGCCGAATGAGCAAATATGCTTGTTTCTGCCAATTGCAGCAAAATACTGAAAGGAAAGTGGGTTTGCCTTCATATTTGACCCAGAACAACTTAGTTCAGCATGGAAAAGTCATTGCAACAGCTTTTATTTAGCCAGAAATCAAGAGTGTAAGTTTTTATGCGCTTAAAAGCAGTTTCAGGCTAAATGAGCTGATTTCTGCCAATTGCAGCAAAATACTGAAAGGAAAGTGGGTTTGCCTTCATATTTGACCCAGAACAACTCAGTTCAGCATGGAAATATCATTGCAACAGCTTTTATTTAGCCAGAAATCAAGAGTGTAAGTTTTTATGCGCCTAAAAGCATTTTCAGGCCAAATGAGCTGATTTCTGCCAATTGCAGCAAAATACTGAAAGGAAAGTGGGTTTGCCTTCATATTTGCCTCAGAACAACCCAGTTCAGCATGGAAATATCATTGCAAGAGCTTTTATTTAGCCAGAAATCAAGAGTATAAGTTTTTATGCGCTTAAAAGCATTTTCAGGCCGAATGAGCAAATATGCTTGTTTCTGCCAATTGCAGCAAAATACTGAAAGGAAAGTGGGTTTGCCTTCATAGTTGACCCAGAACAACTCCGTTCAGCATGGAAATATCATTGCAACAGCTTTTATTTAGCCAGAAATAAAGAGTGTAAGTTTTTATGCGCTTAAAAGCATTTTCAGGCCAAATAAGCTGATTTCTGCCAATTGCAGCAAAATACTGAAAGGAAAGTGGGTTTGCCTTCATATTTGACCCAGAACAACTCAGTTCAGCATGGAAATATCATTGCAACAGCTTTTATTTAGCCAGAAAACAAGAGTGTAAGTTTTTATGCGCTTAAAAGCATTTTCAGGCCGAATGAGCAAATATGCTTGTTTCTGCCAATTGCAGCAAAATGCTGAAAGGAAAGTGGGTTTGCCTTCATATTTGACCCAGAACAACTCAGTTCAGCATGGAAACATCATTGCAACAGCTTTTATTTACCCAGAAATCAAGAGTGTAAGTTTTTATGCGCTTTAAAGCATTTTCAGGCCGAATGAGCAAATATGCTTGTTTCTGCCAATTGCAGCAAAATGCTGAAAGGAAAGTGGGTTTGCCTTCATATTTGACCCAGAAAATCTCAGTTCAGCATGGAAATATCATTGCAACAGCTTTTATTTAGACAGAAATCAAGAGTGTAAGTTTTTATGCGCTTAAAAGCATTTTCATGCCGAATGAGCAAATACGCTTGTTTCTACCAAGTGCAGCAAAATACTGAAAGGAAAGTGGGTTTGCCTTCACAGTTGACCCAGAACAACTCAGTTCAGCATGGAAATATCATTGCAACACCTTTTATTTAGCCAGAATTTAAGAGTGTAAGTTTTTATGCGCTTAAAAGCATTTTCAGGCTAAATGAGCTGATTTCTGCCAATTGCAGCAAAATACTGAAAGGAAAGTGGGTTTGCCTTCATATTTGACCCAGAACAACTCAGTTCAGCATGGAAATATCATTGCAACAGCTTTAATTTAGCCAGAAATCATAACTGTAAGTTTTTTTGTGCTTAAAAGCATTTTCAGGCCAAATGAGCTGATTTCTGCCAATTGCAGCAAAATACTGAAAGGAAAGTGGGTTTGCCTTCTTATTTGATCCAGAACAACTCAGTTCAGCATGGAAATATCATTGCAACAGCTTTTATTTAGCCAGAAATCAAGAGTGTAAGTTTTTATGCGCTTAAAAGCATTTTCATGCCGATTGAGCAAATATGCTTGTTTCTGCCAATTGCAGCAAAATACTGAAAGGAAAGTGGGTTTGCCTTCATATTTGACCCAGAACAACTCAGTTCAGCATGGAAAAATCATTGCAACAGCTTTTATTTAGCCACAAATCAAGAGTGTAAGTTTTTATGCGCTTAAAAGCATTTTCAGGCCGAATGAGCAAATATGCTTGTTTCTGCCAATTGCAGCAAAATACTGAAAGGAAAGTGGGCTTGCCTTCATATTTGACCCAGAACAACTCAGTTCAGCATGGAAATATCATTGCAACAGCTTTTATTTAGCCAGAAATAAAGAGTGTAAGTTTTTATGCGCCTAAAACCATTTTCAGGACAAATAAGCTGATTTCTGCCAATTGCAGCAAAATACTGAAAGGAAAGTGGGTTTGCCTACATATTTGACCCAGAACAACTTAGTTCAGCATGGAAATATCATTGCAACAGCTTTTATTTAGCAAGAAATCAAGAGTGTAAGTTTTTATGCGCTTAAAAGCATTTTCAGGCCGAATGAGCAAATATGCTTGTTTCTGCCAATTGCAGCAAAATACTGAAAGGAAAGTGGGTTTGCCTTCATATTTGACCCAGAACAACTCAGTTCAGCATGGAAACATCATTGCAACAGCTTTTATTTACCCAGAAAACAAGAGTGTAAGTTTTTATGCGCTTTAAAGCATTTTCAGGCCGAATGAGCAAATATGCTTGTTTCTGCCAATTGCAGCAAAATACTGAAAGGAAAGTGGGTTTGCCTACATATTTGACCCAGAACAACTCAGTTCAGCATGGAAATATCATTGCAACAGCTTTTATTTACCCAGAAATCAAGAGTGTAAGTTTTTATGCGCTTTAAAGCATTTTCAGGCCGAATGACCAAATATGCTTGTTTCTGCCAATTGCAACAAAATACTGAAAGGAAAGTGGGTTTGCCTTCATATTTGACCCAGAACAACTCAGTTCAGCATGGAAAAATCATTGCAACAGCTTTTATTTAGCCACAAATCAAGAGTGTAAGTTTTTATGCGCTTAAAAGTATTTTCAGACCGAATGAGCTGATTTCTGCCAATTGCAGCAAAATACTGAAAGGAAAGTGGGTTTGCCTTCATATTTGATCCAGAACAACTCAGTTCAGCATGGAAATATCATTGCAACAGCTTTTATTTAGCCAGAAATCACGAGTGAAAGTTTTTATGCGCTTAAAAGCATTTTCATGCCGAATGAGCAAATACGCTTGTTTCTACCAAGTGCAGCAAAATACTGAAAGGAAAGTGGGTTTGCCTTCACAGTTGACCCAGAACAACTCAGTTCAGCATGGAAATATCATTGCAACAGCTTTTATTTAGCCAGAATTTAAGAGTGTAAGTTTTTATGCGCTTAAAAGCATTTTCAGGCTAAATGAGCTGATTTCTGCCAATTGCAGCAAAATACTGAAAGGAAAGTGGGTTTGCCTTCATATTTGACCCAGAACAATTCAGTTCAGCATGGAAATATCATTGCAACAGCTTTAATTTAGCCAGAAATCATAACTGTAAGTTTTTTTGTGCTTAAAAGCATTTTCAGGCCAAATGAGCTGATTTCTGCCAATTGCAGCAAAATACTGAAAGGAAAGTGGGTTTGCCTACATATTTGACCCAGAACAACTCCGTTCAGCATGGAAATATCATTGCAACAGCTTTTATTTAGCCAGAAATCAAGAGTGTAAGTTTTTATGCGCTTAAAAGCATTTTCAGGCCAAATGAGCAAATATGCTTGTTTCTGCCAATTGCAGCAAAATACTGAAAGGAAAGTGGGTTTGCCTTCATATTTGACCCAGAACAACTCAGTTCAGCATGGAAACATCATTGCAACAGCTTTTATTTACCCAGAAATCAAGAGTGTAAGTTTTTATGCGCTTTAAAGCATTTTCAGGCCGAATGACCAAATATGCTTGTTTCTGCCAATTGCAACAAAATACTGAAAGGAAAGTGGGTTTGCCTTCATATTTGACCCAGAACAACTCAGTTCAGCATGGAAAAATCATTGCAACAGCTTTTATTTAGCCACAAATCAAGAGTGTAAGTTTTTATGCGCTTAAAAGTATTTTCAGACCGAATGAGCTGATTTCTGCCAATTGCAGCAAAATACTGAAAGGAAAGTGGGTTTGCCTTCATATTTGATCCAGAACAACTCAGTTCAGCATGGAAATATCATTGCAACAGCTTTTATTTAGCCAGAAATCACGAGTGAAAGTTTTTAT
Source organism: Channa argus (assembly GCF_033026475.1). Taxonomy (NCBI): domain Eukaryota; kingdom Metazoa; phylum Chordata; class Actinopteri; order Anabantiformes; family Channidae; genus Channa; species Channa argus. The sequence continues at coordinate 3,600,296 of NC_090202.1, forward strand.
GCGCTTAAAAGCATTTTCATGCCGAATGAGCAAATACGCTTGTTTCTACCAAGTGCAGCAAAATACTGAAAGGAAAGTGGGTTTGCCTTCACAGTTGACCCAGAACAACTCAGTTCAGCATGGAAATATCATTGCAACAGCTTTTATTTAGCCAGAATTTAAGAGTGTAAGTTTTTATGCGCTTAAAAGCATTTTCAGGCTAAATGAGCTGATTTCTGCCAATTGCAGCAAAATACTGAAAGGAAAGTGGGTTTGCCTTCATATTTGACCCAGAACAATTCAGTTCAGCATGGAAATATCATTGCAACAGCTTTAATTTAGCCAGAAATCATAACTGTAAGTTTTTTTGTGCTTAAAAGCATTTTCAGGCCAAATGAGCTGATTTCTGCCAATTGCAGCAAAATACTGAAAGGAAAGTGGGTTTGCCTACATATTTGACCCAGAACAACTCCGTTCAGCATGGAAATATCATTGCAACAGCTTTTATTTAGCCAGAAATCAAGAGTGTAAGTTTTTATGCGCTTAAAAGCATTTTCAGGCCGAATGAGCAAATATGCTTGTTTCTGCCAATTGCAGCAAAATACTGAAAGGAAAGTGGGTTTGCCTTCATATTTGACCCAGAACAACTCAGTTCAGCATGGAAACGTCATTGCAAAAGCTTTTATTTACCCAGAAATCAAGAGTGTAAGTTTTTATGCGCTTTAAAGCATTTTCAGGCCGAATGAGCAAATATGCTTGTTTCTGCCAATTGCAGCAAAATACTGAAAGGAAAGTGGGTTTGCCTTCATATTTGACCCAGAACAACTCAGTTCAGCATGGAAAAATCATTGCAACAGCTTTTATTTAGCCACAAATCAAGAGTGTAAGTTTTTATGCGCCTAAAACCATTTTCAGGCCAAATAAGCTGATTTCTGCCAATTGCAGCAAAATACTGAAAGGAAAGTGGGTTTGCCTTCATATTTGACCCAGAACAACTCAGTTCAGCATGGAAATATCATTGCAACAGCTTTTATTTAGCCAGAAAACAAGAGTGTAAGTTTTTATGCGCCTAAAACCATTTTCAGGCCAAATAAGCTGATTTCTGCCAATTGCAGCAAAATACTGAAAGGAAAGTGGGTTTGCCTTCATATTTGACCCAGAACAACTCAGTTCAGCATGGAAATATCATTGCAACAGCTTTTATTTAGCCAGAAAACAAGAGTGTAAGTTTTTATGCGCTTAAAAGCATTTTCAGGCCGATCGAGCAAATATGCTTGTTTCTGCCAATTGCAGCAAAATACTGAAAGGAAAGTGGGTTTGCCTTCATATTTGACCCAGAACAACTCAGTTCAGCATGGAAACATCATTGCAAAAGCTTTTATTTACCCAGAAATCAAGAGTGTAAGTTTTTATGCGCTTTAAAGCATTTTCAGGCCGAATGAGCAAATATGCTTGTTTCTGCCAATTGCAGCAAAATACTGAAAGGAAAGTGGGTTTGCCTTCATATTTGACCCAGAACAACTCAGTTCAGCATGGAAAAATCATTGCAACAGCTTTTATTTAGCCACAAATCAAGAGTGTAAGTTTTTATGCGCTTAAAAGCATTTTCAGGCCGAATGAGCAAATATGCTTGTTTCTGCCAATTGCAGCAAAATACTGAAAGGAAAGTGGGCTTGCCTTCATATTTGACCCAGAACAACTCAGTTCAGCATGGAAATATCATTGCAACAGCTTTTATTTAGCCAGAAATAAAGAGTGTAAGTTTTTATGCGCCTAAAAGCATTTTCAGGCCAAATAAGCTGATTTCTGCCAATTGCAGCAAAATACTGAAAGGAAAGTGGGTTTGCCTTCATATTTGACCCAGAACAATTCAGTTCAGCATGGAAATATCATTGCAACAGCTTTAATTTAGCAAGAAATCATAACTGTAAGTTTTTTTGTGCTTAAAAGCATTTTCAGGCCAAATGAGCTGATTTCTGCCAATTGCAGCAAAATACTGAAAGGAAAGTGGGTTTGCCTACATATTTGACCCAGAACAACTCCGTTCAGCATGGAAATATCATTGCAACAGCTTTTATTTAGCCAGAAATCAAGAGTATAAGTTTTTATGCGCTTAAAAGCATTTTCAGGCCGAATGAGCAAATATGCTTGTTTCTGCCAATTGCAGCAAAATACTGAAAGGAAAGTGGGTTTGCCTTCATATTTGACCCAGAACAACTCAGTTCAGCATGGAAACATCATTGCAAAAGCTTTTATTTACCCAGAAATCAAGAGTGTAAGTTTTTATGCGCTTTAAAGCATTTTCAGGCCGAATGAGCAAATATGCTTGTTTCTGCCAATTGCAGCAAAATACTGAAAGGAAAGTGGGTTTGCCTTCATATTTGACCCAGAACAACTCAGTTCAGCATGGAAAAATCATTGCAACAGCTTTTATTTAGCCACAAATCAAGAGTGTAAGTTTTTATGTGCCTAAAACCATTTTCAGGCCAAATAAGCTGATTTCTGCCAATTGCAGCAAAATACTGAAAGGAAAGTGGGTTTGCCTTCATATTTGACCCAGAACAACTCAGTTCAGCATGGAAATATCATTGCAACAGCTTTTATTTAGCCAGAAAACAAGAGTGTAAGTTTTTATGCGCTTTAAAGCATTTTCAGGCCGATCGAGCAAATATGCTTGTTTCTGCCAATTGCAGCAAAATACTGAAAGGAAAGTGGGTTTGCCTTCATATTTGACCCAGAACAACTCAGTTCAGCATGGAAACATCATTGCAAAAGCTTTTATTTACCCAGAAATCAAGAGTGTAAGTTTTTATGCGCTTTAAAGCATTTTCAGGCCGAATGAGCAAATATGCTGATTTCTGCCAATTGCAGCAAAATACTGAAAGGAAAGTGGGCTTGCCTTCATATTTGACCCAGAACAACTCAGTTCAGCATGGAAATATCATTGCAACAGCTTTTATTTAGCCAGAAATAAAGAGTGTAAGTTTTTATGCGCCTAAAACCATTGGCCAAATAAGCTGATTTCTGCCAATTGCAGCAAAATACTGAAAGGAAAGTGGGTTTGCCTTCATATTTGACCCAGAACAACTCAGTTCAGCATGGAAATATCATTGCAACAGCTTTTATTTAGCCAGAAAACAAGAGTGTAAGTTTTTATGCGCTTAAAAGCATTTTCAGGCCGATCGAGCAAATATGCTTGTTTCTGCCAATTGCAGCAAAATACTGAAAGGAAAGTGGGTTTGCCTACATATTTGACCCAGAACAATTCAGTTCAGCATGGAAATATCATTGCAACAGCTTTTATTTAGCCAGAAATCAAGAGTGTAAGTTTTTATGCGCTTAAAAGCATTTTCAGGCCGAATGAGCAAATATGCTTGTTTCTGCCAATTGCAGCAAAATACTGAAAGGAAAGTGGGTTTGCCTTCATATTTGACCCAGAACAACTCAGTTCAGCATGGAAACATCATTGCAACAGCTTTTATTTACCCAGAAATCAAGAGTGTAAGTTTTTATGCGCTTTAAAGCATTTTCAGGCCGAATGAGCAAATATGCTTGTGTCTGCCAATTGCAGCAAAATACTGAAAGGAAAGTGGGTTTGCCTTCATATTTGACCCAGAACAACTCAGTTCAGCATGGAAAAATCATTGCAACAGCTTTTATTTAGCCACAAATCAAGAGTGTAAGCTTTTATGCGCTTAAAAGCATTTTCAGGTCGAATGAGCAAATATGCTTGTTTCTGCCAATTGCAGCAAAATACTGAAAGGAAAGTGGGTTTGCCTTCATAGTTGACCCAGAAAATCTCAGTTCAGCATGGAAATATCATTGCAACAGCTTTTATTTAGCCAGAATTTAAGAGTGTAAGTTTTTATGCGCTTAAAAGCATTTTCAGGCCAAACAAGCTGATTTCTGCCAATTGCAGCAAAATACTGAAAGGAAAGTGGGTTTGCCTTCATATTTGACCCAGAAAATCTCAGTTCAGCATGGAAATATCATTGCAACAGCTTTTATTTAGCCAGAATTTAAGAGTGTAAGTTTTTATGCGCTTAAAAGCATTTTCAGGCTAAATGAGCTGATTTCTGCCAATTGCAGCTAAATACTGAAAGGAAAGTGGGTTTGCCTTCATATTTGACCCAGAACAACTCAGTTCAGCATGGAAATATCATTGCAACAGCTTTTATTTAGCCACAAATCAAGAGTGTAAGTTTTTATGCGCTTAAAAGCATTTTCAGGCCAAATGAGCTGATTTCTGCCAATTGCAGCAAAATACTGAAAGGAAAGTGGGTTTGCCTTCTTATTTGACCCAGAACAACTCAGTTCAGCATGGAAATATCATTGCAACAGCTTTTATTTAGACAGAAATCAAGAGTGTAAGTTTTTATGCGCTTAAAAGTATTTTCAGACCGAATGAGCTGATTTCTGCCAATTGCAGCAAAATACTGAAAGGAAAGTGGGTTTGCCTACATATTTGACCCAGAACAACTCAGTTCAGCATGGAAATATCATTGCAACAGCTTTTATTTAGCCAGAAATCAAGAGTGTAAGTTTTTATGCGCTTAAAAGCATTTTCAGGCCGAATGAGCAAATATGCTTGTTTCTGCCAATTGCAGCAAAATACTGAAAGGAAAGTGGGTTTGCCTTCATATTTGACCCAGAACAACTCAGTTCAGCATGGAAACATCATTGCAACAGCTTTTATTTACCCAGAAAACAAGAGTGTAAGTTTTTATGCGCTTTAAAGCATTTTCAGGCCGAATGAGCAAATATGCTTGTTTCTGCCAATTGCAGCAAAATACTGAAAGGAAAGTGGGTTTGCCTACATATTTGACCCAGAACAACTCAGTTCAGCATGGAAATATCATTGCAACAGCTTTTATTTAGCAAGAAATCAAGAGTGTAAGTTTTTATGCGCTTAAAAGCATTTTCAGGCCGAATGAGCAAATATGCTTGTTTCTGCCAAATGCAGCAAAATACTGAAAGGAAAGTGGGTTTGCCTACATATTTGACCCAGAACAACTCAGTTCAGCATGGAAATATCATTGCAACAGCTTTTGTTTAGCCAGAAATCAAGAGTGTAAGTTTTTATGCGCCTAAAAGAATTTTCAGGCCAAATGAGCTGATTTCTGCCAATTCCAGCAAAATACTGAAAGGAAAGTGGGTTTGCCTTCATGTTTGACCCAGAACAACTCAGTTCAGCATGGAAATATCATTGCAAGAGCTTTTATTTAGCCAGAAATCAAGAGTGTAAGTTTTTATGCGCTTAAAAGCATTTTTTGGCCGAATGAGCAAATATGCTTGTTTCTGCCAATTGCAACAAAATACTGAAAAGAAAGTGGGTTTGCCTTCATAGTTGACCCAGAACAACTCAGTTCAGCATGGAAAAATCATTGCAACAGCTTTTATTTAGCCAGAAATCAAGAGTGTAAGTTTTTATGCGCCTAAAAGCATTTTCAGGCCAAATGAGCTGATTTCTGCCAATTGCAGCAAAATACTGAAAAGAAATTGGGTTTGCCTTCATATTTGACCCAGAACAACTCAGTTCAGCATGGAAATATCATTGCAACAGCTTTTATTTAGCCAGAAATCAAGAGTGTAAGTTTTTATGCGCTTAAAAGCATTTTCAGGCTGAATGAGCAAATATGCTTGGTTCTGCCAATTGCAGCCAATTACTGAAAGGAAAGTGGGTTTGCCTTCATATTTGACCCAGAACAACTCAGTTCAGCATGGAAAAATCATTGCAACAGCTTTTATTTAGCCAGAAATCAAGAGTGTAAGTTTTTATGCGCTTAAAAGCATTTTCAGTCCAAATGAGCTGATTTCTGCCAATTGCAGCAAAATACTGAAAGAAAAGTGGGTTTGCCTTCATATTTGACCCAGAACAACTCAGTTCAGCATGGAAATATCATTGCAACAGCTTTTATTTAGCCAGAAATCAAGAGTGTAAGTTTTTATGCGCTTAACAGCATTTTCAGGCCGAATGACCAAATATGCTTGTTTCTGCCAATTGGAGCAAAATACTGAAAGGAAAGTGGGTTTGCCTTCATATTTGACCCAGAACAACTCAGTTCAGCATGGAAATATCATTGCAACAGCTTTTATTTAGCCAGAAATCAAGAGTGTAAGTTTTTATGCGCTTAAAAGCATTTTCAGGCCGAATGAGCAAATATGCTTGGTTCTGCCAATTGCAGCCAATTACTGAAAGGAAAGTGGGTTTGCCTTCATATTTGACCCAGAACAACTCAGTTCAGCATGGAAAAATCATTGCAACAGCTTTTATTTAGCCAGAAATCAAGAGTGTAAGTTTTTATGCGCTTAAAAGCATTTTCAGTCCAAATGAGCTGATTTCTGCCAATTGCAGCAAAATACTGAAAGAAAAGTGGGTTTGCCTTCATATTTGACCCAGAACAACTCAGTTCAGCATGGAAATATCATTGCAACAGCTTTTATTTAGGCAGAAATCAAGAGTGTAAGTTTTTATGCGCTTAAAAGCATTTTTGGCCGAATGAGCAAATATGCTTGTTTCTGCCAATTGCAACAAAATACTGAAAGGAAAGTGGGTTTGCCTTCATAGTTGACCCAGAACAACTCAGTTCAGCATGGAAATATCATTGCAACAGCTTTTATTTAGCCAGAAATCAAGAGTGTAAGTTTTTATGCGCTTAACAGCATTTTCAGGCCGAATGACCAAATATGCTTGTTTCTGCCAATTGGAGCAAAATACTGAAAGGAAAGTGGGTTTGCCTTCATATTTGACCCAGAACAACTCAGTTCAGCATGGAAATATCATTGCAACAGCTTTTATTTAGCCAGAAATCAAGAGTGTACGTTTTTATGCGCTTAAAAGCATTTTCAGGCCGAATGAGCAAATATGCTTGTTTCTGCCAATTGCAGCCAATTACTGAAAGGAAAGTGGGTTTGCCTTCATATTTGACCCACAACAAGTCAGTTCAGCATGGAAATATCATTGCAACAGCTTTTAATTAGCCAGAAATCAAGAGTGTAAGTTTTTATGCGCTTAAAAGCATTTTCAGGCCAAATGAGCTGATTTCTGCCAATTGCAGCAAAATACTGAAAGGAAAGTGGGTTTGCCTTTATATTTGACCCAGAACAACTCAGTTCAGCATGGAAATATCATTGCAACAGCTTTTATTTAGCCAGAAATCAAGAGTGTAAGTTTTTATGCGCTTAAAAGCATTTTCAGGCCGAATGAGCAAATATGCGTGTTTCTGCCAATTGCAACAAAATACTGAAAGGAAAGTGGGTTTGCCTTCACAGTTGACCCAGAACAACTCAGTTCAGCATGGAAATATCATTGCAACAGCTTTTATTTAGCCAGAAATCAAGAGTGTAAGTTTTTATGCGCTTAAAAGCATTTTCAGGCCGAATGACCAAATATGCTTGTTTCTGCCAATTGCAGCAAAATACTGAAAGGAAAGTGGGTTTGCCTTCATATTTGACCCAGAACAACTCAGTTCAGCATGGAAATATCATTGCAACAGCTTTTAATTAGCCAGAAATCAAGAGTGTAAGTTTTTATGCGCTTAAAAGCATTTTCAGGCCAAATGAGCTGATTTCTGCCAATTGCAGCCAATTACTGAAAGGAAAGTGGGTTTGCCTTCATATATGACCCAGAACAAGTCAGTTTAGCATGGAAATATCATTGCAACAGCTTTTATTTAGCCAGAAATCAAGAGTGTAAGTTTTTATGCGCTTAAAAGCATTTTCAGGCCGAATGAGCAAATATGCTTGTTTCTGCCAATTGCAGCCAATTACTGAAAGGAAAGTGGGTTTGCCTTCATATTTGACCCAGAACAAGTCAGTTCAGCATGGAAATATCATTGCAACAGCTTTTATTTAGCCAGAAATCAAGAGTGTAAGTTTTAATGCGCTTAAAAGCATTTTCAGGCCGAATGAGCTGATTTCTGCCAATTGCAGCAAAATACTGAAAGGACAGTGGGTTTGCCTTCAAATTTGACCCAAAACAAGTCAGTTCAGCATTGAAATATCAATGCAAAAGCTTTTATTTAGCCAGAAATCAAGAGTGTAAGTTTTTATGCGCCTAAAAGCATTTTCAGGCCGAATGAGCAAATATGCGTGTTTCTGCCAATCGCAGCAAAATACTGAAAAGAAAGTGGGTTTGCCTTCATATTTGACCCAGAACAACTCAGTTCAGCATGGAAATATCATTGCAACAGCTTTTATTTAGGCAGAAATTAAGAGTGTAAGTTTTTATGCGCTTAAAAGCATTTTTGGCCGAATGAGCAAATATGCTTGTTTCTGCCAATTGCAACAAAATACTGAAAGGAAAGTGGGTTTGCCTTCATAGTTGACCCAGAACAACTCAGTTCAGCATGGAAATATCATTGCAACAGCTTTTATTTAGCCAGAAATCAAGCGTGTAAGTTTTTATGCGCTTAAAAGCATTTTCAGGCCGAATGACCAAATATGATTGTTTCTGCCAATTGCAGCAAACTACTGAAAGGAAAGTGGGTTTGCCTTCATATTTGACGCAGAACAACTCAGTTCAGCATGGAAAAATCATTGCAACAGCTTTTATTTAGCCAGAAATCAAGAGTGTAAGTTTTTATGCGCTTAAAAGCATTTTCAGGCCGAATGAGCAAATATGCTTGTTTCTGCCAATTGCAGCAAAATACTGAAAGGAAAGTGGGTTTGCCTTCATATTTGACCCAAAACAACTCAGTTCAGCATGGAAATATCATTGCAACAGCTTTTGTTTAGCCAAAAATCAAGAGTGTAAGTTTTTATGCGCCTAAAAGCATTTTCAGGCCAAATGAGCTGATTTCTGCCAATTCCAGCAAAATACTAAAAGGAAAGTGGGTTTGCCTTCATGTTTGACCCAGAACAACTCAGTTCAGCATGGAAATATCATTGCAAGAGCTTTTATTTAGCCAGAAATCAAGAGTGTAAGTTTTTATGCGCTTAAAAGCATTTTTTGGCCGAATGAGCAAATATGCTTGTTTCTGCCAATTGCAACAAAATACTGAAAAGAAAGTGGGTTTGCCTTCATAGTTGACCCAGAACAACTCAGTTCAGCATGGAAAAATCATTGCAACAGCTTTTATTTAGCCAGAAATCAAGAGTGTAAGTTTTTATGCGCCTAAAAGCATTTTCAGGCCAAATGAGCTGATTTCTACCAATTGCAGAAAAATACTGAAAGGAAAGTGGGTTTGCCTTCATATTTGACCCAGAACAACTCAGTTCAGCATGGAAATATCATTGCAACAGCTTTTATTTAGCCAGAAATCAAGACTGTAAGTTTTTATGCGCTTAAAAGCATTTTCAGGCCGAATGAGCAAATATGCTTGGTTCTGCCAATTGCAGCCAATTACTGAAAGGAAAGTGGGTTTGCCTTCATATTTGACCCAGAACAACTCAGTTCAGCATGGAAATATCATTGCAACAGCTTTTATTTAGGCAGAAATCAAGAGTGTAAGTTTTTATGCGCTTAAAAGCATTTTTGGCCGAATGAGCAAATATGCTTGTTTCTGCCAATTGCAACAAAATACTGAAAGGAAAGTGGGTTTGCCTTCATAGTTGACCCAGAACAACTCAGTTCAGCATGGAAATATCATTGCAACAGCTTTTATTTAGCCAGAAATCAAGAGTGTAAGTTTTTATGCGCTTAAAAGCATTTTCATGCCAAATCAGCAAATATGTGTGTTTCTGCCAATTGCAGCAAAATACTGAAAGGAAAGTGGGTTTGCCTTCATATTTGACCCAGAACAACTCAGTTCAGCATGGAAATATCATTGCAACAACTTTTATTTAGGCAGAAATCAAGAGTGTAAGTTTTTATGCGCTTAAAAGCATTTTTTGGCAGAATGAGCAAATATGCTTGTTTCTGCCAATTGCAACAAAATACTGAAAGGAAAGTGGGTTTGCCTTCATAGTTGACCCAGAACAACTCAGTTTAGCATGGAAATATCATTGCAACAGCTTTTATTTAGCCAGAAATCAAGAGTGTAAGTTTTTATGCGCTTAAAAGCATTTTCAGGCCGAATGAGCTGATTTCTGCCAATTGCAGCAAAATACTGAAAGGAAAGTGGGTTTGCCTTCATATTTGATCCAGAACAACTCAGTTCAGCATGGAAATATCATTGCAACAGCTTTTATTTAGCCAGAAATCAAGAGTGTAAGTTTTTATGCGCTTAAAAGCATTTTCAGGCCGAATGACCAAATATGCTTGTTTCTGCCAATTGCAGCAAAATACTGAAAGGAAAGTGGGTTTACCTTCATAGTTGACCCAGAAATACTCAGTTCAGCATGGAAATATCATTGCAACAGCTTTTATTTAGCCAGAAATCAAGAGTGTAAGTTTTTATGCGCTTAAAACCATTTTCAGGCCGAATGAGCAAATATGCTTGTTTCTGCCAATTGCAGCAAAATACTGAAAGGAAATTGCGTTTGCCTTCATATTTGACCCAGAACAAGTCATTTCAGCATGGAAATATCATTGCAACAGCTTTTATTTAGCCAGAAATCAAGAGTGTAAGTTTTTATGCGCTTAAAAGCATTTTCAGGCCGAATGAGCAAATATGGTTGGTTCTGCCAATTGCAGCCAATTACTGAAAGGAAAGGGGGTTTGCCTTCATATTTGACCCAGAACAAGTCAGTTCAGCATGGAAATATCATTGCAACAGCTTTTATTTAGCCAGAAATCAAGAGTGTAAGTTTTTATGCGCTTAAAAGCATTTTCAGGCCAAATGAGCTGATTTCTGCCAATTGCAGCAAAATACTGAAAGGAAAGCGGGTTTGCCTTCATATTTGACCCAGAACAACTCAGTTCAGCATGGAAATATCATTGCAACAGCTTTTATTTAGCCAGAAATCAAGAGTGTAAGTTTTTATGCGCTTAAAAGCATTTTCAGGCCGAATGACCAAATATGGTTGTTTCTGCCAAATGCAGCAAAATACTGAAAGGAAAGTGGGTTTGCCTTCATAGTTGACCCAGAACAACTGAGTTCAGCATGGAAATATCATTGCAACAGCTTTTATTTTGCCAGAAATCAAGAGTGTAAGTTTTTATGCGCTTAAAAGCATTTTCAGGCCGAATGAGCAAATATGCTTGTTTCTGCCAATTGCAGCAAAATACTGAAAGGAAATTGCGTTTGCCTTCATATTTGACCCAGAACAAGTCATTTCAGCATGGAAATATCATTGCAACAGCTTTTATTTAGCCAGAAATCAAGAGTGTAAGTTTTTATGCGCTTAAAAGCATTTTCAGGCCGAATGAGCAAATATGGTTGGTTCTGCCAATTGCAGCCAATTACTGAAAGGAAAGGGGGTTTGCCTTCATATTTGACCCAGAACAAGTCAGTTCAGCATGGAAATATCATTGCAACAGCTTTTATTTAGCCAGAAATCAAGAGTGTAAGTTTTTATGCGCTTAAAAGCATTTTCAGGCCAAATGAGCTGATTTCTGCCAATTGCAGCAAAATACTGAAAGGAAAGCGGGTTTGCCTTCATATTTGACCCAGAACAACTCAGTTCAGCATGGAAATATCATTGCAACAGCTTTTATTTAGCCAGAAATCAAGAGTGTAAGTTTTTATGCGCTTAAAAGCATTTTCAGGCCGAATGACCAAATATGGTTGTTTCTGCCAAATGCAGCAAAATACTGAAAGGAAAGTGGGTTTGCCTTCATAGTTGACCCAGAACAACTGAGTTCAGCATGGAAATATCATTGCAACAGCTTTTATTTTGCCAGAAATCAAGAGTGTAAGTTTTTATGCGCTTAAAACCATTTTCAGGCCGAATGAGCAAATATGCTTGTTTCTGCCAATTGCAGCAAAATACTGAAAGGAAATTGCGTTTGCCTTCATATTTGACCCAGAACAAGTCATTTCAGCATGGAAATATCATTGCAACAGCTTTTATTTAGCCAGAAATCAAGAGTGTAAGTTTTTATGCGCTTAAAAGCATTTTCAGGCCAAATGAGCTGATTTCTGCCAATTGCAGCAAAATACTGAAAGGAAAGCGGGTTTGCCTTCATATTTGACCCAGAACAACTCAGTTCAGCATGGAAATATCATTGCAACAGCTTTTATTTAGCCAGAAATCAAGAGTGTAAGTTTTTATGCGCTTAAAAGCATTTTCAGGCCGAATGAGCAAATATGCTTGTTTCTGCCAATTGCAGCAAAATACTGAAAGGAAAGTGGGTTTGCCTTCATATTTGACCCAAAACAACTCAGTTCAGCATAGAAATATCATTGCACCAGCTTTTGTTTAGCCAGAAATCAAGAGTGTAAGTTTTTGTGCGCTTAAAAGCATTTTCATGCCAAATCAGCAAATATGCGTGTTTCTGCCAATTGCAGCAAAATACTGAAAGGAAAGTGGGTTTGCCTTCATAGTTGACCCAGAACAACTCAGTTCAGCATGGAAATATCATTGCAACAGCTTTTATTTAGCCAGAAATCAAGAGTGTAAGTTTTTATGCGCTTAAAAGCATTTTCAGGCCGAATGACCAAATATGATTGTTTCTGCCAATTGCAGCAAACTACTGAGAGGAAAGTGGGTTTGCCTTCATATTTGACGCAGAACAACTCAGTTCAGCATGGAAAAATCATTGCAACAGCTTTTATTTAGCCAGAAATCAAGAGTGTAAGTTTTTATGCGCTTAAAAGCATTTTCAGGCCGAATGAGCAAATATGCTTGTTTCTGCCAATTGCAGCAAAATACTGAAAGGAAAGTGGGTTTGCCTTCATATTTGACCCAAAACAACTCAGTTCAGCATGGAAATATCATTGCAACAGCTTTTGTTTAGCCAGAAATCAAGAGTGTAAGTTTTTATGCGCCTAAAAGCATTTTCAGGCCAAATGAGCTGATTTCTGCCAATTCCAGCAAAATACTGAAAGGAAAGTGGGTTTGCCTTCATGTTTGACCCAGAACAACTCAGTTCAGCATGGAAATATCATTGCAAGAGCTTTTATTTAGCCAGAAATCAAGAGTGTAAGTTTTTATGCGCTTAAAAGCATTTTTTGGCCGAATGAGCAAATATGCTTGTTTCTGCCAATTGCAACAAAATACTGAAAAGAAAGTGGGTTTGCCTTCATAGTTGACCCAGAACAACTCAGTTCAGCATGGAAAAATCATTGCAACAGCTTTTATTTAGCCAGAAATCAAGAGTGTAAGTTTTTATGCGCCTAAAAGCATTTTCAGGCCAAATGAGCTGATTTCTGCCAATTGCAGCAAAATACTGAAAAGAAATTGGGTTTGCCTTCATATTTGACCCAGAACAACTCAGTTCAGCATGGAAATATCATTGCAACAGCTTTTATTTAGCCAGAAATCAAGAGTGTAAGTTTTTATGCGCTTAAAAGCATTTTCAGGCTGAATGAGCAAATATGCTTGGTTCTGCCAATTGCAGCCAATTACTGAAAGGAAAGTGGGTTTGCCTTCATATTTGACCCAGAACAACTCAGTTCAGCATGGAAAAATCATTGCAACAGCTTTTATTTAGCCAGAAATCAAGAGTGTAAGTTTTTATGCGCTTAAAAGCATTTTCAGTCCAAATGAGCTGATTTCTGCCAATTGCAGCAAAATACTGAAAGAAAAGTGGGTTTGCCTTCATATTTGACCCAGAACAACTCAGTTCAGCATGGAAATATCATTGCAACAGCTTTTATTTAGGCAGAAATCAAGAGTGTAAGTTTTTATGCGCTTAAAAGCATTTTTGGCCGAATGAGCAAATATGCTTGTTTCTGCCAATTGCAACAAAATACTGAAAGGAAAGTGGGTTTGCCTTCATAGTTGACCCAGAACAACTCAGTTCAGCATGGAAATATCATTGCAACAGCTTTTATTTAGCCAGAAATCAAGAGTGTAAGTTTTTATGCGCTTAACAGCATTTTCAGGCCGAATGACCAAATATGCTTGTTTCTGCCAATTGGAGCAAAATACTGAAAGGAAAGTGGGTTTGCCTTCATAGTTGACCCAGAACAACTCAGTTCAGCATGGAAATATCATTGCAACAGCTTTTATTTAGCCAGAAATCAAGAGTGTAAGTTTTTATGCGCTTAAAAGCATTTTCAGGCCGAATGACCAAATATGATTGTTTCTGCCAATTGCAGCAAACTACTGAGAGGAAAGTGGGTTTGCCTTCATATTTGACGCAGAACAACTCAGTTCAGCATGGAAAAATCATTGCAACAGCTTTTATTTAGCCAGAAATCAAGAGTGTAAGTTTTTATGCGCTTAAAAGCATTTTCAGGCCGAATGAGCAAATATGCTTGTTTCTGCCAATTGCAGCAAAATACTGAAAGGAAAGTGGGTTTGCCTTCATATTTGACCCAAAACAACTCAGTTCAGCATGGAAATATCATTGCAACAGCTTTTGTTTAGCCAGAAATCAAGAGTGTAAGTTTTTATGCGCCTAAAAGCATTTTCAGGCCAAATGAGCTGATTTCTGCCAATTCCAGCAAAATACTGAAAGGAAAGTGGGTTTGCCTTCATGTTTGACCCAGAACAACTCAGTTCAGCATGGAAATATCATTGCAAGAGCTTTTATTTAGCCAGAAATCAAGAGTGTAAGTTTTTATGCGCTTAAAAGCATTTTTTGGCCGAATGAGCAAATATGCTTGTTTCTGCCAATTGCAACAAAATACTGAAAAGAAAGTGGGTTTGCCTTCATAGTTGACCCAGAACAACTCAGTTCAGCATGGAAAAATCATTGCAACAGCTTTTATTTAGCCAGAAATCAAGAGTGTAAGTTTTTATGCGCCTAAAAGCATTTTCAGGCCAAATGAGCTGATTTCTGCCAATTGCAGCAAAATACTGAAAAGAAATTGGGTTTGCCTTCATATTTGACCCAGAACAACTCAGTTCAGCATGGAAATATCATTGCAACAGCTTTTATTTAGCCAGAAATCAAGAGTGTAAGTTTTTATGCGCTTAAAAGCATTTTCAGGCTGAATGAGCAAATATGCTTGGTTCTGCCAATTGCAGCCAATTACTGAAAGGAAAGTGGGTTTGCCTTCATATTTGACCCAGAACAACTCAGTTCAGCATGGAAAAATCATTGCAACAGCTTTTATTTAGCCAGAAATCAAGAGTGTAAGTTTTTATGCGCTTAAAAGCATTTTCAGTCCAAATGAGCTGATTTCTGCCAATTGCAGCAAAATACTGAAAGAAAAGTGGGTTTGCCTTCATATTTGACCCAGAACAACTCAGTTCAGCATGGAAATATCATTGCAACAGCTTTTATTTAGGCAGAAATCAAGAGTGTAAGTTTTTATGCGCTTAAAAGCATTTTTGGCCGAATGAGCAAATATGCTTGTTTCTGCCAATTGCAACAAAATACTGAAAGGAAAGTGGGTTTGCCTTCATAGTTGACCCAGAACAACTCAGTTCAGCATGGAAATATCATTGCAACAGCTTTTATTTAGCCAGAAATCAAGAGTGTAAGTTTTTATGCGCTTAACAGCATTTTCAGGCCGAATGACCAAATATGCTTGTTTCTGCCAATTGGAGCAAAATACTGAAAGGAAAGTGGGTTTGCCTTCATATTTGACCCAGAACAACTCAGTTCAGCATGGAAATATCATTGCAACAGCTTTTATTTAGCCAGAAATCAAGAGTGTAAGTTTTTATGCGCTTAAAAGCATTTTCAGGCCGAATGAGCAAATATGCTTGGTTCTGCCAATTGCAGCCAATTACTGAAAGGAAAGTGGGTTTGCCTTCATATTTGACCCAGAACAACTCAGTTCAGCATGGAAAAATCATTGCAACAGCTTTTATTTAGCCAGAAATCAAGAGTGTAAGTTTTTATGCGCTTAAAAGCATTTTCAGTCCAAATGAGCTGATTTCTGCCAATTGCAGCAAAATACTGAAAGAAAAGTGGGTTTGCCTTCATATTTGACCCAGAACAACTCAGTTCAGCATGGAAATATCATTGCAACAGCTTTTATTTAGGCAGAAATCAAGAGTGTAAGTTTTTATGCGCTTAAAAGCATTTTTGGCCGAATGAGCAAATATGCTTGTTTCTGCCAATTGCAACAAAATACTGAAAGGAAAGTGGGTTTGCCTTCATAGTTGACCCAGAACAATTCAGTTCAGCATGGAAATATCATTGCAACAGCTTTTATTTAGCCAGAAATCAAGAGTGTAAGTTTTTATGCGCTTAAAAGCATTTTCAGGCCAAATGAGCTGATTTCTGCCAATTGCAGCCAATTACTGAAAGGAAAGTGGGTTTGCCTTCATATATGACCCAGAACAAGTCAGTTCAGCATGGAAATATCATTGCAACAGCTTTTATTTAGCCAGAAATCAAGAGTGTAAGTTTTTATGCGCTTAAAAGCATTTTCAGGCCGAATGAGCAAATATGCTTGTTTCTGCCAATTGCAGCCAATTACTGAAAGGAAAGTGGGTTTGCCTTCATATTTGACCCAGAACAAGTCAGTTCAGCATGGAAATATCATTGCAACAGCTTTTATTTAGCCAGAAATCAAGAGTGTAAGTTTTAATGCGCTTAAAAGCATTTTCAGGCCGAATGAGCTGATTTCTGCCAATTGCAGCAAAATACTGAAAGGACAGTGGGTTTGCCTTCAAATTTGACCCAAAACAAGTCAGTTCAGCATGGAAATATCAATGCAAAAGCTTTTATTTAGCCAGAAATCAAGAGTGTAAGTTTTTATGCGCCTAAAAGCATTTTCAGGCCGAATGAGCAAATATGCGTGTTTCTGCCAATTGCAGCAAAATACTGAAAAGAAAGTGGGTTTGCCTTCATATTTGACCCAGAACAACTCAGTTCAGCATGGAAATATCATTGCAACAGCTTTTATTTAGGCAGAAATTAAGAGTGTAAGTTTTTATGCGCTTAAAAGCATTTTTGGCCGAATGAGCAAATATGCTTGTTTCTGCCAATTGCAACAAAATACTGAAAGGAAAGTGGGTTTGCCTTCATAGTTGACCCAGAACAACTCAGTTCAGCATGGAAATATCATTGCAACAGCTTTTATTTAGCCAGAAATCAAGAGTGTAAGTTTTTATGCGCTTAAAAGCATTTTCAGGCCGAATGACCAAATATGATTGTTTCTGCCAATTGCAGCAAACTACTGAAAGGAAAGTGGGTTTGCCTTCATATTTGACGCAGAACAACTCAGTTCAGCATGGAAAAATCATTGCAACAGCTTTTATTTAGCCAGAAATCAAGAGTGTAAGTTTTTATGCGCTTAAAAGCATTTTCAGGCCGAATGAGCAAATATGCTTGTTTCTGCCAATTGCAGCAAAATACTGAAAGGAAAGTGGGTTTGCCTTCATATTTGACCCAAAACAACTCAGTTCAGCATGGAAATATCATTGCAACAGCTTTTGTTTAGCCAGAAATCAAGAGTGTAAGTTTTTATGCGCCTAAAAGCATTTTCAGGCCAAATGAGCTGATTTCTGCCAATTCCAGCAAAATACTAAAAGGAAAGTGGGTTTGCCTTCATGTTTGACCCAGAACAACTCAGTTCAGCATGGAAATATCATTGCAAGAGCTTTTATTTAGCCAGAAATCAAGAGTGTAAGTTTTTATGCGCTTAAAAGCATTTTTTGGCCGAATGAGCAAATATGCTTGTTTCTGCCAATTGCAACAAAATACTGAAAAGAAAGTGGGTTTGCCTTCATAGTTGACCCAGAACAACTCAGTTCAGCATGGAAAAATCATTGCAACAGCTTTTATTTAGCCAGAAATCAAGAGTGTAAGTTTTTATGCGCCTAAAAGCATTTTCAGGCCAAATGAGCTGATTTCTGCCAATTGCAGCAAAATACTGAAAAGAAATTGGGTTTGCCTTCATATTTGACCCAGAACAACTCAGTTCAGCATGGAAATATCATTGCAACAGCTTTTATTTAGCCAGAAATCAAGAGTGTAAGTTTTTATGCGCTTAAAAGCATTTTCAGGCCGAATGAGCAAATATGCTTGGTTCTGCCAATTGCAGCCAATTACTGAAAGGAAAGTGGGTTTGCCTTCATATTTGACCCAGAACAACTCAGTTCAGCATGGAAAAATCATTGCAACAGCTTTTATTTAGCCAGAAATCAAGAGTGTAAGTTTTTATGCGCTTAAAAGCATTTTCAGTCCAAATGAGCTGATTTCTGCCAATTGCAGCAAAATACTGAAAGAAAAGTGGGTTTGCCTTCATATTTGACCCAGAACAACTCAGTTCAGCATGGAAATATCATTGCAACAGCTTTTATTTAGGCAGAAATCAAGAGTGTAAGTTTTTATGCGCTTAAAAGCATTTTTGGCCGAATGAGCAAATATGCTTGTTTCTGCCAATTGCAACAAAATACTGAAAGGAAAGTGGGTTTGCCTTCATAGTTGACCCAGAACAACTCAGTTCAGCATGGAAATATCATTGCAACAGCTTTTATTTAGCCAGAAATCAAGAGTGTAAGTTTTTATGCGCTTAAAAGCATTTTCATGCCAAATCAGCAAATATGTGTGTTTCTGCCAATTGCAGCAAAATACTGAAAGGAAAGTGGGTTTGCCTTCATATTTGACCCAGAACAACTCAGTTCAGCATGGAAATATCATTGCAACAACTTTTATTTAGGCAGAAATCAAGAGTGTAAGTTTTTATGCGCTTAAAAGCATTTTTTGGCAGAATGAGCAAATATGCTTGTTTCTGCCAATTGCAACAAAATACTGAAAGGAAAGTGGGTTTGCCTTCATAGTTGACCCAGAACAACTCAGTTTAGCATGGAAATATCATTGCAACAGCTTTTATTTAGCCAGAAATCAAGAGTGTAAGTTTTTATGCCCTTAAAAGCATTTTCAGGCCGAATGAGCTGATTTCTGCCAATTGCAGCAAAATACTGAAAGGAAAGTGGGTTTGCCTTCATATTTGATCCAGAACAACTCAGTTCAGCATGGAAATATCATTGCAACAGCTTTTATTTAGCCAGAAATCAAGAGTGTAAGTTTTTATGCGCTTAAAAGCATTTTCAGGCCGAATGACCAAATATGCTTGTTTCTGCCAATTGCAGCAAAATACTGAAAGGAAAGTGGGTTTACCTTCATAGTTGACCCAGAACAACTCAGTTCAGCATGGAAATATCATTGCAACAGCTTTTATTTAGCCAGAAATCAAGAGTGTAAGTTTTTATGCGCTTAAAACCATTTTCAGGCCGAATGAGCAAATATGCTTGTTTCTGCCAATTGCAGCAAAATACTGAAAGGAAATTGCGTTTGCCTTCATATTTGACCCAGAACAAGTCATTTCAGCATGGAAATATCATTGCAACAGCTTTTATTTAGCCAGAAATCAAGAGTGTAAGTTTTTATGCGCCTAAAAGCATTTTCAGGCCGAATGAGCAAATATGGTTGGTTCTGCCAATTGCAGCCAATTACTGAAAGGAAAGGGGGTTTGCCTTCATATTTGACCCAGAACAAGTCAGTTCAGCATGGAAATATCATTGCAACAGCTTTTATTTAGCCAGAAATCAAGAGTGTAAGTTTTTATGCGCTTAAAAGCATTTTCAGGCCAAATGAGCTGATTTCTGCCAATTGCAGCAAAATACTGAAAGGAAAGCGGGTTTGCCTTCATATTTGACCCAGAACAACTCAGTTCAGCATGGAAATATCATTGCAACAGCTTTTATTTAGCCAGAAATCAAGAGTGTAAGTTTTTATGCGCTTAAAAGCATTTTCAGGCCGAATGACCAAATATGGTTGTTTCTGCCAAATGCAGCAAAATACTGAAAGGAAAGTGGGTTTGCCTTCATAGTTGACCCAGAACAACTGAGTTCAGCATGGAAATATCATTGCAACAGCTTTTATTTTGCCAGAAATCAAGAGTGTAAGTTTTTATGCGCTTAAAACCATTTTCAGGCCGAATGAGCAAATATGCTTGTTTCTGCCAATTGCAGCAAAATACTGAAAGGAAATTGCGTTTGCCTTCATATTTGACCCAGAACAAGTCATTTCAGCATGGAAATATCATTGCAACAGCTTTTATTTAGCCAGAAATCAAGAGTGTAAGTTTTTATGCGCTTAAAAGCATTTTCAGGCCGAATGAGCAAATATGGTTGGTTCTGCCAATTGCAGCCAATTACTGAAAGGAAAGGGGGTTTGCCTTCATATTTGACCCAGAACAAGTCAGTTCAGCATGGAAATATCATTGCAACAGCTTTTATTTAGCCAGAAATCAAGAGTGTAAGTTTTTATGCGCTTAAAAGCATTTTCAGGCCAAATGAGCTGATTTCTGCCAATTGCAGCAAAATACTGAAAGGAAAGCGGGTTTGCCTTCATATTTGACCCAGAACAACTCAGTTCAGCATGGAAATATCATTGCAACAGCTTTTATTTAGCCAGAAATCAAGGGTGTAAGTTTTTATGCGCTTAAAAGCATTTTCAGGCCGAATGACCAAATATGGTTGTTTCTGCCAAATGCAGCAAAATACTGAAAGGAAAGTGGGTTTGCCTTCATAGTTGACCCAGAACAACTGAGTTCAGCATGGAAATATCATTGCAACAGCTTTTATTTTGCCAGAAATCAAGAGTGTAAGTTTTTCTGCGCTTAAAAGCATTTTCAGGCCGAATGAGCAAATATGCTTGTTTCTGCCAATTGCAGCAAAATACTGAAAGGAAAGTGGGTTTGCCTTCATATTTGACCCAAAACAACTCAGTTCAGCATAGAAATATCATTGCACCAGCTTTTGTTTAGCCAGAAATCAAGAGTGTAAGTTTTTGTGCGCTTAAAAGCATTTTCATGCCAAATCAGCAAATATGCGTGTTTCTGCCAATTGCAGCAAAATACTGAAAGGAAAGTGGGTTTGCCTTCATATTTGACCCAGAACAACTCAGTTCAGCATGGAAATATCATTGCAACAGCTTTTATTTAGGCAGAAATCAAGAGTGTAAGTTTTTATGCGCTTAAAAGCATTTTTTGGCCGAATGAGCAAATATGCTTGTTTCTGCCAATTGCAACAAAATACTGAAAGGAAAGTGGGTTTGCCTTCATAGTTGACCCAGAACAACTCAGTTCAGCATGGAAATATCATTGCAACAGCTTTTATTTAGCCAGAAATCAAGAGTGTAAGTTTTTATGCGCTTAAAAGCATTTTTAAGCTCGAATGAGCTGATTTCTGCCAATTGCAGCAAAATACTGAAAGGAAAGTGGGTTTGCCTTCATATTTGATCCAGAACAACTCAGTTCAGCATGGAAATATCACTGCAACAGCTTTTATTTAGCCAGAAATCAAGAGTGTAAGTTTTTATGCGCTTAAAAGCATTTTCAGGCCGAATGACCAAATATGCTTGTTTCTGCCAATTGCAGCAAAATACTGAAAGGAAAGTGGGTTTACCTTCATAGTTGACCCAGAACAACTCAGTTCAGCATGGAAATATCATTGCAACAGCTTTTATTTAGCCAGAAATCAAGAGTGTAAGTTTTTATGCGCTTAAAACCATTTTCAGGCCGAATGAGCAAATATGCTTGTTTCTGCCAATTGCAGCAAAATACTGAAAGGAAATTGGGTTTGCCTTCATATTTGACCCAGAACAAGTCATTTCAGCATGGAAATATCATTGCAACAGCTTTTATTTAGCCAGAAATCAAGAGTGTAAGTTTTTATGCGCTTAAAAGCATTTTCAGGCCGAATGAGCAAATATGGTTGGTTCTGCCAATTGCAGCCAATTACTGAAAGGAAAGGGGGTTTGCCTTCATATTTGACCCAGAACAAGTCAGTTCAGCATGGAAATATCATTGCAACAGCTTTTATTTAGCCAGAAATCAAGAGTGTAAGTTTTTATGCGCTTAAAAGCATTTTCAGGCCAAATGAGCTGATTTCTGCCAATTGCACCAAAATACTGAAAGGAAAGTGGGTTTGCCTTCATATTTGACCCAGAACAACTCAGTTCAGCATGGAAATATCATTGCAACAGCTTTTATTTAGCCAGAAATCAAGAGTGTAAGTTTTTATGCGCTTAAAAGCATTTTCAGGCCGAATGAGCAAATATGCTTGTTTCTGCCAATTGCAGCAAAATACTGAAAGGAAAGTGGGTTTGCCTTCATAGTTGACCCAGAACAACTCAGTTCAGCATGGAAATATCATTGCAACAGCTTTTATTTAGCCAGAAATCAAGAGTGTAAGTTTTTATGCGCTTAAAAGCATTTTCAAACCGAATGAGCAAATATGCTTGTTTCTGCCAATTGCAGCAAAATACTGAAAGGAAAGTGGGTTTGCCTTCATATTTGACCCAGAACAACTCAGTTCAGCATGGAAATATCATTGCAACAGCTTTTATTTAGCCAGAAATCAAGAGTGTAAGTTTTTATGCGCTTAAAAGCCTTTTCAGGCCGAATGAGCTGATTTCTGCCAATTGCAGCAAAATACTGAAAGGAAAGTGGGTTTGCCTTCATATTTGACCCAGAACAACTCAGTTCAGCATGGAAAAATCATTGCAACAGCTTTTATTTAGCCAGAAATCAAGAGTGTAAGTTTTTATGCGCCTAAAAGCATTTTCAGTCCAAATGAGCTGATTTCTGCCAATTGCAGCAAAATACTGAAAGGAACGTGGTTTTGCCTTCATATTTGACCCAGAACAACTCAGGTCAGCATGGAAATATCATTGCAACAGCTTTTTTTTAGGTAGAAATCAAGAGTGTAAGTTTTTATGCACTTAACAGCATTTTTGGCCGAATGAGCAAATATGCTTGTTTCTGCCAATTGCAGCAAAATACTGAAAGGAAAGTGGGTTTGCCTTCATATTTGACCCAGAACAACTCAGTTCAGCATGGAAAAATCATTGCAACAGCTTTTGTTTAGCCAGAAGTCAAGAGTGTAAGTTTTTATGCGCTTAAAAGCATTTTCAGGCCGAATGAGCAAATATGCGTGTTTCTGCCAATTGCAGCAAAATACTGAAAGGAAAGTGGGTTTGCCTTCATTGTTGACCCAGAACAACTCAGTTCAGCATGGAAAAATCATTGCAACAGCTTTTGTTTAGCCAGAAGTCAAGAGTGTAAGTTTTTATGCGCTTAAAAGCATTTTCAGGCCGAATGAGCAAATATGCTTGTTTCTGCCAATTGCAGCAAAATACTGAAAGGAAAGTGGGTTTGCCTTCATATTTGACCCAGAACAACTCAGTTCAGCATGGAAATATCATTGCAACAGCTTTTATTTAGCCAGAAATCAAGAGTGTAAGTTTTTATGCGCTTAAAAGCAGTTTCAGGCTAAATGAGCTGATTTCTGCCAATTGCAGCAAAATACTGAAAGGAAAGTGGTTTTGCCTTCATATTTGACCCAGAACAACTCAGTTCAGCATGGAAATATCATTGCAACAGCTTTTATTTAGCCAGAAATCAAGACTGTAAGTTTTTATGTGTTTAAAAGCATTTTCAGGCCGAATGAGCAAATTTGCTTGTTTCTGCCAATTGCAGCAAAATACTGAAAGGAAAGTGGGTTTGCCTTCATATTTGACCCAGAACAACTCAGTTCTGCATGGAAATATCATTGCAACAGCTTTTATTTAGCCAGAAATCAAGAGTGTAAGTTTTTATGCGCTTAAAAGCATTTTCAGGCCAAATAAGCTGATTTCTGCCAATTGCAGCAAAATACTGAAAGGAAAGTGGGTTTGCCTTCATATTTGACACAGAACAACTCAGTTCAGCATGGAAATATCATTGCAACAGCTTTTATTTAGCCAGAAATCAAGAGTGTAAGTTTTTATGCGCTTAAAAGCATTTTCAGGCCGAATGAGCTGATTTCTGCCAATTGCAGCAAAATACTGAAAGGAAAGTGGGTTTGCCTTCATATTTGACCCAGAACAACTCAGTTCAGCATGGAAATATCATTGCAACAGCTTTTATTTAGCCAGAAATCAAGAGTGTAAGTTTTTATGCGCTTAAAAGCATTTTCAGGCGAATAAGCAAATATGCTTGTTTCTGCCAATTGCAGCCAATTACTGAAAGGAAAGTGGGTTTGCCTTCATATTTGACCCAGAACAACTCAGTTCAGCATGGAAAAATCATTGCAACAGCTTTTGTTTAGCCAGAAATCAAGAGTGTAAGTTTTTATGCGCTTAAAAGCAGTTTCAGGCTAAATGAGCTGATTTCTGCCAATTGCAGCAAAATACTGAAAGGAAAGTGGTTTTGCCTTCATATTTGACCCAGAACAACTCAGTTCAGCATGGAAATATCATTGCAACAGTTTTTATTTAGCCAGAAATCAAGGGTGTAAGTTTTTATGCGCTTAAAAGCATTTTCAAACCGAATGAGCAAATATGCTTGTTTCTGCCAATTGCAGCAAAATACTTAAAGGAAAGTGGGTTTGCCTTCATATTTGACCCAGAACAACTCAGTTCAGCATGGAAATATCATTGCAACAGCTTTTATTTAGCCAGAAATCAAGAGTGTAAGTTTTTATGCGCTTAAAAGCCTTTTCAGGCCGAATGAGCTGATTTCTGCCAATTGCAGCAAAATACTGAAAGGAAAGTGGGTTTGCCTTCATATTTGACCCAGAACAACTCAGTTCAGCATGGAAAAATCATTGCAACAGCTTTTATTTAGCCAGAAATCAAGAGTGTAAGTTTTTATGCGCCTAAAAGCATTTTCAGTCCAAATGAGCTGATTTCTGCCAATTGCAGCAAAATACTGAAAGGAACGTGGTTTTGCCTTCATATTTGACCCAGAACAACTCAGGTCAGCATGGAAATATCATTGCAACAGCTTTTATTTAGGCAGAAATCAAGAGTGTAAGTTTTTATGCGCTTAAAAGCATTTTCAGGCCGAATGAGCAAATATGCTTGTTTCTGCCAATTGCAGGAAATACTGAAAGGAAAGTGGGTTTACCTTCATATTTGATCCAGAACAACTCAGTTCAGCATGGAAATATCATTGCAACAGCTTTTATTTAGCCAGAAATCAAGAGTGTAAGTTTTTATGCGCTTAAAAGCATTTTCAGGCCGAATGAGCAAATATGCTTGTTTCTGCCAATTGCAGCAAAATACTGAAAGGAAAGTGGGTTTACCTTCATAGTTGACCCAGAACAACTCAGTTCAGCATGGAAATATCATTGCAACAGCTTTTATTTAGCCAGAAATCAAGAGTGTAAGTTTTTATGCGCTTAAAAGCATTTTCAGGCCGAATGAGCAAATATGCTTGTTTCTGCCAATTGCAGCAAAATACTGAAAGGAAATTGGGTTTGCCTTCATATTTGACCCAGAACAACTCAGTTCAGCATGGAAATATCATTGCAACAGCTTTTATTTAGCCAGAAATCAAGAGTGTAAGTTTTTATGCGCTTAAAAGCATTTTCAGGCCAAATGAGCTGATTTCTGCCAATTGCAGCAAAATACTGAAAGGAAAGTGGGTTTGCCTTCATATTTGACGCAGAACAACTCAGTTCAGCATGGAAAAATCATTGCAACAGCTTTCATTTAGCCAGAAATCAAGAGTGTAAGTTTTTATGCGCTTAAAAGCATTTTCAGGCCGAATGAGCTGATTTCTGCCAATTGCAGCAAAATACTGAAAGGAAAGTGGGTTTGCCTTCATATTTGATCCAGAACAACTCAGTTCAGCATGGAAATATCATTGCAACAGCTTTTATTTAGCCAGAAATCAAGAATGTAAGTTTTTATGCTCTTAAAAGCATTTTGAGGCCGAATGACCAAATATGCTTGTTTCTGCCAATTGCAGGAAAATACTGAAAAGAAAGTGGGTTTACCTTCATAGTTGACCCAGAACAACTCAGTTCAGCATGGAAATATCATTGCAACAGCTTTTATTTAGCCAGAAATCAAGAGTGTAAGTTTTTATGCGCTTAAAAGCATTTTCAGGCCGAATGAGCAAATCTGGTTGGTTCTGCCAATTGCAGCACATTACTGAAAGGAAAGTGGGTTTGCCTTCATATTTGACCCAGAACAAGTCAGTTTAGCATGGAAATATCATTGCAACAGCTTTTATTTAGCCAGAAATCAAGAGTGTAAGTTTTTTTGCGCTTAAAAGCATTTTCAGGCCAAATGAGCTGATTTCTGCCAATTGCAGCAAAATACTGAAAGGAAAGTGGGTTTGCCTTCATATTTGACCCAGAACAACTCAGTTCAGCATGGAAAAATCATTGCAACAGCTTTTATTTAGCCAGAAATCAAGAGTGTAAGTTTTTATGCGCCTAAAAGCATTTTCAGTCCAAATAAGCTGATTTCTGCCAATTGCAGCAAAATACTGAAAGGAACGTGGTTTTGCCTTCATATTTGACCCAGAACAACTCAGGTCAGCATGGAAATATCATTGCAACAGCTTTTATTTAGGCAGAAATAAAGAGTGTAAGTTTTTATGCGCTTAAAAGCATTTTTGGCCGAATGAGCAAGTATGCTTGTTTCTGCCAATTGCAACAAAATACTGAAAGGAAAGTGGGTTTGCCTTCATATTTGACCCAGAACAACTCAGTTCAGCATGGAAAAATCATTGCAACAGCTTTTATTTAGCCAGAAATCAAGAGTGTAAATTTTTATGCGCCTAAAAGCATTTTCAGTCCAAATGAGCTGATTTCTGCCAATTGCAGCAAAATACTGAAAGGAACGTGGTTTTGCCTTCATATTTGACCCAGAACAACTCAGGTCAGCATGGAAATATCATTGCAACAGCTTTTTTTTAGGCAGAAATCAAGAGTGTAAGTTTTTATGCACTTAACAGCATTTTTGGCCGAATGAGCAAATATGCTTGTTTCTGCCAATTGCAGCAAAATACTGAAAGGAAAGTGGGTTTGCCTTCATATTTGACCCAGAACAACTCAGTTCAGCATGGAAAAATCATTGCAACAGCTTTTGTTTAGCCAGAAGTCAAGAGTGTAAGTTTTTATGCGCTTAAAAGCATTTTCAGGCCGAATGAGCAAATATGCGTGTTTCTGCCAATTGCAGCAAAATACTGAAAGGAAAGTGGGTTTGCCTTCATTGTTGACCCAGAACAACTCAGTTCAGCATGGAAAAGTCATTGCAACAGCTTTTATTTAGCCAGAAATCAAGAGTGTAAGTTTTTATGCGCTTAAAAGCATTTTCAGGCCGAATGAGCAAATATGCTTGTTTCTGCCAATTGCAGCAAAATACTGAAAGGAAAGTGGTTTTGCCTTCATATTTGACCCAGAACAACTCAGTTCAGCATGGAAATATCATTGCAACAGCTTTTATTTAGCCAGAAATCAAGACTGTAAGTTTTTATGTGTTTAAAAGCATTTTCAGGCCGAATGAGCAAATATGCTTGTTTCTGCCAATTGCAGCAAAATACTGAAAGGAAAGTGGGTTTGCCTTCATATTTGACCCAGAACAACTCAGTTCTGCATGGAAATATCATTGCAACAGCTTTTATTTAGCCAGAAATCAAGAGTGTAAGTTTTTATGCGCTTAAAAGCATTTTCAGGCCAAATAAGCTGATTTCTGCCAATTGCAGCAAAATACTGAAAGGAAAGTGGGTTTGCCTTCATATTTGACCATGAACAACTCAGTTCAGCATGGAAATATCATTGCAACAGCTTTTATTTAGCCAGAAATCAAGAGTGTAAGTTTTTATGCGCTTAAAAGCATTTTCAGGCGAATAAGCAAATATGCTTGTTTCTGCCAATTGCAGCCAATTACTGAAAGGAAAGTGGGTTTGCCTTCATATTTGACCCAGAACAACTCAGTTCAGCATGGAAAAATCATTGCAACAGCTTTTGTTTAGCCAGAAATCAAGAGTGTAAGTTTTTATGCGCTTAAAAGCAGTTTCAGGCTAAATGAGCTGATTTCTGCCAATTGCAGCAAAATACTGAAAGGAAAGTGGTTTTGCCTTCATATTTGACCCAGAACAACTCAGTTCAGCATGGAAATATCATTGCAACAGCTTTTATTTAGCCAGAAATCAAGGGTGTAAGTTTTTATGCGCTTAAAAGCATTTTCAAACCGAATGAGCAAATATGCTTGTTTCTGCCAATTGCAGCAAAATACTGAAAGGAAAGTGGGTTTGCCTTCATATTTGACCCAGAACAACTCAGTTCAGCATGGAAATATCATTGCAACAGCTTTTATTTAGCCAGAAATCAAGAGTGTAAGTTTTTATGCGCTTAAAAGCCTTTTCAGGCCGAATGAGCTGATTTCTGCCAATTGCAGCAAAATACTGAAAGGAAAGTGGGTTTGCCTTCATATTTGACCCAGAACAACTCAGTTCAGCATGGAAAAATCATTGCAACAGCTTTTATTTAGCCAGAAATCAAGAGTGTAAGTTTTTATGCGCCTAAAAGCATTTTCAGTCCAAATGAGCTGATTTCTGCCAATTGCAGCAAAATACTGAAAGGAACGTGGTTTTGCCTTCATATTTGACCCAGAACAACTCAGGTCAGCATGGAAATATCATTGCAACAGCTTTTATTTAGGCAGAAATCAAGAGTGTAAGTTTTTATGCGCTTAAAAGCATTTTCAGGCCGAATGAGCAAATATGCTTGTTTCTGCCAATTGCAGGAAATACTGAAAGGAAAGTGGGTTTACCTTCATATTTGATCCAGAACAACTCAGTTCAGCATGGAAATATCATTGCAACAGCTTTTATTTAGCCAGAAATCAAGAGTGTAAGTTTTTATGCGCTTAAAAGCATTTTCAGGCCGAATGAGCAAATATGCTTGTTTCTGCCAATTGCAGCAAAATACTGAAAGGAAAGTGGGTTTACCTTCATAGTTGACCCAGAACAACTCAGTTCAGCATGGAAATATCATTGCAACAGCTTTTATTTAGCCAGAAATCAAGAGTGTAAGTTTTTATGCGCTTAAAAGCATTTTCAGGCCGAATGAGCAAATATGCTTGTTTCTGCCAAATGCAGCAAAATACTGAAAGGAAATTGGGTTTGCCTTCATATTTGACCCAGAACAACTCAGTTCAGCATGGAAATATCATTGCAACAGCTTTTATTTAGCCAGAAATCAAGAGTGTAAGTTTTTATGCGCTTAAAAGCATTTTCAGGCCAAATGAGCTGATTTCTGCCAATTGCAGCAAAATACTGAAAGGAAAGTGGGTTTGCCTTCATATTTGACCCAGAACAACTAAGTTCAGCATGGAAAAATCATTGCAACAGCTTTTATTTAGCCAGAAATCAAGAGTGTAAGTTTTTATGCGCCTAAAAGCATTTTCAGTCCAAATGAGCTGATTTCTGCCAATTGCAGCAAAATACTGAAAGAAAAGTGGGTTTGCCTTCATATTTGACCCAGAACAACTCAGTTCAGCATGGAAATATCATTGCAACAGCTTTTATTTAGGCAGAAATCAAGAGTGTAAGTTTTTATGCGCTTAAAAGCATTTTTGGCCGAATGAGCAAATATGCTTGTTTCTGCCAATTGCAGCAAAATACTGAAAGGAAAGTGGGTTTGCCTTCATATTTGACGCAGAACAACTCAGTTCAGCATGGAAATATCATTGCAACAGCTTTTATTTAGCCAGAAATCAAGAGTGTAAGTTTTTATGCGCTTAACAGCATTTTCAGGCCGAATGACCAAATATGCTTGTTTCTGCCAATTGGAGCAAAATACTGAAAGGAAAGTGGGTTTGCCTTCATATTTGACCCAGAACAACTCAGTTCAGCATGGAAATATCATTGCAACAGCTTTTATTTAGCCAGAAATCAAGAGTGTAAGTTTTTATGCGCTTAAAAGCATTTTCAGGCCGAATGAGCAAATATGCTTGGTTCTGCCAATTGCAGCCAATTACTGAAAGGAAAGTGGGTTTGCCTTCATATTTGACCCAGAACAACTCAGTTCAGCATGGAAAAATCATTGCAACAGCTTTTATTTAGCCAGAAATCAAGAGTGTAAGTTTTTATGCGCTTAAAAGCATTTTCAGTCCAAATGAGCTGATTTCTGCCAATTGCAGCAAAATACTGAAAGAAAAGTGGGTTTGCCTTCATATTTGACCCAGAACAACTCAGTTCAGCATTGAAATATCATTGCAACAGCTTTTATTTAGGCAGAAATCAAGAGTGTAAGTTTTTATGCGCTTAAAAGCATTTTTGGCCGAATGAGCAAATATGCTTGTTTCTGCCAATTGCAACAAAATACTGAAAGGAAAGTGGGTTTGCCTTCATAGTTGACCCAGAACAACTCAGTTCAGCATGGAAATATCATTGCAACAGCTTTTATTTAGCCAGAAATCAAGAGTGTAAGTTTTTATGCGCTTAACAGCATTTTCAGGCCGAATGACCAAATATGCTTGTTTCTGCCAATTGGAGCAAAATACTGAAAGGAAAGTGGGTTTGCCTTCATATTTGACCCAGAACAACTCAGTTCAGCATGGAAATATCATTGCAACAGCTTTTATTTAGCCAGAAATCAAGAGTGTACGTTTTTATGCGCTTAAAAGCATTTTCAGGCCGAATGAGCAAATATGCTTGTTTCTGCCAATTGCAGCCAATTACTGAAAGGAAAGTGGGTTTGCCTTCATATTTGACCCACAACAAGTCAGTTCAGCATGGAAATATCATTGCAACAGCTTTTAATTAGCCAGAAATCAAGAGTGTAAGTTTTTATGCGCTTAAAAGCATTTTCAGGCCAAATGAGCTGATTTCTGCCAATTGCAGCAAAATACTGAAAGGAAAGTGGGTTTGCCTTTATATTTGACCCAGAACAACTCAGTTCAGCATGGAAATATCATTGCAACAGCTTTTATTTAGCCAGAAATCAAGAGTGTAAGTTTTTATGCGCTTAAAAGCATTTTCAGGCCGAATGAGCAAATATGCGTGTTTCTGCCAATTGCAACAAAATACTGAAAGGAAAGTGGGTTTGCCTTCACAGTTGACCCAGAACAACTCAGTTCAGCATGGAAATATCATTGCAACAGCTTTTATTTAGCCAGAAATCAAGAGTGTAAGTTTTTATGCGCTTAAAAGCATTTTCAGGCCGAATGACCAAATATGCTTGTTTCTGCCAATTGCAGCAAAATACTGAAAGGAAAGTGGGTTTGCCTTCATATTTGACCCAGAACAACTCAGTTCAGCATGGAAATATCATTGCAACAGCTTTTAATTAGCCAGAAATCAAGAGTGTAAGTTTTTATGCGCTTAAAAGCATTTTCAGGCCAAATGAGCTGATTTCTGCCAATTGCAGCCAATTACTGAAAGGAAAGTGGGTTTGCCTTCATATATGACCCAGAACAAGTCAGTTCAGCATGGAAATATCATTGCAACAGCTTTTATTTAGCCAGAAATCAAGAGTGTAAGTTTTTATGCGCTTAAAAGCATTTTCAGGCCGAATGAGCAAATATGCTTGTTTCTGCCAATTGCAGCCAATTACTGAAAGGAAAGTGGGTTTGCCTTCATATTTGACCCAGAACAAGTCAGTTCAGCATGGAAATATCATTGCAACAGCTTTTATTTAGCCAGAAATCAAGAGTGTAAGTTTTAATGCGCTTAAAAGCATTTTCAGGCCGAATGAGCTGATTTCTGCCAATTGCAGCAAAATACTGAAAGGACAGTGGGTTTGCCTTCAAATTTGACCCAAAACAAGTCAGTTCAGCATGGAAATATCAATGCAAAAGCTTTTATTTAGCCAGAAATCAAGAGTGTAAGTTTTTATGCGCTTAAAAGCATTTTCAGGCCGAATGAGCAAATATGCGTGTTTCTGCCAATTGCAGCAAAATACTGAAAAGAAAGTGGGTTTGCCTTCATATTTGACCCAGAACAACTCAGTTCAGCATGGAAATATCATTGCAACAGCTTTTATTTAGGCAGAAATTAAGAGTGTAAGTTTTTATGCGCTTAAAAGCATTTTTGGCCGAATGAGCAAATATGCTTGTTTCTGCCAATTGCAACAAAATACTGAAAGGAAAGTGGGTTTGCCTTCATAGTTGACCCAGAACAACTCAGTTCAGCATGGAAATATCATTGCAACAGCTTTTACTTAGCCAGAAATCAAGAGTGTAAGTTTTTATGCGCTTAAAAGCATTTTCAAACCGAATGAGCAAATATGCTTGTTTCTGCCAATTGCAGCAATATACTGAAAGGAAAGTGGGTTTGCCTTCATATTTGACCCAGAACAACTCAGTTCAGCATGGAAATATCATTGCAACAGCTTTTATTTAGCCAGAAATCAAGAGTGTAAGTTTTTATGCGCTTAAAAGCCTTTTCAGGCCGAATGAGCTGATTTCTGCCAATTGCAGCAAAATACTGAAAGGAAAGTGGGTTTGCCTTCATATTTGACCCAGAACAACTCAGTTCAGCATGGAAAAATCATTGCAACAGCTTTTATTTAGCCAGAAATCAAGAGTGTAAGTTTTTATGCGCCTAAAAGCATTTTCAGTCCAAATGAGCTGATTTCTGCCAATTGCAGCAAAATACTGAAAGGAACGTGGTTTTGCCTTCATATTTGACCCAGAACAACTCAGGTCAGCATGGAAATATCATTGCAACAGCTTTTTTTTAGGCAGAAATCAAGAGTGTAAGTTTTTATGCACTTAACAGCATTTTTGGCCGAATGAGCAAATATGCTTGTTTCTGCCAATTGCAGCAAAATACTGAAAGGAAAGTGGGTTTGCCTTCATATTTGACCCAGAACAACTCAGTTCAGCATGGAAAAATCATTGCAACAGCTTTTGTTTAGCCAGAAGTCAAGAGTGTAAGTTTTTATGCGCTTAAAAGCATTTTCAGGCCGAATGAGCAAATATGCGTGTTTCTGCCAATTGCAGCAAAATACTGAAAGGAAAGTGGGTTTGCCTTCATTGTTGACCCAGAACAACTCAGTTCAGCATGGAAAAGTCATTGCAACAGCTTTTATTTAGCCAGAAATCAAGAGTGTAAGTTTTTATGCGCTTAAAAGCATTTTCAGGCCGAATGAGCAAATATGCTTGTTTCTGCCAATTGCAGCAAAATACTGAAAGGAAAGTGGTTTTGCCTTCATATTTGACCCAGAACAACTCAGTTCAGCATGGAAATATCATTGCAACAGCTTTTATTTAGCCAGAAATCAAGACTGTAAGTTTTTATGTGTTTAAAAGCATTTTCAGGCCGAATGAGCAAATATGCTTGTTTCTGCCAATTGCAGCAAAATACTGAAAGGAAAGTGGGTTTGCCTTCATATTTGACCCAGAA
Organism: Channa argus; assembly: GCF_033026475.1. Lineage (NCBI taxonomy): Eukaryota > Metazoa > Chordata > Actinopteri > Anabantiformes > Channidae > Channa > Channa argus. The sequence continues at coordinate 3,633,307 of NC_090202.1, forward strand.
CAACTCAGTTCTGCATGGAAATATCATTGCAACAGCTTTTATTTAGCCAGAAATCAAGAGTGTAAGTTTTTATGCGCTTAAAAGCATTTTCAGGCCAAATAAGCTGATTTCTGCCAATTGCAGCAAAATACTGAAAGGAAAGTGGGTTTGCCTTCATATTTGACCATGAACAACTCAGTTCAGCATGGAAATATCATTGCAACAGCTTTTATTTAGCCAGAAATCAAGAGTGTAAGTTTTTATGCGCTTAAAAGCATTTTCAGGCGAATAAGCAAATATGCTTGTTTCTGCCAATTGCAGCCAATTACTGAAAGGAAAGTGGGTTTGCCTTCATATTTGACCCAGAACAACTCAGTTCAGCATGGAAAAATCATTGCAACAGCTTTTGTTTAGCCAGAAATCAAGAGTGTAAGTTTTTATGCGCTTAAAAGCAGTTTCAGGCGAAATGAGCTGATTTCTGCCAATTGCAGCAAAATACTGAAAGGAAAGTGGTTTTGCCTTCATATTTGACCCAGAACAACTCAGTTCAGCATGGAAATATCATTGCAACAGCTTTTATTTAGCCAGAAATCAAGGGTGTAAGTTTTTATGCGCTTAAAAGCATTTTCAAACCGAATGAGCAAATATGCTTGTTTCTGCCAATTGCAGCAAAATACTGAAAGGAAAGTGGGTTTGCCTTCATATTTGACCCAGAACAACTCAGTTCAGCATGGAAATATCATTGCAACAGCTTTTATTTAGCCAGAAATCAAGAGTGTAAGTTTTTATGCGCTTAAAAGCCTTTTCAGGCCGAATGAGCTGATTTCTGCCAATTGCAGCAAAATACTGAAAGGAAAGTGGGTTTGCCTTCATATTTGACCCAGAACAACTCAGTTCAGCATGGAAAAATCATTGCAACAGCTTTTATTTAGCCAGAAATCAAGAGTGTAAGTTTTTATGCGCCTAAAAGCATTTTCAGTCCAAATGAGCTGATTTCTGCCAATTGCAGCAAAATACTGAAAGGAACGTGGTTTTGCCTTCATATTTGACCCAGAACAACTCAGGTCAGCATGGAAATATCATTGCAACAGCTTTTATTTAGGCAGAAATCAAGAGTGTAAGTTTTTATGCGCTTAAAAGCATTTTCAGGCCGAATGAGCAAATATGCTTGTTTCTGCCAATTGCAGGAAATACTGAAAGGAAAGTGGGTTTACCTTCATATTTGATCCAGAACAACTCAGTTCAGCATGGAAATATCATTGCAACAGCTTTTATTTAGCCAGAAATCAAGAGTGTAAGTTTTTATGCGCTTAAAAGCATTTTCAGGCCGAATGAGCAAATATGCTTGTTTCTGCCAATTGCAGCAAAATACTGAAAGGAAAGTGGGTTTACCTTCATAGTTGACCCAGAACAACTCAGTTCAGCATGGAAATATCATTGCAACAGCTTTTATTTAGCCAGAAATCAAGAGTGTAAGTTTTTATGCGCTTAAAAGCATTTTCAGGCCGAATGAGCAAATATGCTTGTTTCTGCCAAATGCAGCAAAATACTGAAAGGAAATTGGGTTTGCCTTCATATTTGACCCAGAACAACTCAGTTCAGCATGGAAATATCATTGCAACAGCTTTTATTTAGCCAGAAATCAAGAGTGTAAGTTTTTATGCGCTTAAAAGCATTTTCAGGCCAAATGAGCTGATTTCTGCCAATTGCAGCAAAATACTGAAAGGAAAGTGGGTTTGCCTTCATATTTGACCCAGAACAACTCAGTTCAGCATGGAAAAATCATTGCAACAGCTTTTATTTAGCCAGAAATCAAGAGTGTAAGTTTTTATGCGCCTAAAAGCATTTTCAGTCCAAATGAGCTGATTTCTGCCAATTGCAGCAAAATACTGAAAGAAAAGTGGGTTTGCCTTCATATTTGACCCAGAACAACTCAGTTCAGCATGGAAATATCATTGCAACAGCTTTTATTTAGGCAGAAATCAAGAGTGTAAGTTTTTATGCGCTTAAAAGCATTTTTGGCCGAATGAGCAAATATGCTTGTTTCTGCCAATTGCAGCAAAATACTGAAAGGAAAGTGGGTTTGCCTTCATATTTGACGCAGAACAACTCAGTTCAGCATGGAAATATCATTGCAACAGCTTTTATTTAGCCAGAAATCAAGAGTGTAAGTTTTTATGCGCTTAACAGCATTTTCAGGCCGAATGACCAAATATGCTTGTTTCTGCCAATTGGAGCAAAATACTGAAAGGAAAGTGGGTTTGCCTTCATATTTGACCCAGAACAACTCAGTTCAGCATGGAAATATCATTGCAACAGCTTTTATTTAGCCAGAAATCAAGAGTGTAAGTTTTTATGCGCTTAAAAGCATTTTCAGGCCGAATGAGCAAATATGCTTGGTTCTGCCAATTGCAGCCAATTACTGAAAGGAAAGTGGGTTTGCCTTCATATTTGACCCAGAACAACTCAGTTCAGCATGGAAAAATCATTGCAACAGCTTTTATTTAGCCAGAAATCAAGAGTGTAAGTTTTTATGCGCTTAAAAGCATTTTCAGTCCAAATGAGCTGATTTCTGCCAATTGCAGCAAAATACTGAAAGAAAAGTGGGTTTGCCTTCATATTTGACCCAGAACAACTCAGTTCAGCATGGAAATATCATTGCAACAGCTTTTATTTAGGCAGAAATCAAGAGTGTAAGTTTTTATGCGCTTAAAAGCATTTTTGGCCGAATGAGCAAATATGCTTGTTTCTGCCAATTGCAACAAAATACTGAAAGGAAAGTGGGTTTGCCTTCATAGTTGACCCAGAACAACTCAGTTCAGCATGGAAATATCATTGCAACAGCTTTTATTTAGCCAGAAATCAAGAGTGTAAGTTTTTATGCGCTTAACAGCATTTTCAGGCCGAATGACCAAATATGCTTGTTTCTGCCAATTGGAGCAAAATACTGAAAGGAAAGTGGGTTTGCCTTCATATTTGACCCAGAACAACTCAGTTCAGCATGGAAATATCATTGCAACAGCTTTTATTTAGCCAGAAATCAAGAGTGTACGTTTTTATGCGCTTAAAAGCATTTTCAGGCCGAATGAGCAAATATGCTTGTTTCTGCCAATTGCAGCCAATTACTGAAAGGAAAGTGGGTTTGCCTTCATATTTGACCCACAACAAGTCAGTTCAGCATGGAAATATCATTGCAACAGCTTTTAATTAGCCAGAAATCAAGAGTGTAAGTTTTTATGCGCTTAAAAGCATTTTCAGGCCAAATGAGCTGATTTCTGCCAATTGCAGCAAAATACTGAAAGGAAAGTGGGTTTGCCTTTATATTCGACCCAGAACAACTCAGTTCAGCATGGAAATATCATTGCAACAGCTTTTATTTAGCCAGAAATCAAGAGTGTAAGTTTTTATGCGCTTAAAAGCATTTTCAGGCCGAATGAGCAAATATGCGTGTTTCTGCCAATTGCAACAAAATACTGAAAGGAAAGTGGGTTTGCCTTCACAGTTGACCCAGAACAACTCAGTTCAGCATGGAAATATCATTGCAACAGCTTTTATTTAGCCAGAAATCAAGAGTGTAAGTTTTTATGCGCTTAAAAGCATTTTCAGGCCGAATGACCAAATATGCTTGTTTCTGCCAATTGCAGCAAAATACTGAAAGGAAAGTGGGTTTGCCTTCATATTTGACCCAGAACATCTCAGTTCAGCATGGAAATATCATTGCAACAGCTTTTAATTAGCCAGAAATCAAGAGTGTAAGTTTTTATGCGCTTAAAACCATTTTCAGGCCGAATGAGCAAATATGCTTGTTTCTGCCAATTGCAGCAAAATACTGAAAGGAAATTGCGTTTGCCTTCATATTTGACCCAGAACAAGTCATTTCAGCATGGAAATATCATTGCAACAGCTTTTATTTAGCCAGAAATCAAGAGTGTAAGTTTTTATGCGCCTAAAAGCATTTTCAGGCCGAATGAGCAAATATGGTTGGTTCTGCCAATTGCAGCCAATTACTGAAAGGAAAGGGGGTTTGCCTTCATATTTGACCCAGAACAACTCAGTTCAGCATGGAAATATCATTGCAACAGCTTTTATTTAGCCAGAAATCAAGAGTGTAAGTTTTTATGCGCTTAAAAGCCTTTTCAGGCCGAATGAGCTGATTTCTGCCAATTGCAGCAAAATACTGAAAGGAAAGTGGGTTTGCCTTCATATTTGACCCAGAACAACTCAGTTCAGCATGGAAAAATCATTGCAACAGCTTTTATTTAGCCAGAAATCAAGAGTGTAAGTTTTTATGCGCCTAAAAGCATTTTCAGTCCAAATGAGCTGATTTCTGCCAATTGCAGCAAAATACTGAAAGGAACGTGGTTTTGCCTTCATATTTGACCCAGAACAACTCAGGTCAGCATGGAAATATCATTGCAACAGCTTTTTTTTAGGCAGAAATCAAGAGTGTAAGTTTTTATGCACTTAACAGCATTTTTGGCCGAATGAGCAAATATGCTTGTTTCTGCCAATTGCAGCAAAATACTGAAAGGAAAGTGGGTTTGCCTTCATATTTGAACCAGAACAACTCAGTTCAGCATGGAAAAATCATTGCAACAGCTTTTGTTTAGCCAGAAGTCAAGAGTGTAAGTTTTTATGCGCTTAAAAGCATTTTCAGGCCGAATGAGCAAATATGCGTGTTTCTGCCAATTGCAGCAAAATACTGAAAGGAAAGTGGGTTTGCCTTCATTGTTGACCCAGAACAACTCAGTTCAGCATGGAAAAGTCATTGCAACAGCTTTTATTTAGCCAGAAATCAAGAGTGTAAGTTTTTATGCGCTTAAAAGCATTTTCAGGCCGAATGAGCAAATATGCTTGTTTCTGCCAATTGCAGCAAAATACTGAAAGGAAAGTGGGTTTGCCTTCATATTTGACCCAGAACAACTCAGTTCAGCATGGAAATATCATTGCAACAGCTTTTATTTAGCCAGAAATCAAGAGTGTAAGTTTTTATGCGCTTAAAAGCAGTTTCAGGCTAAATGAGCTGATTTCTGCCAATTGCAGCAAAATACTGAAAGGAAAGTGGTTTTGCCTTCATATTTGACCCAGAACAACTCAGTTCAGCATGGAAAAATCATTGCAACAGCTTTTATTTAGCCAGAAATCAAGAGTGTAAGTTTTTATGCGCCTAAAAGCATTTTCAGTCCAAATGAGCTGATTTCTGCCAATTGCAGCAAAATACTGAAAGGAACGTGGTTTTGCCTTCATATTTGACCCAGAACAACTCAGGTCAGCATGGAAATATCATTGCAACAGCTTTTTTTTAGGCAGAAATCAAGAGTGTAAGTTTTTATGCACTTAACAGCATTTTTGGCCGAATGAGCAAATATGCTTGTTTCTGCCAATTGCAGCAAAATACTGAAAGGAAAGTGGGTTTGCCTTCATATTTGACCCAGAACAACTCAGTTCAGCATGGAAAAGTCATTGCAACAGCTTTTATTTAGCCAGAAATCAAGAGTGTAAGTTTTTATGCGCTTAAAAGCATTTTCAGGCCGAATGAGCAAATATGCTTGTTTCTGCCAATTGCAGCAAAATACTGAAAGGAAAGTGGTTTTGCCTTCATATTTGACCCAGAACAACTCAGTTCAGCATGGAAATATCATTGCAACAGCTTTTATTTAGCCAGAAATCAAGACTGTAAGTTTTTATGTGTTTAAAAGCATTTTCAGGCCGAATGAGCAAATATGCTTGTTTCTGCCAATTGCAGCAAAATACTGAAAGGAAAGTGGGTTTGCCTTCATATTTGACCCAGAACAACTCAGTTCTGCATGGAAATATCATTGCAACAGCTTTTATTTAGCCAGAAATCAAGAGTGTAAGTTTTTATGCGCTTAAAAGCATTTTCAGGCCAAATAAGCTGATTTCTGCCAATTGCAGCAAAATACTGAAAGGAAAGTGGGTTTGCCTTCATATTTGACCATGAACAACTCAGTTCAGCATGGAAATATCATTGCAACAGCTTTTATTTAGCCAGAAATCAAGAGTGTAAGTTTTTATGCGCTTAAAAGCATTTTCAGGCTAATAAGCAAATATGCTTGTTTCTGCCAATTGCAGCCAATTACTGAAAGGAAAGTGGGTTTGCCTTCATATTTGACCCAGAACAACTCAGTTCAGCATGGAAAAATCATTGCAACAGCTTTTGTTTAGCCAGAAATCAAGAGTGTAAGTTTTTATGCGCTTAAAAGCAGTTTCAGGCTAAATGAGCTGATTTCTGCCAATTGCAGCAAAATACTGAAAGGAAAGTGGTTTTGCCTTCATATTTGACCCAGAACAACTCAGTTCAGCATGGAAATATCATTGCAACAGCTTTTATTTAGCCAGAAATCAAGGGTGTAAGTTTTTATGCGCTTAAAAGCATTTTCAAACCGAATGAGCAAATATGCTTGTTTCTGCCAATTGCAGCAAAATACTGAAAGGAAAGTGGGTTTGCCTTCATATTTGACCCAGAACAACTCAGTTCAGCATGGAAATATCATTGCAACAGCTTTTATTTAGCCAGAAATCAAGAGTGTAAGTTTTTATGCGCTTAAAAGCCTTTTCAGGCCGAATGAGCTGATTTCTGCCAATTGCAGCAAAATACTGAAAGGAAAGTGGGTTTGCCTTCATATTTGACCCAGAACAACTCAGTTCAGCATGGAAAAATCATTGCAACAGCTTTTATTTAGCCAGAAATCAAGAGTGTAAGTTTTTATGCGCCTAAAAGCATTTTCAGTCCAAATGAGCTGATTTCTGCCAATTGCAGCAAAATACTGAAAGGAACGTGGTTTTGCCTTCATATTTGACCCAGAACAACTCAGGTCAGCATGGAAATATCATTGCAACAGCTTTTATTTAGGCAGAAATCAAGAGTGTAAGTTTTTATGCGCTTAAAAGCATTTTCAGGCCGAATGAGCAAATATGCTTGTTTCTGCCAATTGCAGGAAATACTGAAAGGAAAGTGGGTTTACCTTCATATTTGATCCAGAACAACTCAGTTCAGCATGGAAATATCATTGCAACAGCTTTTATTTAGCCAGAAATCAAGAGTGTAAGTTTTTATGCGCTTAAAAGCATTTTCAGGCCGAATGAGCAAATATGCTTGTTTCTGCCAATTGCAGCAAAATACTGAAAGGAAAGTGGGTTTACCTTCATAGTTGACCCAGAACAACTCAGTTCAGCATGGAAATATCATTGCAACAGCTTTTATTTAGCCAGAAATCAAGAGTGTAAGTTTTTATGCGCTTAAAAGCATTTTCAGGCCGAATGAGCAAATATGCTTGTTTCTGCCAAATGCAGCAAAATACTGAAAGGAAATTGGGTTTGCCTTCATATTTGACCCAGAACAACTCAGTTCAGCATGGAAATATCATTGCAACAGCTTTTATTTAGCCAGAAATCAAGAGTGTAAGTTTTTATGCGCTTAAAAGCATTTTCAGGCCAAATGAGCTGATTTCTGCCAATTGCAGCAAAATACTGAAAGGAAAGTGGGTTTGCCTTCATATTTGACCCAGAACAACTCAGTTCAGCATGGAAAAATCATTGCAACAGCTTTTATTTAGCCAGAAATCAAGAGTGTAAGTTTTTATGCGCCTAAAAGCATTTTCAGTCCAAATGAGCTGATTTCTGCCAATTGCAGCAAAATACTGAAAGAAAAGTGGGTTTGCCTTCATATTTGACCCAGAACAACTCAGTTCAGCATGGAAATATCATTGCAACAGCTTTTATTTAGGCAGAAATCAAGAGTGTAAGTTTTTATGCGCTTAAAAGCATTTTTGGCCGAATGAGCAAATATGCTTGTTTCTGCCAATTGCAGCAAAATACTGAAAGGAAAGTGGGTTTGCCTTCATATTTGACGCAGAACAACTCAGTTCAGCATGGAAATATCATTGCAACAGCTTTTATTTAGCCAGAAATCAAGAGTGTAAGTTTTTATGCGCTTAACAGCATTTTCAGGCCGAATGACCAAATATGCTTGTTTCTGCCAATTGGAGCAAAATACTGAAAGGAAAGTGGGTTTGCCTTCATATTTGACCCAGAACAACTCAGTTCAGCATGGAAATATCATTGCAACAGCTTTTATTTAGCCAGAAATCAAGAGTGTAAGTTTTTATGCGCTTAAAAGCATTTTCAGGCCGAATGAGCAAATATGCTTGGTTCTGCCAATTGCAGCCAATTACTGAAAGGAAAGTGGGTTTGCCTTCATATTTGACCCAGAACAACTCAGTTCAGCATGGAAAAATCATTGCAACAGCTTTTATTTAGCCAGAAATCAAGAGTGTAAGTTTTTATGCGCTTAAAAGCATTTTCAGTCCAAATGAGCTGATTTCTGCCAATTGCAGCAAAATACTGAAAGAAAAGTGGGTTTGCCTTCATATTTGACCCAGAACAACTCAGTTCAGCATGGAAATATCATTGCAACAGCTTTTATTTAGGCAGAAATCAAGAGTGTAAGTTTTTATGCGCTTAAAAGCATTTTTGGCCGAATGAGCAAATATGCTTGTTTCTGCCAATTGCAACAAAATACTGAAAGGAAAGTGGGTTTGCCTTCATAGTTGACCCAGAACAACTCAGTTCAGCATGGAAATATCATTGCAACAGCTTTTATTTAGCCAGAAATCAAGAGTGTAAGTTTTTATGCGCTTAACAGCATTTTCAGGCCGAATGACCAAATATGCTTGTTTCTGCCAATTGGAGCAAAATACTGAAAGGAAAGTGGGTTTGCCTTCATATTTGACCCAGAACAACTCAGTTCAGCATGGAAATATCATTGCAACAGCTTTTATTTAGCCAGAAATCAAGAGTGTACGTTTTTATGCGCTTAAAAGCATTTTCAGGCCGAATGAGCAAATATGCTTGTTTCTGCCAATTGCAGCCAATTACTGAAAGGAAAGTGGGTTTGCCTTCATATTTGACCCACAACAAGTCAGTTCAGCATGGAAATATCATTGCAACAGCTTTTAATTAGCCAGAAATCAAGAGTGTAAGTTTTTATGCGCTTAAAAGCATTTTCAGGCCAAATGAGCTGATTTCTGCCAATTGCAGCAAAATACTGAAAGGAAAGTGGGTTTGCCTTTATATTTGACCCAGAACAACTCAGTTCAGCATGGAAATATCATTGCAACAGCTTTTATTTAGCCAGAAATCAAGAGTGTAAGTTTTTATGCGCTTAAAAGCATTTTCAGGCCGAATGAGCAAATATGCGTGTTTCTGCCAATTGCAACAAAATACTGAAAGGAAAGTGGGTTTGCCTTCACAGTTGACCCAGAACAACTCAGTTCAGCATGGAAATATCATTGCAACAGCTTTTATTTAGCCAGAAATCAAGAGTGTAAGTTTTTATGCGCTTAAAAGCATTTTCAGGCCGAATGACCAAATATGCTTGTTTCTGCCAATTGCAGCAAAATACTGAAAGGAAAGTGGGTTTGCCTTCATATTTGACCCAGAACATCTCAGTTCAGCATGGAAATATCATTGCAACAGCTTTTAATTAGCCAGAAATCAAGAGTGTAAGTTTTTATGCGCTTAAAACCATTTTCAGGCCGAATGAGCAAATATGCTTGTTTCTGCCAATTGCAGCAAAATACTGAAAGGAAATTGCGTTTGCCTTCATATTTGACCCAGAACAAGTCATTTCAGCATGGAAATATCATTGCAACAGCTTTTATTTAGCCAGAAATCAAGAGTGTAAGTTTTTATGCGCCTAAAAGCATTTTCAGGCCGAATGAGCAAATATGGTTGGTTCTGCCAATTGCAGCCAATTACTGAAAGGAAAGGGGGTTTGCCTTCATATTTGACCCAGAACAACTCAGTTCAGCATGGAAATATCATTGCAACAGCTTTTATTTAGCCAGAAATCAAGAGTGTAAGTTTTTATGCGCTTAAAAGCCTTTTCAGGCCGAATGAGCTGATTTCTGCCAATTGCAGCAAAATACTGAAAGGAAAGTGGGTTTGCCTTCATATTTGACCCAGAACAACTCAGTTCAGCATGGAAAAATCATTGCAACAGCTTTTATTTAGCCAGAAATCAAGAGTGTAAGTTTTTATGCGCCTAAAAGCATTTTCAGTCCAAATGAGCTGATTTCTGCCAATTGCAGCAAAATACTGAAAGGAACGTGGTTTTGCCTTCATATTTGACCCAGAACAACTCAGGTCAGCATGGAAATATCATTGCAACAGCTTTTTTTTAGGCAGAAATCAAGAGTGTAAGTTTTTATGCACTTAACAGCATTTTTGGCCGAATGAGCAAATATGCTTGTTTCTGCCAATTGCAGCAAAATACTGAAAGGAAAGTGGGTTTGCCTTCATATTTGAACCAGAACAACTCAGTTCAGCATGGAAAAATCATTGCAACAGCTTTTGTTTAGCCAGAAGTCAAGAGTGTAAGTTTTTATGCGCTTAAAAGCATTTTCAGGCCGAATGAGCAAATATGCGTGTTTCTGCCAATTGCAGCAAAATACTGAAAGGAAAGTGGGTTTGCCTTCATTGTTGACCCAGAACAACTCAGTTCAGCATGGAAAAGTCATTGCAACAGCTTTTATTTAGCCAGAAATCAAGAGTGTAAGTTTTTATGCGCTTAAAAGCATTTTCAGGCCGAATGAGCAAATATGCTTGTTTCTGCCAATTGCAGCAAAATACTGAAAGGAAAGTGGGTTTGCCTTCATATTTGACCCAGAACAACTCAGTTCAGCATGGAAATATCATTGCAACAGCTTTTATTTAGCCAGAAATCAAGAGTGTAAGTTTTTATGCGCTTAAAAGCAGTTTCAGGCTAAATGAGCTGATTTCTGCCAATTGCAGCAAAATACTGAAAGGAAAGTGGTTTTGCCTTCATATTTGACCCAGAACAACTCAGTTCAGCATGGAAATATCATTGCAACAGCTTTTATTTAGCCAGAAATCAAGGGTGTAAGTTTTTATGCGCTTAAAAGCATTTTCAAACCGAATGAGCAAATATGCTTGTTTCTGCCAATTGCAGCAAAATACTGAAAGGAAAGTGGGTTTGCCTTCATATTTGACCCAGAACAACTCAGTTCAGCATGGAAATATCATTGCAACAGCTTTTATTTAGCCAGAAATCAAGAGTGTAAGTTTTTATGCGCTTAAAAGCCTTTTCAGGCCGAATGAGCTGATTTCTGCCAATTGCAGCAAAATACTGAAAGGAAAGTGGGTTTGCCTTCATATTTGACCCAGAACAACTCAGTTCAGCATGGAAAAATCATTGCAACAGCTTTTATTTAGCCAGAAATCAAGAGTGTAAGTTTTTATGCGCCTAAAAGCATTTTCAGTCCAAATGAGCAAATATGCTTGTTTCTGCCAATTGCAGCAAAATACTGAAAGGAAAGTGGGTTTACCTTCATAGTTGACCCAGAACAACTCAGTTCAGCATGGAAATATCATTGCAACAGCTTTTATTTAGCCAGAAATCAAGAGTGTAAGTTTTTATGCGCTTAAAAGCATTTTCAGGCCGAATGAGCAAATATGCTTGTTTCTGCCAATTGCAGGAAATACTGAAAGGAAAGTGGGTTTACCTTCATATTTGATCCAAAACAACTCAGTTCAGCATGGAAATATCATTGCAACAGCTTTTATTTAGCCAGAAATCAAGAGTGTAAGTTTTTATGCGCTTAAAAGCATTTTCAGGCCGAATGAGCAAATATGCTTGTTTCTGCCAATTGCAGCAAAATACTGAAAGGAAAGTGGGTTTACCTTCATAGTTGACCCAGAACAACTCAGTTCAGCATGGAAATATCATTGCAACAGCTTTTATTTAGCCAGAAATCAAGAGTGTAAGTTTTTATGCGCTTAAAAGCATTTTCAGGCCAAATAAGCTGATTTCTGCCAATTGCAGCAAAATACTGAAAGGAAAGTGGGTTTGCCTTCATATTTGACACAGAACAACTCAGTTCAGCATGGAAATATCATTGCAACAGCTTTTATTTAGCCAGAAATCAAGAGTGTAAGTTTTTATGCGCTTAAAAGCATTTTCAGGCCGAATGAGCTGATTTCTGCCAATTGCAGCAAAATACTGAAAGGAAAGTGGGTTTGCCTTCATATTTGACCCAGAACAACTCAGTTCAGCATGGAAATATCATTGCAACAGCTTTTATTTAGCCAGAAATCAAGAGTGTAAGTTTTTATGCGCTTAAAAGCATTTTCAGGCGAATAAGCAAATATGCTTGTTTCTGCCAATTGCAGCCAATTACTGAAAGGAAAGTGGGTTTGCCTTCATATTTGACCCAGAACAACTCAGTTCAGCATGGAAATATCATTGCAACAGTTTTTATTTAGCCAGAAATCAAGGGTGTAAGTTTTTATGCGCTTAAAAGCAATTTCAAACCGAATGAGCAAATATGCTTGTTTCTGCCAATTGCAGCAAAATACTGAAAGGAAAGTGGGTTTGCCTTCATATTTGACCCAGAACAACTCAGTTCAGCATGGAAATATCATTGCAACAGCTTTTATTTAGCCAGAAATCAAGAGTGTAAGTTTTTATGCGCTTAAAAGCCTTTTCAGGCCGAATGAGCTGATTTCTGCCAATTGCAGCAAAATACTGAAAGGAAAGTGGGTTTGCCTTCATATTTGACCCAGAACAACTCAGTTCAGCATGGAAAAATCATTGCAACAGCTTTTATTTAGCCAGAAATCAAGAGTGTAAGTTTTTATGCGCCTAAAAGCATTTTCAGTCCAAATGAGCTGATTTCTGCCAATTGCAGCAAAATACTGAAAGGAACGTGGTTTTGCCTTCATATTTGACCCAGAACAACTCAGGTCAGCATGGAAATATCATTGCAACAGCTTTTATTTAGGCAGAAATCAAGAGTGTAAGTTTTTATGCGCTTAAAAGCATTTTCAGGCCGAATGAGCAAATATGCTTGTTTCTGCCAATTGCAGGAAATACTGAAAGGAAAGTGGGTTTACCTTCATATTTGATCCAGAACAACTCAGTTCAGCATGGAAATATCATTGCAACAGCTTTTATTTAGCCAGAAATCAAGAGTGTAAGTTTTTATGCGCTTAAAAGCATTTTCAGGCCGAATGAGCAAATATGCTTGTTTCTGCCAATTGCAGCAAAATACTGAAAGGAAAGTGGGTTTACCTTCATAGTTGACCCAGAACAACTCAGTTCAGCATGGAAATATCATTGCAACAGCTTTTATTTAGCCAGAAATCAAGAGTGTAAGTTTTTATGCGCTTAAAAGCATTTTCAGGCCGAATGAGCAAATATGCTTGTTTCTGCCAATTGCAGCAAAATACTGAAAGGAAATTGGGTTTGCCTTCATATTTGACCCAGAACAACTCAGTTCAGCATGGAAATATCATTGCAACAGCTTTTATTTAGCCAGAAATCAAGAGTGTAAGTTTTTATGCGCTTAAAAGCATTTTCAGGCCAAATGAGCTGATTTCTGCCAATTGCAGCAAAATACTGAAAGGAAAGTGGGTTTGCCTTCATATTTGACGCAGAACAACTCAGTTCAGCATGGAAAAATCATTGCAACAGCTTTCATTTAGCCAGAAATCAAGAGTGTAAGTTTTTATGCGCTTAAAAGCATTTTCAGGCCGAATGAGCTGATTTCTGCCAATTGCAGCAAAATACTGAAAGGAAAGTGGGTTTGCCTTCATATTTGATCCAGAACAACTCAGTTCAGCATGGAAATATCATTGCAACAGCTTTTATTTAGCCAGAAATCAAGAATGTAAGTTTTTATGCTCTTAAAAGCATTTTGAGGCCGAATGACCAAATATGCTTGTTTCTGCCAATTGCAGGAAAATACTGAAAAGAAAGTGGGTTTACCTTCATAGTTGACCCAGAACAACTCAGTTCAGCATGGAAATATCATTGCAACAGCTTTTATTTAGCCAGAAATCAAGAGTGTAAGTTTTTATGCGCTTAAAAGCATTTTCAGGCCGAATGAGCAAATCTGGTTGGTTCTGCCAATTGCAGCACATTACTGAAAGGAAAGGGGGTTTGCCTTCATATTTGACCCAGAACAAGTCAGTTTAGCATGGAAATATCATTGCAACAGCTTTTATTTAGCCAGAAATCAAGAGTGTAAGTTTTTTTGCGCTTAAAAGCATTTTCAGGCCAAATGAGCTGATTTCTGCCAATTGCAGCAAAATACTGAAAGGAAAGTGGGTTTGCCTTCATATTTGACCCAGAACAACTCAGTTCAGCATGGAAAAATCATTGCAACAGCTTTTATTTAGCCAGAAATCAAGAGTGTAAGTTTTTATGCGCCTAAAAGCATTTTCAGTCCAAATAAGCTGATTTCTGCCAATTGCAGCAAAATACTGAAAGGAACGTGGTTTTGCCTTCATATTTGACCCAGAACAACTCAGGTCAGCATGGAAATATCATTGCAACAGCTTTTATTTAGGCAGAAATAAAGAGTGTAAGTTTTTATGCGCTTAAAAGCATTTTTGGCCGAATGAGCAAGTATGCTTGTTTCTGCCAATTGCAACAAAATACTGAAAGGAAAGTGGGTTTGCCTTCATATTTGACCCAGAACAACTCAGTTCAGCATGGAAAAATCATTGCAACAGCTTTTATTTAGCCAGAAATCAAGAGTGTAAATTTTTATGCGCCTAAAAGCATTTTCAGTCCAAATGAGCTGATTTCTGCCAATTGCAGCAAAATACTGAAAGGAACGTGGTTTTGCCTTCATATTTGACCCAGAACAACTCAGGTCAGCATGGAAATATCATTGCAACAGCTTTTTTTTAGGCAGAAATCAAGAGTGTAAGTTTTTATGCACTTAACAGCATTTTTGGCCGAATGAGCAAATATGCTTGTTTCTGCCAATTGCAGCAAAATACTGAAAGGAAAGTGGGTTTGCCTTCATATTTGACCCAGAACAACTCAGTTCAGCATGGAAAAATCATTGCAACAGCTTTTGTTTAGCCAGAAGTCAAGAGTGTAAGTTTTTATGCGCTTAAAAGCATTTTCAGGCCGAATGAGCAAATATGCGTGTTTCTGCCAATTGCAGCAAAATACTGAAAGGAAAGTGGGTTTGCCTTCATTGTTGACCCAGAACAACTCAGTTCAGCATGGAAAAGTCATTGCAACAGCTTTTATTTAGCCAGAAATCAAGAGTGTAAGTTTTTATGCGCTTAAAAGCATTTTCAGGCCGAATGAGCAAATATGCTTGTTTCTGCCAATTGCAGCAAAATACTGAAAGGAAAGTGGTTTTGCCTTCATATTTGATCCAGAACAACTCAGTTCAGCATGGAAATATCATTGCAACAGCTTTTATTTAGCCAGAAATCAAGAATGTAAGTTTTTATGCTCTTAAAAGCATTTTGAGGCCGAATGACCAAATATGCTTGTTTCTGCCAATTGCAGGAAAATACTGAAAAGAAAGTGGGCTTGCCTTCATATTTGACCCAGAACAACTCAGTTCAGCATGGAAATATCATTGCAACAGCTTTTATTTAGCCAGAAATCAAGAGTGTAAGTTTTTATGCGCTTAAAAGCATTTTCAGGCCGAATGAGCAAATCTGGTTGGTTCTGCCAATTGCAGCACATTACTGAAAGGAAAGGGGGTTTGCCTTCATATTTGACCCAGAACAAGTCAGTTCAGCATGGAAATATCATTGCAACAGTTTTTATTTAGCCAGAAATCAAGGGTGTAAGTTTTTATGCGCTTAAAAGCAGTTTCAGGCTAAATGAGCTGATTTCTGCCAATTGCAGCAAAATACTGAAAGGAAAGTGGTTTTGCCTTCATATTTGACCCAGAACAACTCAGTTCAGCATGGAAATATCATTGCAACAGTTTTTATTTAGCCAGAAATCAAGGGTGTAAGTTTTTATGCGCTTAAAAGCATTTTCAAACCGAATGAGCAAATATGCTTGTTTCTGCCAATTGCAGCAAAATACTGAAAGGAAAGTGGGTTTGCCTTCATATTTGACCCAGAACAACTCAGTTCAGCATGGAAATATCATTGCAACAGCTTTTATTTAGCCAGAAATCAAGAGTGTAAGTTTTTATGCGCTTAAAAGCCTTTTCAGGCCGAATGAGCTGATTTCTGCCAATTGCAGCAAAATACTGAAAGGAAAGTGGGTTTGCCTTCATATTTGACCCAGAACAACTCAGTTCAGCATGGAAAAATCATTGCAACAGCTTTTATTTAGCCAGAAATCAAGAGTGTAAGTTTTTATGCGCCTAAAAGCATTTTCAGTCCAAATGAGCTGATTTCTGCCAATTGCAGCAAAATACTGAAAGGAACGTGGTTTTGCCTTCATATTTGACCCAGAACAACTCAGGTCAGCATGGAAATATCATTGCAACAGCTTTTATTTAGGCAGAAATCAAGAGTGTAAGTTTTTATGCGCTTAAAAGCATTTTCAGGCCGAATGAGCAAATATGCTTGTTTCTGCCAATTGCAGGAAATACTGAAAGGAAAGTGGGTTTACCTTCATATTTGATCCAGAACAACTCAGTTCAGCATGGAAATATCATTGCAACAGCTTTTATTTAGCCAGAAATCAAGAGTGTAAGTTTTTATGCGCTTAAAAGCATTTTCAGGCCGAATGAGCAAATATGCTTGTTTCTGCCAATTGCAGCAAAATACTGAAAGGAAAGTGGGTTTACCTTCATAGTTGACCCAGAACAACTCAGTTCAGCATGGAAATATCATTGCAACAGCTTTTATTTAGCCAGAAATCAAGAGTGTAAGTTTTTATGCGCTTAAAAGCATTTTCAGGCCGAATGAGCAAATATGCTTGTTTCTGCCAATTGCAGCAAAATACTGAAAGGAAATTGGGTTTGCCTTCATATTTGACCCAGAACAACTCAGTTCAGCATGGAAATATCATTGCAACAGCTTTTATTTAGCCAGAAATCAAGAGTGTAAGTTTTTATGCGCTTAAAAGCATTTTCAGGCCAAATGAGCTGATTTCTGCCAATTGCAGCAAAATACTGAAAGGAAAGTGGGTTTGCCTTCATATTTGACGCAGAACAACTCAGTTCAGCATGGAAAAATCATTGCAACAGCTTTCATTTAGCCAGAAATCAAGAGTGTAAGTTTTTATGCGCTTAAAAGCATTTTCAGGCCGAATGAGCTGATTTCTGCCAATTGCAGCAAAATACTGAAAGGAAAGTGGGTTTGCCTTCATATTTGATCCAGAACAACTCAGTTCAGCATGGAAATATCATTGCAACAGCTTTTATTTAGCCAGAAATCAAGAATGTAAGTTTTTATGCTCTTAAAAGCATTTTGAGGCCGAATGACCAAATATGCTTGTTTCTGCCAATTGCAGGAAAATACTGAAAAGAAAGTGGGTTTACCTTCATAGTTGACCCAGAACAACTCAGTTCAGCATGGAAATATCATTGCAACAGCTTTTATTTAGCCAGAAATCAAGAGTGTAAGTTTTTATGCGCTTAAAAGCATTTTCAGGCCGAATGAGCAAATCTGGTTGGTTCTGCCAATTGCAGCACATTACTGAAAGGAAAGGGGGTTTGCCTTCATATTTGACCCAGAACAAGTCAGTTTAGCATGGAAATATCATTGCAACAGCTTTTATTTAGCCAGAAATCAAGAGTGTAAGTTTTTTTGCGCTTAAAAGCATTTTCAGGCCAAATGAGCTGATTTCTGCCAATTGCAGCAAAATACTGAAAGGAAAGTGGGTTTGCCTTCATATTTGACCCAGAACAACTCAGTTCAGCATGGAAAAATCATTGCAACAGCTTTTATTTAGCCAGAAATCAAGAGTGTAAGTTTTTATGCGCCTAAAAGCATTTTCAGTCCAAATAAGCTGATTTCTGCCAATTGCAGCAAAATACTGAAAGGAACGTGGTTTTGCCTTCATATTTGACCCAGAACAACTCAGGTCAGCATGGAAATATCATTGCAACAGCTTTTATTTAGGCAGAAATAAAGAGTGTAAGTTTTTATGCGCTTAAAAGCATTTTTGGCCGAATGAGCAAGTATGCTTGTTTCTGCCAATTGCAACAAAATACTGAAAGGAAAGTGGGTTTGCCTTCATATTTGACCCAGAACAACTCAGTTCAGCATGGAAAAATCATTGCAACAGCTTTTATTTAGCCAGAAATCAAGAGTGTAAATTTTTATGCGCCTAAAAGCATTTTCAGTCCAAATGAGCTGATTTCTGCCAATTGCAGCAAAATACTGAAAGGAACGTGGTTTTGCCTTCATATTTGACCCAGAACAACTCAGGTCAGCATGGAAATATCATTGCAACAGCTTTTTTTTAGGCAGAAATCAAGAGTGTAAGTTTTTATGCACTTAACAGCATTTTTGGCCGAATGAGCAAATATGCTTGTTTCTGCCAATTGCAGCAAAATACTGAAAGGAAAGTGGGTTTGCCTTCATATTTGACCCAGAACAACTCAGTTCAGCATGGAAAAATCATTGCAACAGCTTTTGTTTAGCCAGAAGTCAAGAGTGTAAGTTTTTATGCGCTTAAAAGCATTTTCAGGCCGAATGAGCAAATATGCGTGTTTCTGCCAATTGCAGCAAAATACTGAAAGGAAAGTGGGTTTGCCTTCATTGTTGACCCAGAACAACTCAGTTCAGCATGGAAAAGTCATTGCAACAGCTTTTATTTAGCCAGAAATCAAGAGTGTAAGTTTTTATGCGCTTAAAAGCATTTTCAGGCCGAATGAGCAAATATGCTTGTTTCTGCCAATTGCAGCAAAATACTGAAAGGAAAGTGGTTTTGCCTTCATATTTGACCCAGAACAACTCAGTTCAGCATGGAAATATCATTGCAACAGCTTTTATTTAGCCAGAAATCAAGACTGTAAGTTTTTATGTGTTTAAAAGCATTTTCAGGCCGAATGAGCAAATATGCTTGTTTCTGCCAATTGCAGCAAAATACTGAAAGGAAAGTGGGTTTGCCTTCATATTTGACCCAGAACAACTCAGTTCTGCATGGAAATATCATTGCAACAGCTTTTATTTAGCCAGAAATCAAGAGTGTAAGTTTTTATGCGCTTAAAAGCATTTTCAGGCCAAATAAGCTGATTTCTGCCAATTGCAGCAAAATACTGAAAGGAAAGTGGGTTTGCCTTCATATTTGACCATGAACAACTCAGTTCAGCATGGAAATATCATTGCAACAGCTTTTATTTAGCCAGAAATCAAGAGTGTAAGTTTTTATGCGCTTAAAAGCATTTTCAGGCGAATAAGCAAATATGCTTGTTTCTGCCAATTGCAGCCAATTACTGAAAGGAAAGTGGGTTTGCCTTCATATTTGACCCAGAACAACTCAGTTCAGCATGGAAAAATCATTGCAACAGCTTTTGTTTAGCCAGAAATCAAGAGTGTAAGTTTTTATGCGCTTAAAAGCAGTTTCAGGCTAAATGAGCTGATTTCTGCCAATTGCAGCAAAATACTGAAAGGAAAGTGGTTTTGCCTTCATATTTGACCCAGAACAACTCAGTTCAGCATGGAAATATCATTGCAACAGCTTTTATTTAGCCAGAAATCAAGGGTGTAAGTTTTTATGCGCTTAAAAGCATTTTCAAACCGAATGAGCAAATATGCTTGTTTCTGCCAATTGCAGCAAAATACTGAAAGGAAAGTGGGTTTGCCTTCATATTTGACCCAGAACAACTCAGTTCAGCATGGAAATATCATTGCAACAGCTTTTATTTAGCCAGAAATCAAGAGTGTAAGTTTTTATGCGCTTAAAAGCCTTTTCAGGCCGAATGAGCTGATTTCTGCCAATTGCAGCAAAATACTGAAAGGAAAGTGGGTTTGCCTTCATATTTGACCCAGAACAACTCAGTTCAGCATGGAAAAATCATTGCAACAGCTTTTATTTAGCCAGAAATCAAGAGTGTAAGTTTTTATGCGCCTAAAAGCATTTTCAGTCCAAATGAGCTGATTTCTGCCAATTGCAGCAAAATACTGAAAGGAACGTGGTTTTGCCTTCATATTTGACCCAGAACAACTCAGGTCAGCATGGAAATATCATTGCAACAGCTTTTATTTAGGCAGAAATCAAGAGTGTAAGTTTTTATGCGCTTAAAAGCATTTTCAGGCCGAATGAGCAAATATGCTTGTTTCTGCCAATTGCAGGAAATACTGAAAGGAAAGTGGGTTTACCTTCATATTTGATCCAGAACAACTCAGTTCAGCATGGAAATATCATTGCAACAGCTTTTATTTAGCCAGAAATCAAGAGTGTAAGTTTTTATGCGCTTAAAAGCATTTTCAGGCCGAATGAGCAAATATGCTTGTTTCTGCCAATTGCAGCAAAATACTGAAAGGAAAGTGGGTTTACCTTCATAGTTGACCCAGAACAACTCAGTTCAGCATGGAAATATCATTGCAACAGCTTTTATTTAGCCAGAAATCAAGAGTGTAAGTTTTTATGCGCTTAAAAGCATTTTCAGGCCGAATGAGCAAATATGCTTGTTTCTGCCAAATGCAGCAAAATACTGAAAGGAAATTGGGTTTGCCTTCATATTTGACCCAGAACAACTCAGTTCAGCATGGAAATATCATTGCAACAGCTTTTATTTAGCCAGAAATCAAGAGTGTAAGTTTTTATGCGCTTAAAAGCATTTTCAGGCCAAATGAGCTGATTTCTGCCAATTGCAGCAAAATACTGAAAGGAAAGTGGGTTTGCCTTCATATTTGACCCAGAACAACTAAGTTCAGCATGGAAAAATCATTGCAACAGCTTTTATTTAGCCAGAAATCAAGAGTGTAAGTTTTTATGCGCCTAAAAGCATTTTCAGTCCAAATGAGCTGATTTCTGCCAATTGCAGCAAAATACTGAAAGAAAAGTGGGTTTGCCTTCATATTTGACCCAGAACAACTCAGTTCAGCATGGAAATATCATTGCAACAGCTTTTATTTAGGCAGAAATCAAGAGTGTAAGTTTTTATGCGCTTAAAAGCATTTTTGGCCGAATGAGCAAATATGCTTGTTTCTGCCAATTGCAGCAAAATACTGAAAGGAAAGTGGGTTTGCCTTCATATTTGACGCAGAACAACTCAGTTCAGCATGGAAATATCATTGCAACAGCTTTTATTTAGCCAGAAATCAAGAGTGTAAGTTTTTATGCGCTTAACAGCATTTTCAGGCCGAATGACCAAATATGCTTGTTTCTGCCAATTGGAGCAAAATACTGAAAGGAAAGTGGGTTTGCCTTCATATTTGACCCAGAACAACTCAGTTCAGCATGGAAATATCATTGCAACAGCTTTTATTTAGCCAGAAATCAAGAGTGTAAGTTTTTATGCGCTTAAAAGCATTTTCAGGCCGAATGAGCAAATATGCTTGGTTCTGCCAATTGCAGCCAATTACTGAAAGGAAAGTGGGTTTGCCTTCATATTTGACCCAGAACAACTCAGTTCAGCATGGAAAAATCATTGCAACAGCTTTTATTTAGCCAGAAATCAAGAGTGTAAGTTTTTATGCGCTTAAAAGCATTTTCAGTCCAAATGAGCTGATTTCTGCCAATTGCAGCAAAATACTGAAAGAAAAGTGGGTTTGCCTTCATATTTGACCCAGAACAACTCAGTTCAGCATTGAAATATCATTGCAACAGCTTTTATTTAGGCAGAAATCAAGAGTGTAAGTTTTTATGCGCTTAAAAGCATTTTTGGCCGAATGAGCAAATATGCTTGTTTCTGCCAATTGCAACAAAATACTGAAAGGAAAGTGGGTTTGCCTTCATAGTTGACCCAGAACAACTCAGTTCAGCATGGAAATATCATTGCAACAGCTTTTATTTAGCCAGAAATCAAGAGTGTAAGTTTTTATGCGCTTAACAGCATTTTCAGGCCGAATGACCAAATATGCTTGTTTCTGCCAATTGGAGCAAAATACTGAAAGGAAAGTGGGTTTGCCTTCATATTTGACCCAGAACAACTTGAACAGAAATCAAGAGTGTACGTTTTTATGCGCTTAAAAGCATTTTCAGGCCGAATGAGCAAATATGCTTGTTTCTGCCAATTGCAGCCAATTACTGAAAGGAAAGTGGGTTTGCCTTCATATTTGACCCACAACAAGTCAGTTCAGCATGGAAATATCATTGCAACAGCTTTTAATTAGCCAGAAATCAAGAGTGTAAGTTTTTATGCGCTTAAAAGCATTTTCAGGCCAAATGAGCTGATTTCTGCCAATTGCAGCAAAATACTGAAAGGAAAGTGGGTTTGCCTTTATATTTGACCCAGAACAACTCAGTTCAGCATGGAAATATCATTGCAACAGCTTTTATTTAGCCAGAAATCAAGAGTGTAAGTTTTTATGCGCTTAAAAGCATTTTCAGGCCGAATGAGCAAATATGCGTGTTTCTGCCAATTGCAACAAAATACTGAAAGGAAAGTGGGTTTGCCTTCACAGTTGACCCAGAACAACTCAGTTCAGCATGGAAATATCATTGCAACAGCTTTTATTTAGCCAGAAATCAAGAGTGTAAGTTTTTATGCGCTTAAAAGCATTTTCAGGCCGAATGACCAAATATGCTTGTTTCTGCCAATTGCAGCAAAATACTGAAAGGAAAGTGGGTTTGCCTTCATATTTGACCCAGAACAACTCAGTTCAGCATGGAAATATCATTGCAACAGCTTTTAATTAGCCAGAAATCAAGAGTGTAAGTTTTTATGCGCTTAAAAGCATTTTCAGGCCAAATGAGCTGATTTCTGCCAATTGCAGCCAATTACTGAAAGGAAAGTGGGTTTGCCTTCATATATGACCCAGAACAAGTCAGTTCAGCATGGAAATATCATTGCAACAGCTTTTATTTAGCCAGAAATCAAGAGTGTAAGTTTTTATGCGCTTAAAAGCATTTTCAGGCCGAATGAGCAAATATGCTTGTTTCTGCCAATTGCAGCCAATTACTGAAAGGAAAGTGGGTTTGCCTTCATATTTGACCCAGAACAAGTCAGTTCAGCATGGAAATATCATTGCAACAGCTTTTATTTAGCCAGAAATCAAGAGTGTAAGTTTTAATGCGCTTAAAAGCATTTTCAGGCCGAATGAGCTGATTTCTGCCAATTGCAGCAAAATACTGAAAGGACAGTGGGTTTGCCTTCAAATTTGACCCAAAACAAGTCAGTTCAGCATGGAAATATCAATGCAAAAGCTTTTATTTAGCCAGAAATCAAGAGTGTAAGTTTTTATGCGCTTAAAAGCATTTTCAGGCCGAATGAGCAAATATGCGTGTTTCTGCCAATTGCAGCAAAATACTGAAAAGAAAGTGGGTTTGCCTTCATATTTGACCCAGAACAACTCAGTTCAGCATGGAAATATCATTGCAACAGCTTTTATTTAGGCAGAAATTAAGAGTGTAAGTTTTTATGCGCTTAAAAGCATTTTTGGCCGAATGAGCAAATATGCTTGTTTCTGCCAATTGCAACAAAATACTGAAAGGAAAGTGGGTTTGCCTTCATAGTTGACCCAGAACAACTCAGTTCAGCATGGAAATATCATTGCAACAGCTTTTACTTAGCCAGAAATCAAGAGTGTAAGTTTTTATGCGCTTAAAAGCATTTTCAAACCGAATGAGCAAATATGCTTGTTTCTGCCAATTGCAGCAAAATACTGAAAGGAAAGTGGGTTTGCCTTCATATTTGACCCAGAACAACTCAGTTCAGCATGGAAATATCATTGCAACAGCTTTTATTTAGCCAGAAATCAAGAGTGTAAGTTTTTATGCGCTTAAAAGCCTTTTCAGGCCGAATGAGCTGATTTCTGCCAATTGCAGCAAAATACTGAAAGGAAAGTGGGTTTGCCTTCATATTTGACCCAGAACAACTCAGTTCAGCATGGAAAAATCATTGCAACAGCTTTTATTTAGCCAGAAATCAAGAGTGTAAGTTTTTATGCGCCTAAAAGCATTTTCAGTCCAAATGAGCTGATTTCTGCCAATTGCAGCAAAATACTGAAAGGAACGTGGTTTTGCCTTCATATTTGACCCAGAACAACTCAGGTCAGCATGGAAATATCATTGCAACAGCTTTTTTTTAGGCAGAAATCAAGAGTGTAAGTTTTTATGCACTTAACAGCATTTTTGGCCGAATGAGCAAATATGCTTGTTTCTGCCAATTGCAGCAAAATACTGAAAGGAAAGTGGGTTTGCCTTCATATTTGACCCAGAACAACTCAGTTCAGCATGGAAAAATCATTGCAACAGCTTTTGTTTAGCCAGAAGTCAAGAGTGTAAGTTTTTATGCGCTTAAAAGCAATTTCAGGCCGAATGAGCAAATATGCGTGTTTCTGCCAATTGCAGCAAAATACTGAAAGGAAAGTGGGTTTGCCTTCATTGTTGACCCAGAACAACTCAGTTCAGCATGGAAAAGTCATTGCAACAGCTTTTATTTAGCCAGAAATCAAGAGTGTAAGTTTTTATGCGCTTAAAAGCATTTTCAGGCCGAATGAGCAAATATGCTTGTTTCTGCCAATTGCAGCAAAATACTGAAAGGAAAGTGGTTTTGCCTTCATATTTGACCCAGAACAACTCAGTTCAGCATGGAAATATCATTGCAACAGCTTTTATTTAGCCAGAAATCAAGACTGTAAGTTTTTATGTGTTTAAAAGCATTTTCAGGCCGAATGAGCAAATATGCTTGTTTCTGCCAATTGCAGCAAAATACTGAAAGGAAAGTGGGTTTGCCTTCATATTTGACCCAGAACAACTCAGTTCTGCATGGAAATATCATTGCAACAGCTTTTATTTAGCCAGAAATCAAGAGTGTAAGTTTTTATGCGCTTAAAAGCATTTTCAGGCCAAATAAGCTGATTTCTGCCAATTGCAGCAAAATACTGAAAGGAAAGTGGGTTTGCCTTCATATTTGACCATGAACAACTCAGTTCAGCATGGAAATATCATTGCAACAGCTTTTATTTAGCCAGAAATCAAGAGTGTAAGTTTTTATGCGCTTAAAAGCATTTTCAGGCGAATAAGCAAATATGCTTGTTTCTGCCAATTGCAGCCAATTACTGAAAGGAAAGTGGGTTTGCCTTCATATTTGACCCAGAACAACTCAGTTCAGCATGGAAAAATCATTGCAACAGCTTTTGTTTAGCCAGAAATCAAGAGTGTAAGTTTTTATGCGCTTAAAAGCAGTTTCAGGCTAAATGAGCTGATTTCTGCCAATTGCAGCAAAATACTGAAAGGAAAGTGGTTTTGCCTTCATATTTGACCCAGAACAACTCAGTTCAGCATGGAAATATCATTGCAACAGCTTTTATTTAGCCAGAAATCAAGGGTGTAAGTTTTTATGCGCTTAAAAGCATTTTCAAACCGAATGAGCAAATATGCTTGTTTCTGCCAATTGCAGCAAAATACTGAAAGGAAAGTGGGTTTGCCTTCATATTTGACCCAGAACAACTCAGTTCAGCATGGAAATATCATTGCAACAGCTTTTATTTAGCCAGAAATCAAGAGTGTAAGTTTTTATGCGCTTAAAAGCCTTTTCAGGCCGAATGAGCTGATTTCTGCCAATTGCAGCAAAATACTGAAAGGAAAGTGGGTTTGCCTTCATATTTGACCCAGAACAACTCAGTTCAGCATGGAAAAATCATTGCAACAGCTTTTATTTAGCCAGAAATCAAGAGTGTAAGTTTTTATGCGCCTAAAAGCATTTTCAGTCCAAATGAGCTGATTTCTGCCAATTGCAGCAAAATACTGAAAGGAACGTGGTTTTGCCTTCATATTTGACCCAGAACAACTCAGGTCAGCATGGAAATATCATTGCAACAGCTTTTATTTAGGCAGAAATCAAGAGTGTAAGTTTTTATGCGCTTAAAAGCATTTTCAGGCCGAATGAGCAAATATGCTTGTTTCTGCCAATTGCAGGAAATACTGAAAGGAAAGTGGGTTTACCTTCATATTTGATCCAGAACAACTCAGTTCAGCATGGAAATATCATTGCAACAGCTTTTATTTAGCCAGAAATCAAGAGTGTAAGTTTTTATGCGCTTAAAAGCATTTTCAGGCCGAATGAGCAAATATGCTTGTTTCTGCCAATTGCAGCAAAATACTGAAAGGAAAGTGGGTTTACCTTCATAGTTGACCCAGAACAACTCAGTTCAGCATGGAAATATCATTGCAACAGCTTTTATTTAGCCAGAAATCAAGAGTGTAAGTTTTTATGCGCTTAAAAGCATTTTCAGGCCGAATGAGCAAATATGCTTGTTTCTGCCAAATGCAGCAAAATACTGAAAGGAAATTGGGTTTGCCTTCATATTTGACCCAGAACAACTCAGTTCAGCATGGAAATATCATTGCAACAGCTTTTATTTAGCCAGAAATCAAGAGTGTAAGTTTTTATGCGCTTAAAAGCATTTTCAGGCCAAATGAGCTGATTTCTGCCAATTGCAGCAAAATACTGAAAGGAAAGTGGGTTTGCCTTCATATTTGACCCAGAACAACTCAGTTCAGCATGGAAAAATCATTGCAACAGCTTTTATTTAGCCAGAAATCAAGAGTGTAAGTTTTTATGCGCCTAAAAGCATTTTCAGTCCAAATGAGCTGATTTCTGCCAATTGCAGCAAAATACTGAAAGAAAAGTGGGTTTGCCTTCATATTTGACACAGAACAACTCAGTTCAGCATGGAAATATCATTGCAACAGCTTTTATTTAGGCAGAAATCAAGAGTGTAAGTTTTTATGCGCTTAAAAGCATTTTTGGCCGAATGAGCAAATATGCTTGTTTCTGCCAATTGCAGCAAAATACTGAAAGGAAAGTGGGTTTGCCTTCATATTTGACGCAGAACAACTCAGTTCAGCATGGAAATATCATTGCAACAGCTTTTATTTAGCCAGAAATCAAGAGTGTAAGTTTTTATGCGCTTAACAGCATTTTCAGGCCGAATGACCAAATATGCTTGTTTCTGCCAATTGGAGCAAAATACTGAAAGGAAAGTGGGTTTGCCTTCATATTTGACCCAGAACAACTCAGTTCAGCATGGAAATATCATTGCAACAGCTTTTATTTAGCCAGAAATCAAGAGTGTAAGTTTTTATGCGCTTAAAAGCATTTTCAGGCCGAATGAGCAAATATGCTTGGTTCTGCCAATTGCAGCCAATTACTGAAAGGAAAGTGGGTTTGCCTTCATATTTGACCCAGAACAACTCAGTTCAGCATGGAAAAATCATTGCAACAGCTTTTATTTAGCCAGAAATCAAGAGTGTAAGTTTTTATGCGCTTAAAAGCATTTTCAGTCCAAATGAGCTGATTTCTGCCAATTGCAGCAAAATACTGAAAGAAAAGTGGGTTTGCCTTCATATTTGACCCAGAACAACTCAGTTCAGCATGGAAATATCATTGCAACAGCTTTTATTTAGGCAGAAATCAAGAGTGTAAGTTTTTATGCGCTTAAAAGCATTTTTGGCCGAATGAGCAAATATGCTTGTTTCTGCCAATTGCAACAAAATACTGAAAGGAAAGTGGGTTTGCCTTCATAGTTGACCCAGAACAACTCAGTTCAGCATGGAAATATCATTGCAACAGCTTTTATTTAGCCAGAAATCAAGAGTGTAAGTTTTTATGCGCTTAACAGCATTTTCAGGCCGAATGACCAAATATGCTTGTTTCTGCCAATTGGAGCAAAATACTGAAAGGAAAGTGGGTTTGCCTTCATATTTGACCCAGAACAACTCAGTTCAGCATGGAAATATCATTGCAACAGCTTTTATTTAGCCAGAAATCAAGAGTGTACGTTTTTATGCGCTTAAAAGCATTTTCAGGCCGAATGAGCAAATATGCTTGTTTCTGCCAATTGCAGCCAATTACTGAAAGGAAAGTGGGTTTGCCTTCATATTTGACCCACAACAAGTCAGTTCAGCATGGAAATATCATTGCAACAGCTTTTAATTAGCCAGAAATCAAGAGTGTAAGTTTTTATGCGCTTAAAAGCATTTTCAGGCCAAATGAGCTGATTTCTGCCAATTGCAGCAAAATACTGAAAGGAAAGTGGGTTTGCCTTTATATTTGACCCAGAACAACTCAGTTCAGCATGGAAATATCATTGCAACAGCTTTTATTTAGCCAGAAATCAAGAGTGTAAGTTTTTATGCGCTTAAAAGCATTTTCAGGCCGAATGAGCAAATATGCGTGTTTCTGCCAATTGCAACAAAATACTGAAAGGAAAGTGGGTTTGCCTTCACAGTTGACCCAGAACAACTCAGTTCAGCATGGAAATATCATTGCAACAGCTTTTATTTAGCCAGAAATCAAGAGTGTAAGTTTTTATGCGCTTAAAAGCATTTTCAGGCCGAATGACCAAATATGCTTGTTTCTGCCAATTGCAGCAAAATACTGAAAGGAAAGTGGGTTTGCCTTCATATTTGACCCAGAACATCTCAGTTCAGCATGGAAATATCATTGCAACAGCTTTTAATTAGCCAGAAATCAAGAGTGTAAGTTTTTATGCGCTTAAAACCATTTTCAGGCCGAATGAGCAAATATGCTTGTTTCTGCCAATTGCAGCAAAATACTGAAAGGAAATTGCGTTTGCCTTCATATTTGACCCAGAACAAGTCATTTCAGCATGGAAATATCATTGCAACAGCTTTTATTTAGCCAGAAATCAAGAGTGTAAGTTTTTATGCGCCTAAAAGCATTTTCAGGCCGAATGAGCAAATATGGTTGGTTCTGCCAATTGCAGCCAATTACTGAAAGGAAAGGGGGTTTGCCTTCATATTTGACCCAGAACAACTCAGTTCAGCATGGAAATATCATTGCAACAGCTTTTATTTAGCCAGAAATCAAGAGTGTAAGTTTTTATGCGCTTAAAAGCCTTTTCAGGCCGAATGAGCTGATTTCTGCCAATTGCAGCAAAATACTGAAAGGAAAGTGGGTTTGCCTTCATATTTGACCCAGAACAACTCAGTTCAGCATGGAAAAATCATTGCAACAGCTTTTATTTAGCCAGAAATCAAGAGTGTAAGTTTTTATGCGCCTAAAAGCATTTTCAGTCCAAATGAGCTGATTTCTGCCAATTGCAGCAAAATACTGAAAGGAACGTGGTTTTGCCTTCATATTTGACCCAGAACAACTCAGGTCAGCATGGAAATATCATTGCAACAGCTTTTTTTTAGGCAGAAATCAAGAGTGTAAGTTTTTATGCACTTAACAGCATTTTTGGCCGAATGAGCAAATATGCTTGTTTCTGCCAATTGCAGCAAAATACTGAAAGGAAAGTGGGTTTGCCTTCATATTTGAACCAGAACAACTCAGTTCAGCATGGAAAAATCATTGCAACAGCTTTTGTTTAGCCAGAAGTCAAGAGTGTAAGTTTTTATGCGCTTAAAAGCATTTTCAGGCCGAATGAGCAAATATGCGTGTTTCTGCCAATTGCAGCAAAATACTGAAAGGAAAGTGGGTTTGCCTTCATTGTTGACCCAGAACAACTCAGTTCAGCATGGAAAAGTCATTGCAACAGCTTTTATTTAGCCAGAAATCAAGAGTGTAAGTTTTTATGCGCTTAAAAGCATTTTCAGGCCGAATGAGCAAATATGCTTGTTTCTGCCAATTGCAGCAAAATACTGAAAGGAAAGTGGGTTTGCCTTCATATTTGACCCAGAACAACTCAGTTCAGCATGGAAATATCATTGCAACAGCTTTTATTTAGCCAGAAATCAAGAGTGTAAGTTTTTATGCGCTTAAAAGCAGTTTCAGGCTAAATGAGCTGATTTCTGCCAATTGCAGCAAAATACTGAAAGGAAAGTGGTTTTGCCTTCATATTTGACCCAGAACAACTCAGTTCAGCATGGAAAAATCATTGCAACAGCTTTTATTTAGCCAGAAATCAAGAGTGTAAGTTTTTATGCGCCTAAAAGCATTTTCAGTCCAAATGAGCTGATTTCTGCCAATTGCAGCAAAATACTGAAAGGAACGTGGTTTTGCCTTCATATTTGACCCAGAACAACTCAGTTCAGCATGGAAATATCATTGCAACAGCTTTTATTTAGGCAGAAATCAAGAGTGTAAGTTTTTATGCGCTTAAAAGCATTTTTGGCCGAATGAGCAAATATGCTTGTTTCTGCCAATTGCAACAAAATACTGAAAGGAAAGTGGGTTTGCCTTCATAGTTGACCCAGAACAACTCAGTTCAGCATGGAAATATCATTGCAACAGCTTTTATTTAGCCAGAAATCAAGAGTGTAAGTTTTTATGCGCTTAACAGCATTTTCAGGCCGAATGACCAAATATGCTTGTTTCTGCCAATTGGAGCAAAATACTGAAAGGAAAGTGGGTTTGCCTTCATATTTGACCCAGAACAACTCAGTTCAGCATGGAAATATCATTGCAACAGCTTTTATTTAGCCAGAAATCAAGAGTGTACGTTTTTATGCGCTTAAAAGCATTTTCAGGCCGAATGAGCAAATATGCTTGTTTCTGCCAATTGCAGCCAATTACTGAAAGGAAAGTGGGTTTGCCTTCATATTTGACCCACAACAAGTCAGTTCAGCATGGAAATATCATTGCAACAGCTTTTAATTAGCCAGAAATCAAGAGTGTAAGTTTTTATGCGCTTAAAAGCATTTTCAGGCCAAATGAGCTGATTTCTGCCAATTGCAGCAAAATACTGAAAGGAAAGTGGGTTTGCCTTTATATTTGACCCAGAACAACTCAGTTCAGCATGGAAATATCATTGCAACAGCTTTTATTTAGCCAGAAATCAAGAGTGTAAGTTTTTATGCGCTTAAAAGCATTTTCAGGCCGAATGAGCAAATATGCGTGTTTCTGCCAATTGCAACAAAATACTGAAAGGAAAGTGGGTTTGCCTTCACAGTTGACCCAGAACAACTCAGTTCAGCATGGAAATATCATTGCAACAGCTTTTATTTAGCCAGAAATCAAGAGTGTAAGTTTTTATGCGCTTAAAAGCATTTTCAGGCCGAATGACCAAATATGCTTGTTTCTGCCAATTGCAGCAAAATACTGAAAGGAAAGTGGGTTTGCCTTCATATTTGACCCAGAACATCTCAGTTCAGCATGGAAATATCATTGCAACAGCTTTTAATTAGCCAGAAATCAAGAGTGTAAGTTTTTATGCGCTTAAAACCATTTTCAGGCCGAATGAGCAAATATGCTTGTTTCTGCCAATTGCAGCAAAATACTGAAAGGAAATTGCGTTTGCCTTCATATTTGACCCAGAACAAGTCATTTCAGCATGGAAATATCATTGCAACAGCTTTTATTTAGCCAGAAATCAAGAGTGTAAGTTTTTATGCGCCTAAAAGCATTTTCAGGCCGAATGAGCAAATATGGTTGGTTCTGCCAATTGCAGCCAATTACTGAAAGGAAAGGGGGTTTGCCTTCATATTTGACCCAGAACAACTCAGTTCAGCATGGAAATATCATTGCAACAGCTTTTATTTAGCCAGAAATCAAGAGTGTAAGTTTTTATGCGCTTAAAAGCCTTTTCAGGCCGAATGAGCTGATTTCTGCCAATTGCAGCAAAATACTGAAAGGAAAGTGGGTTTGCCTTCATATTTGACCCAGAACAACTCAGTTCAGCATGGAAAAATCATTGCAACAGCTTTTATTTAGCCAGAAATCAAGAGTGTAAGTTTTTATGCGCCTAAAAGCATTTTCAGTCCAAATGAGCTGATTTCTGCCAATTGCAGCAAAATACTGAAAGGAACGTGGTTTTGCCTTCATATTTGACCCAGAACAACTCAGGTCAGCATGGAAATATCATTGCAACAGCTTTTTTTTAGGCAGAAATCAAGAGTGTAAGTTTTTATGCACTTAACAGCATTTTTGGCCGAATGAGCAAATATGCTTGTTTCTGCCAATTGCAGCAAAATACTGAAAGGAAAGTGGGTTTGCCTTCATATTTGAACCAGAACAACTCAGTTCAGCATGGAAAAATCATTGCAACAGCTTTTGTTTAGCCAGAAGTCAAGAGTGTAAGTTTTTATGCGCTTAAAAGCATTTTCAGGCCGAATGAGCAAATATGCGTGTTTCTGCCAATTGCAGCAAAATACTGAAAGGAAAGTGGGTTTGCCTTCATTGTTGACCCAGAACAACTCAGTTCAGCATGGAAAAGTCATTGCAACAGCTTTTATTTAGCCAGAAATCAAGAGTGTAAGTTTTTATGCGCTTAAAAGCATTTTCAGGCCGAATGAGCAAATATGCTTGTTTCTGCCAATTGCAGCAAAATACTGAAAGGAAAGTGGGTTTGCCTTCATATTTGACCCAGAACAACTCAGTTCAGCATGGAAATATCATTGCAACAGCTTTTATTTAGCCAGAAATCAAGAGTGTAAGTTTTTATGCGCTTAAAAGCAGTTTCAGGCTAAATGAGCTGATTTCTGCCAATTGCAGCAAAATACTGAAAGGAAAGTGGTTTTGCCTTCATATTTGACCCAGAACAACTCAGTTCAGCATGGAAAAATCATTGCAACAGCTTTTATTTAGCCAGAAATCAAGAGTGTAAGTTTTTATGCGCCTAAAAGCATTTTCAGTCCAAATGAGCTGATTTCTGCCAATTGCAGCAAAATACTGAAAGGAACGTGGTTTTGCCTTCATATTTGACCCAGAACAACTCAGGTCAGCATGGAAATATCATTGCAACAGCTTTTTTTTAGGCAGAAATCAAGAGTGTAAGTTTTTATGCACTTAACAGCATTTTTGGCCGAATGAGCAAATATGCTTGTTTCTGCCAATTGCAGCAAAATACTGAAAGGAAAGTGGGTTTGCCTTCATATTTGACCCAGAACAACTCAGTTCAGCATGGAAAAATCATTGCAACAGCTTTTGTTTAGCCAGAAGTCAAGAGTGTAAGTTTTTATGCGCTTAAAAGCATTTTCAGGCCGAATGAGCAAATATGCGTGTTTCTGCCAATTGCAGCAAAATACTGAAAGGAAAGTGGGTTTGCCTTCATTGTTGACCCAGAACAACTCAGTTCAGCATGGAAAAGTCATTGCAACAGCTTTTATTTAGCCAGAAATCAAGAGTGTAAGTTTTTATGCGCTTAAAAGCATTTTCAGGCCGAATGAGCAAATATGCTTGTTTCTGCCAATTGCAGCAAAATACTGAAAGGAAAGTGGTTTTGCCTTCATATTTGACCCAGAACAACTCAGTTCAGCATGGAAATATCATTGCAACAGCTTTTATTTAGCCAGAAATCAAGACTGTAAGTTTTTATGTGTTTAAAAGCATTTTCAGGCCGAATGAGCAAATATGCTTGTTTCTGCCAATTGCAGCAAAATACTGAAAGGAAAGTGGGTTTGCCTTCATATTTGACCCAGAACAACTCAGTTCTGCATGGAAATATCATTGCAACAGCTTTTATTTAGCCAGAAATCAAGAGTGTAAGTTTTTATGCGCTTAAAAGCATTTTCAGGCCAAATAAGCTGATTTCTGCCAATTGCAGCAAAATACTGAAAGGAAAGTGGGTTTGCCTTCATATTTGACCCAGAACAACTCAGTTCAGCATGGAAAAATCATTGCAACAGCTTTTGTTTAGCCAGAAATCAAGAGTGTAAGTTTTTATGCGCTTAAAAGCAGTTTCAGGCTAAATGAGCTGATTTCTGCCAATTGCAGCAAAATACTGAAAGGAAAGTGGTTTTGCCTTCATATTTGACCCAGAACAACTCAGTTCAGCATGGAAATATCATTGCAACAGCTTTTATTTAGCCAGAAATCAAGGGTGTAAGTTTTTATGCGCTTAAAAGCATTTTCAAACCGAATGAGCAAATATGCTTGTTTCTGCCAATTGCAGCAAAATACTGAAAGGAAAGTGGGTTTGCCTTCATATTTGACCCAGAACAACTCAGTTCAGCATGGAAATATCATTGCAACAGCTTTTATTTAGCCAGAAATCAAGAGTGTAAGTTTTTATGCGCTTAAAAGCCTTTTCAGGCCGAATGAGCTGATTTCTGCCAATTGCAGCAAAATACTGAAAGGAAAGTGGGTTTGCCTTCATATTTGACCCAGAACAACTCAGTTCAGCATGGAAAAATCATTGCAACAGCTTTTATTTAGCCAGAAATCAAGAGTGTAAGTTTTTATGCGCCTAAAAGCATTTTCAGTCCAAATGAGCTGATTTCTGCCAATTGCAGCAAAATACTGAAAGGAACGTGGTTTTGCCTTCATATTTGACCCAGAACAACTCAGGTCAGCATGGAAATATCATTGCAACAGCTTTTATTTAGGCAGAAATCAAGAGTGTAAGTTTTTATGCGCTTAAAAGCATTTTCAGGCCGAATGAGCAAATATGCTTGTTTCTGCCAATTGCAGGAAATACTGAAAGGAAAGTGGGTTTACCTTCATATTTGATCCAGAACAACTCAGTTCAGCATGGAAATATCATTGCAACAGCTTTTATTTAGCCAGAAATCAAGAGTGTAAGTTTTTATGCGCTTAAAAGCATTTTCAGGCCGAATGAGCAAATATGCTTGTTTCTGCCAATTGCAGCAAAATACTGAAAGGAAAGTGGGTTTACCTTCATAGTTGACCCAGAACAACTCAGTTCAGCATGGAAATATCATTGCAACAGCTTTTATTTAGCCAGAAATCAAGAGTGTAAGTTTTTATGCGCTTAAAAGCATTTTCAGGCAAAATGAGCTGATTTCTGCCAATTGCAGCAAAATACTGAAAGGAAAGTGGGTTTGCCTTCATATTTGACCCAGAACAACTCAGTTCAGCATGGAAAAATCATTGCAACAGCTTTTATTTAGCCAGAAATCAAGAGTGTAAGTTTTTATGCGCCTAAAAGCATTTTCAGTCCAAATGAGCTGATTTCTGCCAATTGCAGCAAAATACTGAAAGAAAAGTGGGTTTGCCTTCATATTTGACCCAGAACAACTCAGTTCAGCATGGAAATATCATTGCAACAGCTTTTATTTAGGCAGAAATCAAGAGTGTAAGTTTTTATGCGCTTAAAAGCATTTTTGGCCGAATGAGCAAATATGCTTGTTTCTGCCAATTGCAGCAAAATACTGAAAGGAAAGTGGGTTTGCCTTCATATTTGACGCAGAACAACTCAGTTCAGCATGGAAATATCATTGCAACAGCTTTTATTTAGCCAGAAATCAAGAGTGTAAGTTTTTATGCGCTTAACAGCATTTTCAGGCCGAATGACCAAATATGCTTGTTTCTGCCAATTGGAGCAAAATACTGAAAGGAAAGTGGGTTTGCCTTCATATTTGACCCAGAACAACTCAGTTCAGCATGGAAATATCATTGCAACAGCTTTTATTTAGCCAGAAATCAAGAGTGTAAGTTTTTATGCGCTTAAAAGCATTTTCAGGCCGAATGAGCAAATATGCTTGGTTCTGCCAATTGCAGCCAATTACTGAAAGGAAAGTGGGTTTGCCTTCATATTTGACCCAGAACAGCTCAGTTCAGCATGGAAAAATCATTGCAACAGCTTTTATTTAGCCAGAAATCAAGAGTGTAAGTTTTTATGCGCTTAAAAGCATTTTCAGTCCAAATGAGCTGATTTCTGCCAATTGCAGCAAAATACTGAAAGAAAAGTGGGTTTGCCTTCATATTTGACCCAGAACAACTCAGTTCAGCATGGAAATATCATTGCAACAGCTTTTATTTAGGCAGAAATCAAGAGTGTAAGTTTTTATGCGCTTAAAAGCATTTTTGGCCGAATGAGCAAATATGCTTGTTTCTGCCAATTGCAACAAAATACTGAAAGGAAAGTGGGTTTGCCTTCATAGTTGACCCAGAACAACTCAGTTCAGCATGGAAATATCATTGCAACAGCTTTTATTTAGCCAGAAATCAAGAGTGTAAGTTTTTATGCGCTTAACAGCATTTTCAGGCCGAATGACCAAATATGCTTGTTTCTGCCAATTGGAGCAAAATACTGAAAGGAAAGTGGGTTTGCCTTCATATTTGACCCAGAACAACTCAGTTCAGCATGGAAATATCATTGCAACAGCTTTTATTTAGCCAGAAATCAAGAGTGTACGTTTTTATGCGCTTAAAAGCATTTTCAGGCCGAATGAGCAAATATGCTTGTTTCTGCCAATTGCAGCCAATTACTGAAAGGAAAGTGGGTTTGCCTTCATATTTGACCCACAACAAGTCAGTTCAGCATGGAAATATCATTGCAACAGCTTTTAATTAGCCAGAAATCAAGAGTGTAAGTTTTTATGCGCTTAAAAGCATTTTCAGGCCAAATGAGCTGATTTCTGCCAATTGCAGCAAAATACTGAAAGGAAAGTGGGTTTGCCTTTATATTTGACCCAGAACAACTCAGTTCAGCATGGAAATATCATTGCAACAGCTTTTATTTAGCCAGAAATCAAGAGTGTAAGTTTTTATGCGCTTAAAAGCATTTTCAGGCCGAATGAGCAAATATGCGTGTTTCTGCCAATTGCAACAAAATACTGAAAGGAAAGTGGGTTTGCCTTCACAGTTGACCCAGAACAACTCAGTTCAGCATGGAAATATCATTGCAACAGCTTTTATTTAGCCAGAAATCAAGAGTGTAAGTTTTTATGCGCTTAAAAGCATTTTCAGGCCGAATGACCAAATATGCTTGTTTCTGCCAATTGCAGCAAAATACTGAAAGGAAAGTGGGTTTGCCTTCATATTTGACCCAGAACATCTCAGTTCAGCATGGAAATATCATTGCAACAGCTTTTAATTAGCCAGAAATCAAGAGTGTAAGTTTTTATGCGCTTAAAACCATTTTCAGGCCGAATGAGCAAATATGCTTGTTTCTGCCAATTGCAGCAAAATACTGAAAGGAAATTGCGTTTGCCTTCATATTTGACCCAGAACAAGTCATTTCAGCATGGAAATATCATTGCAACAGCTTTTATTTAGCCAGAAATCAAGAGTGTAAGTTTTTATGCGCCTAAAAGCATTTTCAGGCCGAATGAGCAAATATGGTTGGTTCTGCCAATTGCAGCCAATTACTGAAAGGAAAGGGGGTTTGCCTTCATATTTGACCCAGAACAACTCAGTTCAGCATGGAAATATCATTGCAACAGCTTTTATTTAGCCAGAAATCAAGAGTGTAAGTTTTTATGCGCTTAAAAGCCTTTTCAGGCCGAATGAGCTGATTTCTGCCAATTGCAGCAAAATACTGAAAGGAAAGTGGGTTTGCCTTCATATTTGACCCAGAACAACTCAGTTCAGCATGGAAAAATCATTGCAACAGCTTTTATTTAGCCAGAAATCAAGAGTGTAAGTTTTTATGCGCCTAAAAGCATTTTCAGTCCAAATGAGCTGATTTCTGCCAATTGCAGCAAAATACTGAAAGGAACGTGGTTTTGCCTTCATATTTGACCCAGAACAACTCAGGTCAGCATGGAAATATCATTGCAACAGCTTTTTTTTAGGCAGAAATCAAGAGTGTAAGTTTTTATGCACTTAACAGCATTTTTGGCCGAATGAGCAAATATGCTTGTTTCTGCCAATTGCAGCAAAATACTGAAAGGAAAGTGGGTTTGCCTTCATATTTGAACCAGAACAACTCAGTTCAGCATGGAAAAATCATTGCAACAGCTTTTGTTTAGCCAGAAGTCAAGAGTGTAAGTTTTTATGCGCTTAAAAGCATTTTCAGGCCGAATGAGCAAATATGCGTGTTTCTGCCAATTGCAGCAAAATACTGAAAGGAAAGTGGGTTTGCCTTCATTGTTGACCCAGAACAACTCAGTTCAGCATGGAAAAGTCATTGCAACAGCTTTTATTTAGCCAGAAATCAAGAGTGTAAGTTTTTATGCGCTTAAAAGCATTTTCAGGCCGAATGAGCAAATATGCTTGTTTCTGCCAATTGCAGCAAAATACTGAAAGGAAAGTGGGTTTGCCTTCATATTTGACCCAGAACAACTCAGTTCAGCATGGAAATATCATTGCAACAGCTTTTATTTAGCCAGAAATCAAGAGTGTAAGTTTTTATGCGCTTAAAAGCAGTTTCAGGCTAAATGAGCTGATTTCTGCCAATTGCAGCAAAATACTGAAAGGAAAGTGGTTTTGCCTTCATATTTGACCCAGAACAACTCAGTTCAGCATGGAAATATCATTGCAACAGCTTTTATTTAGCCAGAAATCAAGGGTGTAAGTTTTTATGCGCTTAAAAGCATTTTCAAACCGAATGAGCAAATATGCTTGTTTCTGCCAATTGCAGCAAAATACTGAAAGGAAAGTGGGTTTGCCTTCATATTTGACCCAGAACAACTCAGTTCAGCATGGAAATATCATTGCAACAGCTTTTATTTAGCCAGAAATCAAGAGTGTAAGTTTTTATGCGCTTAAAAGCCTTTTCAGGCCGAATGAGCTGATTTCTGCCAATTGCAGCAAAATACTGAAAGGAAAGTGGGTTTGCCTTCATATTTGACCCAGAACAACTCAGTTCAGCATGGAAAAATCATTGCAACAGCTTTTATTTAGCCAGAAATCAAGAGTGTAAGTTTTTATGCGCCTAAAAGCATTTTCAGTCCAAATGAGCTGATTTCTGCCAATTGCAGCAAAATACTGAAAGGAACGTGGTTTTGCCTTCATATTTGACCCAGAACAACTCAGGTCAGCATGGAAATATCATTGCAACAGCTTTTATTTAGGCAGAAATCAAGAGTGTAAGTTTTTATGCGCTTAAAAGCATTTTCAGGCCGAATGAGCAAATATGCTTGTTTCTGCCAATTGCAGGAAATACTGAAAGGAAAGTGGGTTTACCTTCATATTTGATCCAAAACAACTCAGTTCAGCATGGAAATATCATTGCAACAGCTTTTATTTAGCCAGAAATCAAGAGTGTAAGTTTTTATGCGCTTAAAAGCATTTTCAGGCCGAATGAGCAAATATGCTTGTTTCTGCCAATTGCAGCAAAATACTGAAAGGAAAGTGGGTTTACCTTCATAGTTGACCCAGAACAACTCAGTTCAGCATGGAAATATCATTGCAACAGCTTTTATTTAGCCAGAAATCAAGAGTGTAAGTTTTTATGCGCTTAAAAGCATTTTCAGGCCGAATGAGCAAATATGCTTGTTTCTGCCAATTGCAGCAAAATACTGAAAGGAAAGTGGGTTTGCCTTCATATTTGACCCAGAACAACTCAGTTCAGCATGGAAAAATCATTGCAACAGCTTTTATTTAGCCAGAAATCAAGAGTGTAAGTTTTTATGCGCCTAAAAGCATTTTCAGTCCAAATGAGCTGATTTCTGCCAATTGCAGCAAAATACTGAAAGAAAAGTGGGTTTGCCTTCATATTTGACCCAGAACAACTCAGTTCAGCATGGAAATATCATTGCAACAGCTTTTATTTAGGCAGAAATCAAGAGTGTAAGTTTTTATGCGCTTAAAAGCATTTTTGGCCGAATGAGCAAATATGCTTGTTTCTGCCAATTGCAGCAAAATACTGAAAGGAAAGTGGGTTTGCCTTCATATTTGACGCAGAACAACTCAGTTCAGCATGGAAAAATCATTGCAACAGCTTTTATTTAGCCAGAAATCAAGAGTGTAAGTTTTTATGCGCTTAAAAGCATTTTCAGGCCGAATGAGCTGATTTCTGCCAATTGCAGCAAAATACTGAAAGGAAAGTGGGTTTGCCTTCATATTTGATCCAGAACAACTCAGTTCAGCATGGAAATATCATTGCAACAGCTTTTATTTAGCCAGAAATCAAGAGTGTAAGTTTTTATGCTATTAAAAGCATTTTGAGGCCGAATGACCAAATATGCTTGTTTCTGCCAATTGCAGCAAAATACTGAAAGGAAAGTGGGTTTACCTTCATAGTTGACCCAGAACAACTCAGTTCAGCATGGAAATATCATTGCAACAGCTTTTATTTAGCCAGAAATCAAGAGTGTACGTTTTTATGCGCTTAAAAGCATTTTCAGGCCAAAAATAAGCTGATTTCTGCCAATTGCAGAAAAATACTGAAAGGAAAGTGGGTTTGCCTTCATATTTGACCATGAACAACTCAGTTCAGCATGGAAATATCATTGCAACAGCTTTTATTTAGCCAGAAATCAAGAGTGTAAGTTTTTATGCGCTTAAAAGCATTTTCAAACCGAATGAGCAAATATGCTTGTTTCTGCCAATTGCAGCAAAATACTGAAAGGAAAGTGGGTTTGCCTTCATATTTGACCCAGAACAACTCAGTTCAGCATGGAAATATCATTGCAACAGCTTTTATTTAGCCAGAAATCAAGAGTGTAAGTTTTTATGCGCTTAAAAGCCTTTTCAGGCCGAATGAGCTGATTTCTGCCAATTGCAGCAAAATACTGAAAGGAAAGTGGGTTTGCCTTCATATTTGACCCAGAACAACTCAGTTCAGCATGGAAAAATCATTGCAACAGCTTTTATTTAGCCAGAAATCAAGAGTGTAAGTTTTTATGCGCCTAAAAGCATTTTCAGTCCAAATGAGCTGATTTCTGCCAATTGCAGCAAAATACTGAAAGGAACGTGGTTTTGCCTTCATATTTGACCCAGAACAACTCAGGTCAGCATGGAAATATCATTGCAACAGCTTTTATTTAGGCAGAAATCAAGAGTGTAAGTTTTTATGCGCTTAAAAGCATTTTCAGGCCGAATGAGCAAATATGCTTGTTTCTGCCAATTGCAGGAAATACTGAAAGGAAAGTGGGTTTACCTTCATATTTGATCCAGAACAACTCAGTTCAGCATGGAAATATCATTGCAACAGCTTTTATTTAGCCAGAAATCAAGAGTGTAAGTTTTTATGCGCTTAAAAGCATTTTCAGGCCGAATGAGCAAATATGCTTGTTTCTGCCAATTGCAGCAAAATACTGAAAGGAAAGTGGGTTTACCTTCATAGTTGACCCAGAACAACTCAGTTCAGCATGGAAATATCATTGCAACAGCTTTTATTTAGCCAGAAATCAAGAGTGTAAGTTTTTATGCGCTTAAAAGCATTTTCAGGCCAAATGAGCTGATTTCTGCCAATTGCAGCAAAATACTGAAAGGAAAGTGGGTTTGCCTTCATATTTGACGCAGAACAACTCAGTTCAGCATGGAAAAATCATTGCAACAGCTTTTATTTAGCCAGAAATCAAGAGTGTAAGTTTTTATGCGCCTAAAAGCATTTTCAGTCCAAATGAGCTGATTTCTGCCAATTGCAGCAAAATACTGAAAGAAAAGTGGGTTTGCCTTCATATTTGACCCAGAACAACTCAGTTCAGCATGGAAATATCATTGCAACAGCTTTTATTTAGGCAGAAATCAAGAGTGTAAGTTTTTATGCGCTTAAAAGCATTTTTGGCCGAATGAGCAAATATGCTTGTTTCTGCCAATTGCAGCAAAATACTGAAAGGAAAGTGGGTTTGCCTTCATATTTGACGCAGAACAACTCAGTTCAGCATGGAAATATCATTGCAACAGCTTTTATTTAGCCAGAAATCAAGAGTGTAAGTTTTTATGCGCTTAACAGCATTTTCAGGCCGAATGACCAAATATGCTTGTTTCTGCCAATTGGAGCAAAATACTGAAAGGAAAGTGGGTTTGCCTTCATATTTGACCCAGAACAACTCAGTTCAGCATGGAAATATCATTGCAACAGCTTTTATTTAGCCAGAAATCAAGAGTGTAAGTTTTTATGCGCTTAAAAGCATTTTCAGGCCGAATGAGCAAATATGCTTGGTTCTGCCAATTGCAGCCAATTACTGAAAGGAAAGTGGGTTTGCCTTCATATTTGACCCAGAACAACTCAGTTCAGCATGGAAAAATCATTGCAACAGCTTTTATTTAGCCAGAAATCAAGAGTGTAAGTTTTTATGCGCTTAAAAGCATTTTCAGTCCAAATGAGCTGATTTCTGCCAATTGCAGCAAAATACTGAAAGAAAAGTGGGTTTGCCTTCATATTTGACCCAGAACAACTCAGTTCAGCATGGAAATATCATTGCAACAGCTTTTATTCAGGCAGAAATCAAGAGTGTAAGTTTTTATGCGCTTAAAAGCATTTTTGGCCGAATGAGCAAATATGCTTGTTTCTGCCAATTGCAACAAAATACTGAAAGGAAAGTGGGTTTGCCTTCATAGTTGACCCAGAACAACTCAGTTCAGCATGGAAATATCATTGCAACAGCTTTTATTTAGCCAGAAATCAAGAGTGTAAGTTTTTATGCGCTTAACAGCATTTTCAGGCCGAATGACCAAATATGCTTGTTTCTGCCAATTGGAGCAAAATACTGAAAGGAAAG
Source organism: Channa argus (assembly GCF_033026475.1). NCBI lineage: Eukaryota > Metazoa > Chordata > Actinopteri > Anabantiformes > Channidae > Channa > Channa argus. The sequence continues at coordinate 3,675,371 of NC_090202.1, forward strand.
TGGGTTTGCCTTCATATTTGACCCAGAACAACTCAGTTCAGCATGGAAATATCATTGCAACAGCTTTTATTTAGCCAGAAATCAAGAGTGTACGTTTTTATGCGCTTAAAAGCATTTTCAGGCCGAATGAGCAAATATGCTTGTTTCTGCCAATTGCAGCCAATTACTGAAAGGAAAGTGGGTTTGCCTTCATATTTGACCCACAACAAGTCAGTTCAGCATGGAAATATCATTGCAACAGCTTTTAATTAGCCAGAAATCAAGAGTGTAAGTTTTTATGCGCTTAAAAGCATTTTCAGGCCAAATGAGCTGATTTCTGCCAATTGCAGCAAAATACTGAAAGGAAAGTGGGTTTGCCTTTATATTTGACCCAGAACAACTCAGTTCAGCATGGAAATATCATTGCAACAGCTTTTATTTAGCCAGAAATCAAGAGTGTAAGTTTTTATGCGCTTAAAAGCATTTTCAGGCCGAATGAGCAAATATGCGTGTTTCTGCCAATTGCAACAAAATACTGAAAGGAAAGTGGGTTTGCCTTCACAGTTGACCCAGAACAACTCAGTTCAGCATGGAAATATCATTGCAACAGCTTTTATTTAGCCAGAAATCAAGAGTGTAAGTTTTTATGCGCTTAAAAGCATTTTCAGGCCGAATGACCAAATATGCTTGTTTCTGCCAATTGCAGCAAAATACTGAAAGGAAAGTGGGTTTGCCTTCATATTTGACCCAGAACAACTCAGTTCAGCATGGAAATATCATTGCAACAGCTTTTAATTAGCCAGAAATCAAGAGTGTAAGTTTTTATGCGCTTAAAAGCATTTTCAGGCCAAATGAGCTGATTTCTGCCAATTGCAGCCAATTACTGAAAGGAAAGTGGGTTTGCCTTCATATATGACCCAGAACAAGTCAGTTCAGCATGGAAATATCATTGCAACAGCTTTTATTTAGCCAGAAATCAAGAGTGTAAGTTTTTATGCGCTTAAAAGCATTTTCAGGCCGAATGAGCAAATATGCTTGTTTCTGCCAATTGCAGCCAATTACTGAAAGGAAAGTGGGTTTGCCTTCATATTTGACCCAGAACAAGTCAGTTCAGCATGGAAATATCATTGCAACAGCTTTTATTTAGCCAGAAATCAAGAGTGTAAGTTTTAATGCGCTTAAAAGCATTTTCAGGCCGAATGAGCTGATTTCTGCCAATTGCAGCAAAATACTGAAAGGACAGTGGGTTTGCCTTCAAATTTGACCCAAAACAAGTCAGTTCAGCATGGAAATATCAATGCAAAAGCTTTTATTTAGCCAGAAATCAAGAGTGTAAGTTTTTATGCGCCTAAAAGCATTTTCAGGCCGAATGAGCAAATATGCGTGTTTCTGCCAATTGCAGCAAAATACTGAAAAGAAAGTGGGTTTGCCTTCATATTTGACCCAGAACAACTCAGTTCAGCATGGAAATATCATTGCAACAGCTTTTATTTAGGCAGAAATTAAGAGTGTAAGTTTTTATGCGCTTAAAAGCATTTTTGGCCGAATGAGCAAATATGCTTGTTTCTGCCAATTGCAACAAAATACTGAAAGGAAAGTGGGTTTGCCTTCATAGTTGACCCAGAACAACTCAGTTCAGCATGGAAATATCATTGCAACAGCTTTTATTTAGCCAGAAATCAAGAGTGTAAGTTTTTATGCGCTTAAAAGCATTTTCAGGCCGAATGACCAAATATGATTGTTTCTGCCAATTGCAGCAAACTACTGAAAGGAAAGTGGGTTTGCCTTCATATTTGACGCAGAACAACTCAGTTCAGCATGGAAAAATCATTGCAACAGCTTTTATTTAGCCAGAAATCAAGAGTGTAAGTTTTTATGCGCTTAAAAGCATTTTCAGGCCGAATGAGCAAATATGCTTGTTTCTGCCAATTGCAGCAAAATACTGAAAGGAAAGTGGGTTTGCCTTCATATTTGACCCAAAACAACTCAGTTCAGCATGGAAATATCATTGCAACAGCTTTTGTTTAGCCAGAAATCAAGAGTGTAAGTTTTTATGCGCCTAAAAGCATTTTCAGGCCAAATGAGCTGATTTCTGCCAATTCCAGCAAAATACTAAAAGGAAAGTGGGTTTGCCTTCATGTTTGACCCAGAACAACTCAGTTCAGCATGGAAATATCATTGCAAGAGCTTTTATTTAGCCAGAAATCAAGAGTGTAAGTTTTTATGCGCTTAAAAGCATTTTTTGGCCGAATGAGCAAATATGCTTGTTTCTGCCAATTGCAACAAAATACTGAAAAGAAAGTGGGTTTGCCTTCATAGTTGACCCAGAACAACTCAGTTCAGCATGGAAAAATCATTGCAACAGCTTTTATTTAGCCAGAAATCAAGAGTGTAAGTTTTTATGCGCCTAAAAGCATTTTCAGGCCAAATGAGCTGATTTCTGCCAATTGCAGCAAAATACTGAAAAGAAATTGGGTTTGCCTTCATATTTGACCCAGAACAACTCAGTTCAGCATGGAAATATCATTGCAACAGCTTTTATTTAGCCAGAAATCAAGAGTGTAAGTTTTTATGCGCTTAAAAGCATTTTCAGGCCGAATGAGCAAATATGCTTGGTTCTGCCAATTGCAGCCAATTACTGAAAGGAAAGTGGGTTTGCCTTCATATTTGACCCAGAACAACTCAGTTCAGCATGGAAAAATCATTGCAACAGCTTTTATTTAGCCAGAAATCAAGAGTGTAAGTTTTTATGCGCTTAAAAGCATTTTCAGTCCAAATGAGCTGATTTCTGCCAATTGCAGCAAAATACTGAAAGAAAAGTGGGTTTGCCTTCATATTTGACCCAGAACAACTCAGTTCAGCATGGAAATATCATTGCAACAGCTTTTATTTAGGCAGAAATCAAGAGTGTAAGTTTTTATGCGCTTAAAAGCATTTTTGGCCGAATGAGCAAATATGCTTGTTTCTGCCAATTGCAACAAAATACTGAAAGGAAAGTGGGTTTGCCTTCATAGTTGACCCAGAACAACTCAGTTCAGCATGGAAATATCATTGCAACAGCTTTTATTTAGCCAGAAATCAAGAGTGTAAGTTTTTATGCCCTTAAAAGCATTTTCAGGCCGAATGAGCTGATTTCTGCCAATTGCAGCAAAATACTGAAAGGAAAGTGGGTTTGCCTTCATATTTGATCCAGAACAACTCAGTTCAGCATGGAAATATCATTGCAACAGCTTTTATTTAGCCAGAAATCAAGAGTGTAAGTTTTTATGCGCTTAAAAGCATTTTCAGGCCGAATGACCAAATATGCTTGTTTCTGCCAATTGCAGCAAAATACTGAAAGGAAAGTGGGTTTACCTTCATAGTTGACCCAGAACAACTCAGTTCAGCATGGAAATATCATTGCAACAGCTTTTATTTAGCCAGAAATCAAGAGTGTAAGTTTTTATGCGCTTAAAACCATTTTCAGGCCGAATGAGCAAATATGCTTGTTTCTGCCAATTGCAGCAAAATACTGAAAGGAAAATGCGTTTGCCTTCATATTTGACCCAGAACAAGTCATTTCAGCATGGAAATATCATTGCAACAGCTTTTATTTAGCCAGAAATCAAGAGTGTAAGTTTTTATGCGCCTAAAAGCATTTTCAGGCCGAATGAGCAAATATGGTTGGTTCTGCCAATTGCAGCCAATTACTGAAAGGAAAGGGGGTTTGCCTTCATATTTGACCCAGAACAAGTCAGTTCAGCATGGAAATATCATTGCAACAGCTTTTATTTAGCCAGAAATCAAGAGTGTAAGTTTTTATGCGCTTAAAAGCATTTTCAGGCCAAATGAGCTGATTTCTGCCAATTGCAGCAAAATACTGAAAGGAAAGCGGGTTTGCCTTCATATTTGACCCAGAACAACTCAGTTCAGCATGGAAATATCATTGCAACAGCTTTTATTTAGCCAGAAATCAAGAGTGTAAGTTTTTATGCGCTTAAAAGCATTTTCAGGCCGAATGACCAAATATGGTTGTTTCTGCCAAATGCAGCAAAATACTGAAAGGAAAGTGGGTTTGCCTTCATAGTTGACCCAGAACAACTGAGTTCAGCATGGAAATATCATTGCAACAGCTTTTATTTTGCCAGAAATCAAGAGTGTAAGTTTTTATGCGCTTAAAACCATTTTCAGGCCGAATGAGCAAATATGCTTGTTTCTGCCAATTGCAGCAAAATACTGAAAGGAAATTGCGTTTGCCTTCATATTTGACCCAGAACAAGTCATTTCAGCATGGAAATATCATTGCAACAGCTTTTATTTAGCCAGAAATCAAGAGTGTAAGTTTTTATGCGCTTAAAAGCATTTTCAGGCCGAATGAGCAAATATGGTTGGTTCTGCCAATTGCAGCCAATTACTGAAAGGAAAGGGGGTTTGCCTTCATATTTGACCCAGAACAAGTCAGTTCAGCATGGAAATATCATTGCAACAGCTTTTATTTAGCCAGAAATCAAGAGTGTAAGTTTTTATGCGCTTAAAAGCATTTTCAGGCCAAATGAGCTGATTTCTGCCAATTGCAGCAAAATACTGAAAGGAAAGCGGGTTTGCCTTCATATTTGACCCAGAACAACTCAGTTCAGCATGGAAATATCATTGCAACAGCTTTTATTTAGCCAGAAATCAAGAGTGTAAGTTTTTATGCGCTTAAAAGCATTTTCAGGCCGAATGACCAAATATGGTTGTTTCTGCCAAATGCAGCAAAATACTGAAAGGAAAGTGGGTTTGCCTTCATAGTTGACCCAGAACAACTGAGTTCAGCATGGAAATATCATTGCAACAGCTTTTATTTTGCCAGAAATCAAGAGTGTAAGTTTTTCTGCGCTTAAAAGCATTTTCAGGCCGAATGAGCAAATATGCTTGTTTCTGCCAATTGCAGCAAAATACTGAAAGGAAAGTGGGTTTGCCTTCATATTTGACCCAAAACAACTCAGTTCAGCATAGAAATATCATTGCACCAGCTTTTGTTTAGCCAGAAATCAAGAGTGTAAGTTTTTGTGCGCTTAAAAGCATTTTCATGCCAAATCATCAAATATGCGTGTTTCTGCCAATTGCAGCAAAATACTGAAAGGAAAGTGGGTTTGCCTTCATATTTGACCCAGAACAACTCAGTTCAGCATGGAAATATCATTGCAACAGCTTTTATTTAGGCAGAAATCAAGAGTGTAAGTTTTTATGCGCTTAAAAGCATTTTTTGGCCGAATGAGCAAATATGCTTGTTTCTGCCAATTGCAACAAAATACTGAAAGGAAAGTGGGTTTGCCTTCATAGTTGACCCAGAACAACTCAGTTCAGCATGGAAATATCATTGCAAAAGCTTTTATTTAGCCAGAAATCAAGAGTGTAAGTTTTTATGCGCTTAAAAGCATTTTCAAGCCGAATGACCAAATATGCTTGTTTCTGCCAATTGCAGCAAAATACTGAAAGGAAAGTGGGTTTGCCTTCATATTTGACGCAGAACAACTCAGTTCAGCATGGAAAAATCATTGCAACAGCTTTTATTTAGCCAGAAATCAAGAGTGTAAGTTTTTATGCGCTTAAAAGCATTTTCAGGCCGAATGAGCTGATTTCTGCCAATTGCAGCAAAATACTGAAAGGAAAGTGGGTTTGCCTTCATATTTGATCCAGAACAACTCAGTTCAGCATGGAAATATCACTGCAACAGCTTTTATTTAGCCAGAAATCAAGAGTGTAAGTTTTTATGCGCTTAAAAGCATTTTCAGGCCGAATGACCAAATATGCTTGTTTCTGCCAATTGCAGCAAAATACTGAAAGGAAAGTGGGTTTACCTTCATAGTTGACCCAGAACAACTCAGTTCAGCATGGAAATATCATTGCAACAGCTTTTATTTAGCCAGAAATCAAGAGTGTAAGTTTTTATGCGCTTAAAACCATTTTCAGGCCGAATGAGCAAATATGCTTGTTTCTGCCAATTGCAGCAAAATACTGAAAGGAAATTGGGTTTGCCTTCATATTTGACCCAGAACAAGTCATTTCAGCATGGAAATATCATTGCAACAGCTTTTATTTAGCCAGAAATCAAGAGTGTAAGTTTTTATGCGCTTAAAAGCATTTTCAGGCCGAATGAGCAAATATGGTTGGTTCTGCCAATTGCAGCCAATTACTGAAAGGAAAGGGGGTTTGCCTTCATATTTGACCCAGAACAAGTCAGTTCAGCATGGAAATATCATTGCAACAGCTTTTATTTAGCCAGAAATCAAGAGTGTAAGTTTTTATGCGCTTAAAAGCATTTTCAGGCCAAATGAGCTGATTTCTGCCAATTGCACCAAAATACTGAAAGGAAAGTGGGTTTGCCTTCATATTTGACCCAGAACAACTCAGTTCAGCATGGAAATATCATTGCAACAGCTTTTATTTAGCCAGAAATCAAGAGTGTAAGTTTTTATGCGCTTAAAAGCATTTTCAGGCCGAATGACCAAATATGGTTGTTTCTGCCAAATGCAGCAAAATACAGAATAGGAAAGAGGGTTTGCTTTCATATTTGACCCAAAACAACTCAGTTCAGCATGGAAATATCATTGCAACAGCTTTTGTTTAACCAGAAATCAAGAGTGAAAGTTTTTATGCGCCTAAAAGCATTTTCAGGCCAAATGAGCTGATTTCTGCCAATTCCAGCAAAATACTGAAAGGAAAGTGGGTTTGCCTTCATATTTGACCCAGAACAACTCAGTTCAGCATGGAAATATCATTGCAACAGCTTTTATTTAGCCAGAAATCAAGAGTGTAAGTTTTTATGCGCTTAAAAGCATTTTCAGGCCGAATGAGCAAATATGCTTGTTTCTGCCAATTGCAGCAAAATACTGAAAGGAAAGTGGGTTTGCCTTCATAGTTGACCCAGAACAACTCAGTTCAGCATGGAAATATCATTGCAACAGCTTTTATTTAGCCAGAAATCAAGAGTGTAAGTTTTTATGCGCTTAAAAGCATTTTCAAACCGAATGAGCAAATATGCTTGTTTCTGCCAATTGCAGCAAAATACTGAAAGGAAAGTGGGTTTGCCTTCATATTTGACCCAGAACAACTCAGTTCAGCATGGAAATATCATTGCAACAGCTTTTATTTAGCCAGAAATCAAGAGTGTAAGTTTTTATGCGCTTAAAAGCCTTTTCAGGCCGAATGAGCTGATTTCTGCCAATTGCAGCAAAATACTGAAAGGAAAGTGGGTTTGCCTTCATATTTGACCCAGAACAACTCAGTTCAGCATGGAAAAATCATTGCAACAGCTTTTATTTAGCCAGAAATCAAGAGTGTAAGTTTTTATGCGCCTAAAAGCATTTTCAGTCCAAATGAGCTGATTTCTGCCAATTGCAGCAAAATACTGAAAGGAACGTGGTTTTGCCTTCATATTTGACCCAGAACAACTCAGGTCAGCATGGAAATATCATTGCAACAGCTTTTTTTTAGGCAGAAATCAAGAGTGTAAGTTTTTATGCACTTAACAGCATTTTTGGCCGAATGAGCAAATATGCTTGTTTCTGCCAATTGCAGCAAAATACTGAAAGGAAAGTGGGTTTGCCTTCATATTTGACCCAGAACAACTCAGTTCAGCATGGAAAAATCATTGCAACAGCTTTTGTTTAGCCAGAAGTCAAGAGTGTAAGTTTTTATGCGCTTAAAAGCATTTTCAGGCCGAATGAGCAAATATGCGTGTTTCTGCCAATTGCAGCAAAATACTGAAAGGAAAGTGGGTTTGCCTTCATTGTTGACCCAGAACAACTCAGTTCAGCATGGAAAAGTCATTGCAACAGCTTTTATTTAGCCAGAAATCAAGAGTGTAAGTTTTTATGCGCTTAAAAGCATTTTCAGGCCGAATGAGCAAATATGCTTGTTTCTGCCAATTGCAGCAAAATACTGAAAGGAAAGTGGGTTTGCCTTCATATTTGACCCAGAACAACTCAGTTCAGCATGGAAATATCATTGCAACAGCTTTTATTTAGCCAGAAATCAAGAGTGTAAGTTTTTATGCGCTTAAAAGCAGTTTCAGGCTAAATGAGCTGATTTCTGCCAATTGCAGCAAAATACTGAAAGGAAAGTGGTTTTGCCTTCATATTTGACCCAGAACAACTCAGTTCAGCATGGAAATATCATTGCAACAGCTTTTATTTAGCCAGAAATCAAGACTGTAAGTTTTTATGTGTTTAAAAGCATTTTCAGGCCGAATGAGCAAATTTGCTTGTTTCTGCCAATTGCAGCAAAATACATAAAGGAAAGTGGGTTTGCCTTCATATTTGACCCAGAACAACTCAGTTCTGCATGGAAATATCATTGCAACAGCTTTTATTTAGCCAGAAATCAAGAGTGTAAGTTTTTATGCGCTTAAAAGCATTTTCAGGCCAAATAAGCTGATTTCTGCCAATTGCAGCAAAATACTGAAAGGAAAGTGGGTTTGCCTTCATATTTGACACAGAACAACTCAGTTCAGCATGGAAATATCATTGCAACAGCTTTTATTTAGCCAGAAATCAAGAGTGTAAGTTTTTATGCGCTTAAAAGCATTTTCAGGCCGAATGAGCTGATTTCTGCCAATTGCAGCAAAATACTGAAAGGAAAGTGGGTTTGCCTTCATATTTGACCCAGAACAACTCAGTTCAGCATGGAAATATCATTGCAACAGCTTTTATTTAGCCAGAAATCAAGAGTGTAAGTTTTTATGCGCTTAAAAGCATTTTCAGGCGAATAAGCAAATATGCTTGTTTCTGCCAATTGCAGCCAATTACTGAAAGGAAAGTGGGTTTGCCTTCATATTTGACCCAGAACAACTCAGTTCAGCATGGAAAAATCATTGCAACAGCTTTTGTTTAGCCAGAAATCAAGAGTGTAAGTTTTTATGCGCTTAAAAGCAGTTTCAGGCTAAATGAGCTGATTTCTGCCAATTGCAGCAAAATACTGAAAGGAAAGTGGTTTTGCCTTCATATTTGACCCAGAACAACTCAGTTCAGCATGGAAATATCATTGCAACAGCTTTTATTTAGCCAGAAATCAAGGGTGTAAGTTTTTATGCGCTTAAAAGCATTTTCAAACCGAATGAGCAAATATGCTTGTTTCTGCCAATTGCAGCAAAATACTGAAAGGAAAGTGGGTTTGCCTTCATATTTGACCCAGAACAACTCAGTTCAGCATGGAAATATCATTGCAACAGCTTTTATTTAGCCAGAAATCAAGAGTGTAAGTTTTTATGCGCTTAAAAGCCTTTTCAGGCCGAATGAGCTGATTTCTGCCAATTGCAGCAAAATACTGAAAGGAAAGTGGGTTTGCCTTCATATTTGACCCAGAACAACTCAGTTCAGCATGGAAAAATCATTGCAACAGCTTTTATTTAGCCAGAAATCAAGAGTGTAAGTTTTTATGCGCCTAAAAGCATTTTCAGTCCAAATGAGCTGATTTCTGCCAATTGCAGCAAAATACTGAAAGGAACGTGGTTTTGCCTTCATATTTGACCCAGAACAACTCAGGTCAGCATGGAAATATCATTGCAACAGCTTTTATTTAGGCAGAAATCAAGAGTGTAAGTTTTTATGCGCTTAAAAGCATTTTCAGGCCGAATGAGCAAATATGCTTGTTTCTGCCAATTGCAGGAAATACTGAAAGGAAAGTGGGTTTACCTTCATATTTGATCCAGAACAACTCAGTTCAGCATGGAAATATCATTGCAACAGCTTTTATTTAGCCAGAAATCAAGAGTGTAAGTTTTTATGCGCTTAAAAGCATTTTCAGGCCGAATGAGCAAATATGCTTGTTTCTGCCAATTGCAGCAAAATACTGAAAGGAAAGTGGGTTTACCTTCATAGTTGACCCAGAACAACTCAGTTCAGCATGGAAATATCATTGCAACAGCTTTTATTTAGCCAGAAATCAAGAGTGTAAGTTTTTATGCGCTTAAAAGCATTTTCAGGCCGAATGAGCAAATATGCTTGTTTCTGCCAATTGCAGCAAAATACTGAAAGGAAATTGGGTTTGCCTTCATATTTGACCCAGAACAACTCAGTTCAGCATGGAAATATCATTGCAACAGCTTTTATTTAGCCAGGAATCAAGAGTGTAAGTTTTTATGCGCTTAAAAGCATTTTCAGGCCAAATGAGCTGATTTCTGCCAATTGCAGCAAAATACTGAAAGGAAAGTGGGTTTGCCTTCATATTTGACCCAGAACAACTCAGTTCAGCATGGAAAAATCATTGCAACAGCTTTTATTTAGCCAGAAATCAAGAGTGTAAGTTTTTATGCGCCTAAAAGCATTTTCAGTCCAAATGAGCTGATTTCTGCCAATTGCAGCAAAATACTGAAAGAAAAGTGGGTTTGCCTTCATATTTGACCCAGAACAACTCAGTTCAGCATGGAAATATCATTGCAACAGCTTTTATTTAGGCAGAAATCAAGAGTGTAAGTTTTTATGCGCTTAAAAGCATTTTTGGCCGAATGAGCAAATATGCTTGTTTCTGCCAATTGCAGCAAAATACTGAAAGGAAAGTGGGTTTGCCTTCATATTTGACGCAGAACAACTCAGTTCAGCATGGAAAAATCATTGCAACAGCTTTTATTTAGCCAGAAATCAAGAGTGTAAGTTTTTATGCGCTTAAAAGCATTTTCAGGCCGAATGAGCTGATTTCTGCCAATTGCAGCAAAATACTGAAAGGAAAGTGGGTTTGCCTTCATATTTGATCCAGAACAACTCAGTTCAGCATGGAAATATCATTGCAACAGCTTTTATTTAGCCAGAAATCAAGAGTGTAAGTTTTTATGCTATTAAAAGCATTTTGAGGCCGAATGACCAAATATGCTTGTTTCTGCCAATTGCAGCAAAATACTGAAAGGAAAGTGGGTTTACCTTCATAGTTGACCCAGAACAACTCAGTTCAGCATGGAAATATCATTGCAACAGCTTTTATTTAGCCAGAAATCAAGAGTGTAAGTTTTTATGCGCTTAAAAGCATTTTCAGGCCAAATGAGCTGATTTCTGCCAATTGCAGCAAAATACTGAAAGGAAAGTGGGTTTGCCTTCATATTTGACCCAGAACAACTCAGTTCAGCATGGAAAAATCATTGCAACAGCTTTTATTTAGCCAGAAATCAAGAGTGTAAGTTTTTATGCGCCTAAAAGCATTTTCAGTCCAAATAAGCTGATTTCTGCCAATTGCAGCAAAATACTGAAAGGAACGTGGTTTTGCCTTCATATTTGACCCAGAACAACTCAGGTCAGCATGGAAATATCATTGCAACAGCTTTTATTTAGGCAGAAATAAAGAGTGTAAGTTTTTATGCGCTTAAAAGCATTTTTGGCCGAATGAGCAAATATGCTTGTTTCTGCCAATTGCAACAAAATACTGAAAGGAAAGTGGGTTTGCCTTCATAGTTGACCCAGAACAACTCAGTTCAGCATGGAAATATCATTGCAACAGCTTTTATTTAGCCAGAAATCAAGAGTGTAAGTTTTTATGCGCTTAAAAGCCTTTTCAGGCCGAATGAGCTGATTTCTGCCAATTGCAGCAAAATACTGAAAGGAAAGTGGGTTTGCCTTCATATTTGACCCAGAACAACTCAGTTCAGCATGGAAAAATCATTGCAACAGCTTTTATTTAGCCAGAAATCAAGAGTGTAAGTTTTTATGCGCCTAAAAGCATTTTCAGTCCAAATGAGCTGATTTCTGCCAATTGCAGCAAAATACTGAAAGGAACGTGGTTTTGCCTTCATATTTGACCCAGAACAACTCAGGTCAGCATGGAAATATCATTGCAACAGCTTTTTTTTAGGCAGAAATCAAGAGTGTAAGTTTTTATGCACTTAACAGCATTTTTGGCCGAATGAGCAAATATGCTTGTTTCTGCCAATTGCAGCAAAATACTGAAAGGAAAGTGGGTTTGCCTTCATATTTGACCCAGAACAACTCAGTTCAGCATGGAAAAATCATTGCAACAGCTTTTGTTTAGCCAGAAGTCAAGAGTGTAAGTTTTTATGCGCTTAAAAGCATTTTCAGGCCGAATGAGCAAATATGCGTGTTTCTGCCAATTGCAGCAAAATACTGAAAGGAAAGTGGGTTTGCCTTCATTGTTGACCCAGAACAACTCAGTTCAGCATGGAAAAGTCATTGCAACAGCTTTTATTTAGCCAGAAATCAAGAGTGTAAGTTTTTATGCGCTTAAAAGCATTTTCAGGCCGAATGAGCAAATATGCTTGTTTCTGCCAATTGCAGCAAAATACTGAAAGGAAAGTGGGTTTGCCTTCATATTTGACCCAGAACAACTCAGTTCTGCATGGAAATATCATTGCAACAGCTTTTATTTAGCCAGAAATCAAGAGTGTAAGTTTTTATGCGCTTAAAAGCATTTTCAGGCCAAATAAGCTGATTTCTGCCAATTGCAGCAAAATACTGAAAGGAAAGTGGGTTTGCCTTCATATTTGACCATGAACAACTCAGTTCAGCATGGAAATATCATTGCAACAGCTTTTATTTAGCCAGAAATCAAGAGTGTAAGTTTTTATGCGCTTAAAAGCACTTTCAGGCCGAATGAGCTGATTTCTGCCAATTGCAGCAAAATACTGAAAGGAAAGTGGGTTTGCCTTCATATTTGACCATGAACAACTCAGTTCAGCATGGAAATATCATTGCAACAGCTTTTATTTAGCCAGAAATCAAGAGTGTAAGTTTTTATGCTCTTAAAAGCATTTTCAGGCGAATAAGCAAATATGCTTGTTTCTGCCAATTGCAGCCAATTACTGAAAGGAAAGTGGGTTTGCCTTCATATTTGACCCAGAACAACTCAGTTCAGCATGGAAATATCATTGCAACAGCTTTTATTTAGCCAGAAATCAAGAGTGTAAGTTTTTATGCGCTTAAAAGCCTTTTCAGGCCGAATGAGCTGATTTCTGCCAATTGCAGCAAAATACTGAAAGGAAAGTGGGTTTGCCTTCATATTTGACCCAGAACAACTCAGTTCAGCATGGAAAAATCATTGCAACAGCTTTTATTTAGCCAGAAATCAAGAGTGTAAGTTTTTATGCGCCTAAAAGCATTTTCAGTCCAAATGAGCTGATTTCTGCCAATTGCAGCAAAATACTGAAAGGAACGTGGTTTTGCCTTCATATTTGACCCAGAACAACTCAGGTCAGCATGGAAATATCATTGCAACAGCTTTTATTTAGGCAGAAATCAAGAGTGTAAGTTTTTATGCGCTTAAAAGCATTTTCAGGCCGAATGAGCAAATATGCTTGTTTCTGCCAATTGCAGGAAATACTGAAAGGAAAGTGGGTTTACCTTCATATTTGATCCAGAACAACTCAGTTCAGCATGGAAATATCATTGCAACAGCTTTTATTTAGCCAGAAATCAAGAGTGTAAGTTTTTATGCGCTTAAAAGCATTTTCAGGCCGAATGAGCAAATATGCTTGTTTCTGCCAATTGCAGCAAAATACTGAAAGGAAAGTGGGTTTACCTTCATAGTTGACCCAGAACAACTCAGTTCAGCATGGAAATATCATTGCAACAGCTTTTATTTAGCCAGAAATCAAGAGTGTAAGTTTTTATGCGCTTAAAAGCATTTTCAGGCCGAATGAGCAAATATGCTTGTTTCTGCCAAATGCAGCAAAATACTGAAAGGAAATTGGGTTTGCCTTCATATTTGACCCAGAACAACTCAGTTCAGCATGGAAATATCATTGCAACAGCTTTTATTTAGCCAGAAATCAAGAGTGTAAGTTTTTATGCGCTTAAAAGCATTTTCAGGCCAAATGAGCTGATTTCTGCCAATTGCAGCAAAATACTGAAAGGAAAGTGGGTTTGCCTTCATATTTGACCCAGAACAACTCAGTTCAGCATGGAAAAATCATTGCAACAGCTTTTATTTAGCCAGAAATCAAGAGTGTAAGTTTTTATGCGCCTAAAAGCATTTTCAGTCCAAATGAGCTGATTTCTGCCAATTGCAGCAAAATACTGAAAGAAAAGTGGGTTTGCCTTCATATTTGACCCAGAACAACTCAGTTCAGCATGGAAATATCATTGCAACAGCTTTTATTTAGGCAGAAATCAAGAGTGTAAGTTTTTATGCGCTTAAAAGCATTTTTGGCCGAATGAGCAAATATGCTTGTTTCTGCCAATTGCAGCAAAATACTGAAAGGAAAGTGGGTTTGCCTTCATATTTGACGCAGAACAACTCAGTTCAGCATGGAAATATCATTGCAACAGCTTTTATTTAGCCAGAAATCAAGAGTGTAAGTTTTTATGCGCTTAAAAGCATTTTCATGCCGAATGAGCTGATTTCTGCCAATTGCAGCAAAATACTGAAAGGAAAGTGGGTTTGCCTTCATATTTGATCCAGAACAACTCAGTTCAGCATGGAAATATCATTGCAACAGCTTTTATTTAGCCAGAAATCAAGAGTGTAAGTTTTTATGCTCTTAAAAGCATTTTGAGGCCGAATGACCAAATATGCTTGTTTCTGCCAATTGCAGCAAAATACTGAAAGGAAAGGGGGTTTGCCTTCATATTTGACCCAGAACAAGTCGGTTCAGCATGGAAAAATCATTGCAACAGCTTTTATTTAGCCAGAAATCAAGAGTGTAAGTTTTTATGCGCCTAAAAGCATTTTCAGTCCAAATAAGCTGATTTCTGCCAATTGCAGCAAAATACTGAAAGGAACGTGGTTTTGCTTTCATATTTGACCCAGAACAACTCAGGTCAGCATGGAAATATCATTGCAACAGCTTTTATTTAGGCAGAAATAAAGAGTGTAAGTTTTTATGCGCTTAAAAGCATTTTTGGCCGAATGAGCAAATATGCTTGTTTCTGCCAATTGCAACAAAATACTGAAAGGAAAGTGGGTTTGCCTTCATAGTTGACCCAGAACAACTGAGTTCAGCATGGAAATATCATTGCAACAGCTTTTATTTTGCCAGAAATCAAGAGTGTAAGTTTTTCTGCGCTTAAAAGCATTTTCAGGCCGAATGAGCAAATATGCTTGTTTCTGCCAATTGCAGTAAAAAACTGAAAGGAAAGTGGGTTTGCCTTCATATTTGACCCAAAACAACTCAGTTCAACATAGAAATATCATTGCACCAGCTTTTGTTTAGCCAGAAATCAAGAGTGTAAGTTTTTATGCGCCTAAAAGCATTTTCAGGCCAAATGAGCTGATTTCTGCCAATTGCAGCAAAATACTGAAAGGAAAGTGGGTTTGCCTTCATATTTGACCCAGAACAACTCAGTTCAGCATGGAAATATCATTGCAAGAGCTTTTATTTAGCCAGAAATCAAGAGTGTAAGTTTTTATGCGCTTAAAAGCATTTTCAGGCCGAATGAGCAAATATACGTGTTTCTGCCAATTGCAGCAAAATACTGAAAGGAAAGTGGGTTTGCCTTCATATTTGACCCAGAACAACTCACTTCAGCATGGAAATATCATTGCAAGAGCTTTTATTTAGGCAGAAATCAAGAGTGTAAGTTTTTATGCGCTTAAAAGCATTTTCAGGCCGAATGAGCAAATATGCTTGTTTCTGCCAATTGCAACAAAATACTGAAAGGAAAGTGGGTTTGCCTTCATAGTTGATCCAGAACAACTCAGTTCAGCATGGAAATATCATTGCAACAGCTTTTATTTAGCCAGAAATCAAGAATGTAAGTTTTTATGCGCTTAAAAGCATTTTCAGGCCAAATGAGCAAATATGCGTGTTTCTGCCAATTGCAGCAAAATACTGAAAGGAAAGTGGGTTTGCCTTCATATTTGACGCAGAACAACTCAGTTCAGCATGGAAAAATCATTGCAACAGCTTTTATTTAGCCAGAAATCAAGAGTGTAAGTTTTTATGCGCCTAAAAGCATTTTCAGTCCAAATGAGCTGATTTCTGCCAATTGCAGCAAAATACTGAAAGAAAAGTGGGTTTGCCTTCATATTTGACCCAGAACAACTCAGTTCAGCATGGAAATATCATTGCAACAGCTTTTATTTAGGCAGAAATCAAGAGTGTAAGTTTTTATGCGCCTAAAAGCATTTTTGGCCGAATGAGCAAATATGCTTGTTTCTGCCAATTGCAGCAAAATACTGAAAGGAAAGTGGGTTTGCCTTCATATTTGACGCAGAACAACTCAGTTCAGCATGGAAATATCATTGCAACAGCTTTTATTTAGCCAGAAATCAAGAGTGTAAGTTTTTATGCGCTTAAAAGCATTTTCATGCCGAATGAGCTGATTTCTGCCAATTGCAGCAAAATACTGAAAGGAAAGTGGGTTTGCCTTCATATTTGATCCAGAACAACTCAGTTCAGCATGGAAATATCATTGCAACAGCTTTTATTTAGCCAGAAATCAAGAGTGTAAGTTTTTATGCGCCTAAAAGCATTTTCAGTCCAAATAAGCTGATTTCTGCCAATTGCAGCAAAATACTGAAAGGAACGTGGTTTTGCTTTCATATTTGACCCAGAACAACTCAGGTCAGCATGGAAATATCATTGCAACAGCTTTTATTTAGGCAGAAATAAAGAGTGTAAGTTTTTATGCGCTTAAAAGCATTTTTGGCCGAATGAGCAAATATGCTTGTTTCTGCCAATTGCAACAAAATACTGAAAGGAAAGTGGGTTTGCCTTCATAGTTGACCCAGAACAACTGAGTTCAGCATGGAAATATCATTGCAACAGCTTTTATTTTGCCAGAAATCAAGAGTGTAAGTTTTTCTGCGCTTAAAAGCATTTTCAGGCCGAATGAGCAAATATGCTTGTTTCTGCCAATTGCAGTAAAATACTGAAAGGAAAGTGGGTTTGCCTTCATATTTGACCCAAAACAACTCAGTTCAACATAGAAATATCATTGCACCAGCTTTTGTTTAGCCAGAAATCAAGAGTGTAAGTTTTTATGCGCCTAAAAGCATTTTCAGGCCAAATGAGCTGATTTCTGCCAATTGCAGCAAAATACTGAAAGGAAAGTGGGTTTGCCTTCATATTTGACCCAGAACAACTCAGTTCAGCATGGAAATATCATTGCAAGAGCTTTTATTTAGCCAGAAATCAAGAGTGTAAGTTTTTATGCGCTTAAAAGCATTTTCAGGCCGAATGAGCAAATATGCTTGTTTCTGCCAATTGCAACAAAATACTGAAAGGAAAGTGGGTTTGCCTTCATAGTTGATCCAGAACAACTCAGTTCAGCATGGAAATATCATTGCAACAGCTTTTATTTAGCCAGAAATCAAGAATGTAAGTTTTTATGCGCTTAAAAGCATTTTCAGGCCAAATGAGCAAATATGCGTGTTTCTGCCAATTGCAGCAAAATACTGAAAGGAAAGTGGGTTTGCCTTCATATTTGACGCAGAACAACTCAGTTCAGCATGGAAAAATCATTGCAACAGCTTTTATTTAGCCAGAAATCAAGAGTGTAAGTTTTTATGCGCTTAAAAGCATTTTCAGGCCGAATGAGCAAATATGCGTGTTTCTGCCAATTGCAGCAAAATACTGAAAGGAAAGTGGGTTTGCTTTCATATTTGACCCAAAACAACTCAGTTCAGCATGGAAATATCATTGCAACAGCTTTTGTTTAACCAGAAATCAAGAGTGAAAGTTTTTATGCGCCTAAAAGCATTTTCAGGCCAAATGAGCTGATTTCTGCCAATTGCAGCAAAATACTGAAAGGAAAGTGGGTTTGCCTTCATAGTTGACCCAGAACAACTCAGTTCAGCATGGAAATATCATTGCAACAGCTTTTATTTAGCCAGAAATCAAGACTGTAAATATTTATGCGCTTAAACGCATTTTAAGGCCGAATGAGCAAATATGCTTGTTTCTGCCAATTGCAGCAAAATACTGAAAGGAAAGTGGGTTTGCCTTCATATTTGACCCAGAACAACTCAGTTCAGCATGGAAATATCATTGCAACAGCTTTTATTTAGCCAGAAATCAAGAGTGTAAGTTTTTATGCGCTTAAAAGCATTTTCAGGCCGAATGAGCTGATTTCTTCCAAATGCAGCAAAATACTGAAAGGAAAGTGGGTTTGCCTTCATATTTGACACAGAACAACTCTGTTCAGCATGGAAAAGTCATTGCAACAGCTTTTATTTAGCCAGAAATCAAGAGTGTAAGTTTTTATGCCCTCAAAAAAATAAAATGTTCAATGAACATGATTTTATCATAGCACCTTTAATGCATCTAATCAAACCAAGTAAACACAGCTCGTCTTGAACATGTTAATTGAACAGTACATATACCTGTTGATAAGAAATAATTTTATCATGTTCATCCAATTTATTATCATTTTGTTGTATTTAAATGTTTATTTTTGGTTTGGCTAGTAAATGTATTTCTAATTCGCTCTACATCAGTAAACCACTTTAGCACAACAAAGTTCAATCTTGTTAAATGAACTTCTTAGTTCCTTGTCCATTCCCCTAAAATCCCTTTTGTTCAATGAACTAACAAGCCTGTTTTCTTGTCTCAATTTGATTTAATTTAGTCAAATTACACAAAAATACAGAGATAGAAACAAAAACAGTTTTACAATAATTGACTAAACATACATGAACAATGGCTTGTTTCCCTTAGGAGCATGTCATACATTTGTTGTACTGTGTGTTGTCATAGGCCACAAATTAGGATCACAGTAACACTGTCTATTATGAGAAAGATGTAGATCCAATTTCAATGTTTAACACATAGCTGGGGTAAATAATTGTTAAGCAAATTACACACATTAGTTGATTCAGTGTTTACAGGGTACCAACATGCAAGACAACTTGCCAAAGCCACTACATTTTATTATTATTATTTCAATGTATTATTATTAATCTGAGATGCGAGTGCTTGCAGGTTCATGCCAAATACCAGAGTCACAACTACTATTTTAGTAAAGTTAATTGCAAATGAGTATTTGTATTCTAATTTCATAACTGTAGTGGCTTTAAGAAACCAATTATGTATCTTGCAAAATGTTGAATTTGGTCATTTAGATATTAAAACAAAAACATTTAGTGTTTTTTTAACAAGCCATTTACCAACAATACAGAAACAAACATTAAATTTGTCTTTCAAGTCTCCAGACTTCAACAAACCTTTTCAGTAACATCTGAGCTAAAAACATGCCCATTATAAAAGTAAACTCAGAATTGAGTGCAAGAGTACTTTAACATTTAAAATATTTTACGCAAAATACCCAAGAGACACATGGGCAATTAAAAAAAAAAAAAAAAATCCCAATTACTCTGAGGTACCAAATAATCAGTCTAAAGATACAACAGAAATGCCTTAAAAAACAAAACAAAAAGTATAGCCACTTTAGGTAACTTTAAAACTAAAATGCATTAGTGTTTGAGGACCACTAACCTTAAAGTATTTAAAATAAACATCCCTGTGTTGTTGTATTCTGTCCAAAAAAAAAAAAAAACTTTCAGAGGGGGAAACTCCATTGTGGCAATACAAAAACTAGAACTTCAAGTTCACTCTTGAATGTCAACGATGCATAACTAAAAAAGTGCATTTGTTTGACTTAAGTCTTGTTCAAGGCCATTTACTCAAGAAGCTTGTTTTTGAGAAACTGAACCTTTGATGACAACCTTTGTCCATCAAGATTGAGAAAGAGCTTCTGTAAGACTTCAAAAGTGCATTTGAGCTCTGCTGGGTAGCTTAGGTCCAAACAGTAAATGAGTCCAAACAACAGAGCACAAGCCAGTGCAATGTTCCCCAAGCCATTGAGTACTTCCACACCTTCAATGAGGACACCAATGTCATGTGGGTCATCGTCAGGCAGCGCACCATCCTTCAGCATGACATACACTCCCATCACTGTTTGCTCCATGTTACTATGTGCCTCAAGGTCTGTGTCCTGTGGGATTAAATACAAGAGGGGTCATTTGAAAAATGAAATACCATCTAAGCACATAAGATGAAGACAGACTCAAACATTTAATGAAACATGCATAACTCACTAATCTAATCTGCGTAACTCACCAGATATTCCTTCACTAGTTTTTCATGGTCTTCATTCAGGTAGATGCATAAAGACCTAAGGATGCAAGCTCTTCTGGTATGTACGTTGTCATCCTGTGGGATCAGAAAATAAATTAAGAAAATGTATAAGAGAGAAAGAAAAGGCAACAGTACTTGAGAAAAACAAAAAGCATAACACAAACCTTAGAAATGGGAAGCATGACCTGTCTTATTCTTTTTCCAGCTATACCGCCTTTACACCTAAAGACTTCCGTCAATCGTGGAATGTATTGGTCAAGCTCGGCAAAAAATGTCGAGAGTAGGGGAACAGTGGAAATCCTCATGAACTCCTTATCAATCTGGAAAAACCAACAATACAAGTTAACTGTGTATACGAAAGAATGAAAAGAACTAGTATAGAAGACGCGTTTCTTGCCTGTTTTAGAACTTGATTTTCTGTTCTTCTAAATGTTTTTGGGTGAGCACATTATGAGACATATTAAAGTAAATGTAATACAGGATATGTACCTCCTTTGCAGTAAAGAGTGCTGGCCATCTGCTCTTAAAGTCTGCAATCATGGGTTGTCCTTGAAGAACTTCTTGTCTTCTGTATGAGAAAGTCTTCTCCATTTTCTCGGTCTCTATAGTGTCATTATTTTTCTTTTTAAATTCTGACTGCATTGCAATTCTCTCCTGTTCGAGACTCTCAGTGGTTTCTCCTTTTGGATGCTCTGGACAGTAGTTCACTTCAGCTCTTTTAGGTTTTTTAACATTCAATGCTGCTAGGCTTCTTTTGTCAGTGGCCTTGTTTTTCAATGAATTTATCTCTACTTCAGCACACCCAAGGCCTCGCAGTTTGGTCCGGAAGTTGGCCATTTTATACTTGAGACTTATCTTCCATCCATAACAGCCATTGAAAGATCCCTGTTCTCTCAAGCAAGGATGAGTTTTAACAAGGGCCTCTGCAACATCATTCAAATCATTGTCAGTTGGGTAAGCTTTGAACTTAATGATTTCTTCTGCCAATCGCTCCAAAATGTGTGATTTCAGTTTTGGTGACGGACTCAAAAAGGTTCCACTTTTCTTGTACTCGGCATTTGCCCTTTCAAGTTCAAGTGCTGCATCATACTTAAAACCTGGAATGGTGAAAACACTTGGCCAAACACAGTGTCTTGTAGATGGTGAAGATTCAGTAGATGTAGATGAAAAAGGCTCTGTATTATCTGTTTCTGAGGAGACTGATGAGGTGTCTGATGGGCCAGGTACCACAGGATAATGTGTTGTGGCATCTTCAACTACATTTTTTTGCAGGTATATCACTTTAAGATTGGCTTTGTCACTTATTTCAGAAATGTCTGATAAATTGATAAACTCATTTCCAAAGTCTGCATCTTGGTACTGTAGGCGAATCTCTTCTTGCAATCCAAAGCTTGTCCTTATAGTCTGGCACAATTCTTCTATGGAGTCTGGAAACCCTCTTGGCAGAATGAGCTTTCTGGCATCATTGTGATCAAGGATGACCCTCAGTCTTACAGGGGCCATAGTCTTTCACTGTACTAGGCCTAAATAGAAAAGAAAAAAAGTTAAAGTTAATGTGTGTGTGTATGTATATGTATATGTCTGTATATATATATTGGTATTTAAAGTAGCTCTAAAAATAGAGCTACCTGTGGTGTCAGCTTTAACAGTTTGCAGGGAACCCAATAGGATTCAATCTTCAATCACAAATGATGATTTTTGAGACTTAATTGACCATGTCATTTTGGACGTAAAAATTAAAAAAGTAAATACTTACAAACATTACTCCTGTTTTTGCACAAAGTCAATATATCGCTTCAGTGCAACCAGACGCTTGCCGCCAACTGAATAGGCTGCTAATGGGTAGGCATCTACAAGTTCCCCATGCTTAATAAGAACAACCTCTTTCACATGTGACGTGCTTAACTCATAAGCTCTGAAGTGCTCTCTATACCAAGCAGTTAACTTTTTCACTACAAAGTGAATCTTGCCCAGCAAAACACAGATCTGCAATATTTCAGCAAACTCTGGCAGACCAAAAACCTGTCCTTGCACAACTATCATCCCTTTGCTGTAGTTCATACCATGGTATGACACATTTGAGGTCATAAAGACATCAGTTTCAACAGGCAATCTCTGTTTAATAGCAACTGCAATGTCATTTTGCAGTACATCAACTGGCACAGATGAAGCATTAGTTACCACAAGAGATGTTCTTTGATCAGAAGACTGTAAATGAGAGGCTATCATGAGCTGATGTTTCTTGGCAAGTGTGACGTGTATGTTTTTAAAACAATTGGTATGGCGAGCAATCTGTTTAAAGAAACTGTGTTTTGCTTCAAACCTCATTGTCCACTTATGAACAAGAGGTCCAAAGAGGTGAATCATCAAAGGGTAGTGCTCTAAATAATGATGCTTTGGCAGAAGATTTAGGTTTGGAAACAGCTCTTTGTATCTTTGGCGGTGTTCACTAATTTTGCATTCAAGATATGAGATTGCTTCATCAGAATGGACAGGGGCTACAACAAGCTCCACTATGTCTTTAAGATCCAAAATGACATGCCAGACTGGTTCATCCTCTGGAATGATGGGACCAATAATGAAAGGCAGTAATCGAAGCAAAGCCCAATTTTCGTGGGCATTTCCTCCGATATGTTTCCTTCCTGAAAAAGTCTGTGGTATCTGTTGAGGACGATTAGTTTTATCTCCCCATTTGTACTCAAAATTTTGGATCAAGTTGTTAAGCTTATCTAATGTGAAGTATTTTTTTGAGATCAAAGTAGCTAAACAATGTGCAAGCTCCACTGGTATGATACCCTCAAATAAGTCATGTACAATATCTGGGGGATAGCCTGCAGTGACATGGAAATGTCTGAGATTCTTACTTAAAACACAATCCCGTTTAACACCACAGCACAGACTGGCAGTTTCCAGGGCAGATTTTAAATGTGCTTGATGAAGTTCCTGTGTTCTAAGTTGAAAAACACCAGCAGTTAATGACTGAATTTCTGATTTCTTTGCTACACAAAACCTGCAAATGTATTCTCCAGAAAAACTTTCTACAAAACCTGCAAGACCATGGGCTCCTAAATTGTCTGCTATCACACAATTCACAGTGCCTTTAACACATTTCTTTAACTTAGCAATGTAGACACCACGTTGCTCCAAGATTACTAAGTCTTTCAACAGTATATCCAACACTTTTTCAAACTAAATGTTTTTAAATCTTCACTTTTACAGAGAACTGCTAAATAAATAGATGAGAGAGCTGAATGAGAACGGGGAGGCAAATTGTCCAGGACCCAGTATATGCCACAAAGTTTATGTTTTTTACGTGATGTCCCAAGAGGATTACAGACCTCAAACTCGTCAATATAGAGCGTAATGAAGATCCTCAACTCCTGAACAGCTAGAAAGCTATTGTTTTTATGATGCTCACCATCTCGAAAAGACTTGTACACAGTTTGACCACCACATAAACTCTCTGTATTTCCGTGAGCTATTTGTTCCTCAATTACCTTGTTAAATATGTGATTGTGACTTAATATTTCTTGCAGTAACTGTAATAAGGGGATGTACTGAAATGACCTCCTGCGATCTACAGATAGAAAATACTCAATGGGCTCTACAACATTAAAATTGAGTCTGTAGTACTGTTTCCTTCTAAAAGATGTGGCAAGTGGGCCACACTTTCCCAAAACTTGAACCACAGGGTTAGAAACACACACAGAGTTTGCAAGTTCATCAGTAACAGCCTGACTGACCTGCAGATGATGGCTTTTGAAGATCTGGGTAACCGTACGCGTTGTGATTGGCACACATGCAGAACTGAGCAAAAAACCTAATTCCTCCAATAGCTCATCTATTGTTCTGGCTGGAGTGTGAAAGACACATTCAAGTTTCAGCAGTATTGCAGCTAATTTTTTCTCTATCAATTTTGGCAGATTTTCATCCGCAACATCATTTTCTGACACAGATTCAGGTTCAACTTGAGAATATGATACATCAGTTGAGCAACCAGGTCCTACATCTTTAGAACTGTCTAATAAACATGCTAAACTTGTTTTAAAATCTTTGAATGAATTTAATTTATGTTTCCTGTTTTTGTGTGAATAAAAAGTATTGAAAATATTTGTCCTGAATGAGCAGCCAGCAAATACACAATTTACTGTCTCATTGTTTTTCAAATGGGTTCCAATGTGAAGGAAAAAGTCTCTCTCCGTAGAAATGTCTGTGCGTTCACATAACATGCATCGAAAAGTAAATGCGCTTGAAGCTTTTTGTGAAAAATGTCTTGCATGAGATCTATAAACATGTGTTTTAAGTGCAGCCCATGTCTTAAATGTACATGGACAATTCAAATATATACAGAGATAATGACGGCTGCTTCCACTATATTGGCAGAGTCTGTAGTGTTTCAGTAATTTATACCTACAACTTTGCTTTTTGGCACAATGCCTGCACTGCCACATACACGTCACTGAAAGAAAGGGAAAAGGAAAAAGAATGTGTTCAAGAATGGTTGATATAGAACTTTCATACTATTTTGTATCATGAAATTTGATTACATATTATACTACGTTTGACTTACCATGTATAAAATGCTTACAAAGAGCATGGGGAGGATTTAGATTACGATGCAAATCTGATAAAGAAGATGAAAGTTTTTTTTAATCTTTAGTACTAAAACAAACAAACAAACAAAAAAAACCCACAGAGCTTCTAACCACCATAAGTCATTCCATATTGCACCTATCATTACATTAAACTCAATTATTGAGACAGAGTGCATGCAACTAAAGTCGTGGCTGCATCTCAGCTTTCCAATTATTTCACTTTTCAATATGTGATTGTTTTAAAGCGTTATATGGCATCGTGCCACAAATATTAAGTAAGATTGTTTAGCGTATAACTGTCCGATATACATGCACGGACGTACACAACCGAACTAAGAGCCTCCATGCTCAGCCATGCTGTCCTGCCACTTCTACAAAAAATGTAATGAGTAGCGCGGCAATTCAAAACGTTCTCACGGCTTGTTTCGTTTTTCGCAACATTTAAAGTTATTCGTATGGTCAGCAGAAAGAAAT
The DNA here is from genome assembly GCF_033026475.1 of Channa argus. Classification (NCBI taxonomy): domain Eukaryota; kingdom Metazoa; phylum Chordata; class Actinopteri; order Anabantiformes; family Channidae; genus Channa; species Channa argus. Next base: position 3,700,397 of record NC_090202.1, read on the forward strand.
TTAGGATACCGACTGTTTAGGAACACAAAAATAACTAGTATGGCAGAGATTAAAAAGTTACATTCGGAAAGTAGCAAAAGACTGTAACATGTGCGTAAGGCTAAAGGTAGCATTACACAAATCAATATTGCTAATAAACACTACAAATGTGTCCAATAACTACTTTTTAATAATCAACCATCCCACAGTACTACATGCAAACAATTATTTATTCTGTACTTACCAAAAAGTTCAAAGATGCCTGATGATTCAAATCACCCTCTTTGACACACCACTTCCTTTTGCAACTCCGACTTTCAGTTGATGCGCTTACGTATTTCCGATGGCTGTAGACATGCGCACTAACGACTCGTTGTTTTAAAACGCTTCACGTACATTCGATCAACAGCTGTTGATCTCATTCATGAGAAATTTCTTTCATTTATTTACAACAAACATGAATCCATCGTTACAGCTCAACAAACATATTGAAAGTGGGTTTGCCTTCATATTTGACCCAGAACAACTCAGTTCAGCTCAGCTCAGCATGGAAATATCATTGCAACAGCTTTTATTTAGCCAGAAATCAAGAGTGTAAGTTTTTATGCGCTTAAAAGCAGTTTCAGGCTAATTGAGCTGATTTCTGCAAATTGCAGCAAAATACTGAAAGGAAAGTGGTTTTGCGTTCATATTTGATCCAGAACAACTCAGGTCAGCATGGAAATATCATTGCAACAGCTTTTATTTAACCAGAAATCAAGAGTGTAAGTTTTTATGCGCTTAAAAGCATTTTCAGGCCGAATGAGCAAATATGCTTGTTTCTGCCAATTGCAGCAAAATACTGAAAGGAAAGTGGGTTTGCCTTCATATTTGACCCAGAACAACTCAGTTAAGCATGGAAATATCATTGCAACAGCTTTTATTTAGCCAGAAATCAAGAGTGTAAGTTTTTATGCGCTTAAAAGCATTTTCAGGCCGAATGAGCAAATATGCTTGTTTCTGCCAATTGCAGCAAAATACTGAAAGAAAAGTGGGTTTACCTTCATATATGACCCAGAACAACTCAGTTCAGCATGGAAAAGTCATTGCAACAGCTTTTATTTAGCCAGAAATCGAGAGTGTATGTTTTTATGTGCTTAAAAGCATTTTCAGGCCGAATGAGCAAATATGCTTGTTTCTGCCAATTGCAGCAAAATACTGAAAGGAAAGTGGGTTTGCCTTCATATTTGACCCAGAACAACTTAGTTCAGCATGGAAATATCATTGCAACAGCTTTTATTTAGCCAGAAATCAAGAGTGTAAGTATTTATGCGCTTAAAAGCAGTTTCAGGCTAAATGAGCTGATTTCTGCCAATTGCAGCAAAATACTGAAAGGAAAGTGGGTTTGCCTTCATATTTGACCCAGAACACCTCAGTTCAGCATGGAAATATCATTGCAACAGCTTTTATTTAGCCAGAAATCAAGAGTGTAAGTTTTTATGCGCTTAAAAGTATTTTCAGGCCGAATGAGCAAATATGCATGTTTCTGCCAAATGCAGCAAAATACTGAAAGGAAAGTGGGTTTGCCTTCATATTTGATCCAGAACACCTCAGTTCAGCATGGAAATATCATTGCAACAGCTTTTATTTAGCCAGAAATCAAGAGTGTAAGTTTTTATGCGCTTAAAAGCATTTTCAGGCCGAATGAGCTGATTTCTGCCAATTGCAGCAAAATATGGAAAGGAAAGTGGGTTTGCCTTCATATTTTACCCAGAACAACTCAGTTCAGCATGGAAATATCATTGCAACAGCTTTTATTTAGCCAGAAATGAAGAGTGTAAGTTTTTATGCGCTTAAAAGCATTTTCAGGCCAAATGAGCAAATATGCGTGTTTCTGCCAATTGCAGCAAAATACTGAAAGGAAAGTGGGTTTGCCTTCATATTTGACACAGAACAACTCAGTTCAGCATGGAAATATCATTGCAACAGCTTTTATTTAGCCAGAAATCAAGAGTGTAAGTTTTTATGCGCTTAAAAGCATTTTCAGGCCGAATGAGCAAATATGCTTGTTTCTGCCAATTGCAGCAAAAATACTGAAAGGAAAGTGGGTTTGCCTTCATATTTGACCCAGAACAACTCAGTTCAGCATGGAAATATCATTGCAACAGCTTTTATTTAGCCAGAAATCAAGAGTGTAAGTTTTTATGCGCTTAAAAGCATTTTCAGGCCAAATGAGCTGATTTCTGCCAATTGCAGCAAAATATGGAAAGGAAAGTGGGTTTGCCTTCATATTTGACCCAGAACAACTCAGTTCAGCATGGAAAAATCGTTGCAACAGCTTTTATTTAGCCAGAAATTAAAAGTGTAAGTTTTTATGCGCTTAAAAGCATTTTCAGGCCGAATGAGCAAATATGTTTGTTTCTGCCAATTGCAGCAAAATACTGAAAAGAAAAGTGGGTTTGCCTTCATATTTTACCCAGAACAACTCAGTTCAGCATGGAAATATCATTGCAACAGCTTTTATTTAGCCAGAAATCAAGAGTGTAAGTTTTTATGCGCTTAAATGCATTTTCAGACCGAATAAGCAAATATGCGTGTTTCTGCCAATTGCAGCAAAATACTGAAAGGAAAGTGGGTTTGCCTTCATATTTGACCCAGAACAACTCAGTTCAGCATGGAAATATCATTGTAACAGCCTTTATTTAGCGAGAAATCAAGAGTGTAAGTTTTTGTGCGCTTAAAATCAATTTCAGGCCAAATGAGCTGATATTTGTCGATTGCAGCAAAATACTGAAGGGAAAGTGGGTTTGCCTTCATATTTGACCCAGAAGAACTCAGTTCAGCATGGAAATATCATTGCAACAGCTTTTATTTAGCTAGAAATCAAGAGTGTAAGTTTTTATGCGCTTAAAATCATTTAAAGGCCAAATGAGCTGATTTCTGCCAAGTGCAGCAAAATACTGAAAGGAAAGTGGGTTTGCCTTCATATTTGACCCAGAACAACTCAGTTCAGCATGGAAATATCATTGCAACAGCTTTTATTTAGCCAGAAATCAAGAGTGTAAGTTTTTATGCGCTTAAAAGCATTTTTATGCCGAATGAGCAAATATGCTTGTTTCTACCATTTGGCCTTAAAATGCTTTTAAGCGCACAAAAACTTGCACTCTTGATTTCTGGCTAAATAAAAGCTGTTGCAATGATATTTCCATGCTGAACTGAGTTGTTCTGGGTCAACTATGAAGGCAAACCCACTTTCCTTTCAGTATTTTGCTGCAATTGGTAGAAACAAGCTAATTTGCTCATTCGGCATAAAAATGCTTTTAAGCACATAAAAACTTACACTCTTGATTTCTGGCTAAATAAAAGCTGTTGCAATGATATTTCCATGCTGAACGGAGTTGTTCTGGGTCAACAATGAAGGCAAACCCACTTTCCTTTCAGTATTTTGCTGCAATTGGTAGAAACAAGCTTATTTTCTCAATCGGCCTGAAAATGCTTTTAAGCCCATAAAAACTTAGACTCTTGACTTCTAGTTAAATAAAAACTGTTGCAATGATATTTCCATGCTGAACTGAGTTGTTCTGGGTCAAATATGAAGGCAAACCCACTTTCCTTTCAGTTTTTTGCTGCAATTGGCAGAAATCAGCTCATTTGGCCTGAAAATGCTTTTAAGCGCATAAAAACTTACACTCTTGATTTCTGGCTAAATAAAAGCTGTTGCAATGATATTTCCATGCTGAACTGTGTTGTTCTGGGTCAACTATGAAGGCCAACCCACTTTCCTTTCAGTATTTTGCTGCAATTGGTAGAAACAAGCATATTTGCTCATTCGGCATGAAAATGCTTTTAAGCGCATAAAAACTTACACTCTTGATTTCTGGCTAAATAAAAGCTGTTGCAATGATATTTCCATGCTGAACTGAGTTGTTCTGGCTCAAATATGAAGGCAAACCCACTTTCCTTTCAGTTTTTTGCTGCAATTGGCAGAAATCAGCTCATTATGCCTGAAAATGCTATTAAGCGCATAAAAATTTACACTCTTGATTTCTGGCTAAATAAAAGCTGTTGCAATGATATTTCCATGCTGAACTGAGTTGTTCTGGGTCAACTATGAAGGCAAACCCACTTTCCTTTCAGTTTTTTGCTGCAATTGGCAGAAATCAGCTCATTCGGACTGAAAATGCTTTTAAGCACATAAAAACTTACACTCTTGATTTCTGGCTAAATAAAAGCTGTTGCAATGATATTTCCATGCTGAACTGAGTTGTTCTGGGTCAAATATGAAGGCAAACCCACTTTCCTTTCAGTATTTTGCTGCAATTGGCAGAAACAAGCATATTTGCTCATTTGGCCTGAAAATGCTTTTAAGCACATAAAAACTTACACTCTTGATTTCTGGCTAAATAAAAGCTGTTGCAATGATATTTCCATGCTGAACGGAGTTGTTCTGGGTCAAATATGAAGGCAAACCCACTTTCCTTTCAGTTTTTTGCTGCAATTGGCAGAAATCAGCTCATTTGGCCTGAAAATGCTTTTAAGCGCATAAAAACTTACACTCTTGATTTCTGGCTAAATAAAAGCTGTTGCAATGATATTTCCATGCTGAACTGTGTTGTTCTGGGTCAACAATGAAGGCAAACCCACTTTCCTTTCAGTATTTTGCTGCAATTGGTAGAAACAAGCATATTTGCTCATTCGGCCTGAAAATGCTTTTAAGCGCATAAAAACTTACACTCTTGATTTCTGGTTAAAAAAAAACTGTTGCAATGATATTTCCATGCTGAACTGAGTTGTTCTGGGTCAAATATGAAGGCAAACCCACTTTCCTTTCAGTATTTTGCTGCAATTGGCAGAAACAAGCATATTTGCTCATTTGGCCTGAAAATGCTTTTAAGCACATAAAAACTTACACTCTTGATTTCTGGCTAAGTAAAAGCTGTTGCAATGATATTTCCATGCTGAACTGAGTTGTTCTGGGTCAACTATGAAGGCAAACCCACTTTCCTTTCAGTATTTTGCCACAATTGGTAGAAACAAGCATATTTGCTCATTCGGCCTGAAAATGCTTTAAAGCGCATAAAAACTTACACTCTTGATTTCTGGTTAAATAAAAGCTGGTACAATGATATTTCCATGCTGAACTGAGTTGTTCTGGGTCAAATATGAAGGCAAACCCACTTTCCTTTCAGTTTTTTGCTGCTATTGGCAGAAATCAGCTCATTCGGACTGAAAATACTTTTAAGCACATAAAAACGTACACTCTTGATTTCTGGCTAAATAAAAGCTGTTGCAATGATATTTCCATGCTGGACTGAGTTGTTCTGGGTCAAATATGAAGGCAAACCCACTTTCCTTTCAGTATTTTGCTGCAATTGGCAGAAACAAGCATATTTGCTCATTTGGCCTGAAAATGCTTTTAAGCACATAAAAACTTACACTCTTGATTTCTGGCTAAGTAAAAGCTGTTGCAATGATATTTCCATGCTGAACTGAGTTGTTCTCAGTCAACTATGAAGGCAAACCCACTTTCCTTTCAGTATTTTGCTGCAATTGGCAGAAACAAGCATATTTGCTCATTCGGCCTGAAAATGCTTTTAAGCACATAAAAACTTACACTCTTGATTTCTGGCTAAGTAAAAGCTGTTGCAATGATATTTCCATGCTGAACGGAGTTGTTCTGGGTCAACAATGAAGGCAAACCCACTTTCCTTTCAGTATTTTGCTGCAATTGGTAGAAACAAGCATATTTGTGGTTAAATAAAAGCTGTTGCAATGATATTTCCATGCTGAACTGAGTTTTTCTGTGTCAAATATGAAGGAAAACCCACTTTCCTTTCAGTTTTTTGCTGCAATTGGCAGAAACCAGCTCATTTGGCCTGAAAATGCTTTTAAGCGCATAAAAACTTACACTCTTGATGTCTTGCTAAATAAAAGCTGTTGCAATGATATTTCCATGCTGAACTGAGTTGTTCTGGGTCAACTATGAAGGCAAACCCACTTTCCTTTCAGTATTTTGCTGCAATTGGTAGAAACAAGCATATTTGCTCATTCGGCATAAAAATGCTTTTAAGTGCATAAAAACTTACACTCTTGATTTCTGGCTAAATAAAAGCTGTTGCAATGATATTTCCATGCTGAACTGAGTTGTTCTGGGTCAAATATGAAGGCAAACCCACTTTCCTTTCAGTTTTTTTCTGCAATTGGCAGAAATCAGCTTATTTGGCTTGAAAATGCTTTTAAGCGCATTAAAAACTTACACTCTTGATTTCTGGCTAAATAAAAGCTGTTGCAATGATATTTCCATGCTGAACTGAGTTGTTCTGGGTCAACTATGAAGGCAAACCCACTTTCCTTTCAGTATTTTGCTGCAATTGGTAGAAACAAGCATATTTCCTCATTCGGCATAAAAATGCTTTTAAGCGCATAAAAACTTACACCCTTGATTTCTGGCTAAATAAAAGCTGTTGCAATGATATTTCCATGCTGAACTGAGTTGTTCTGGGTCAACTATGAAGGCAAACCCACTTTCCTTTCAGTATTTTGCTGCAATTGGTAGAAACAAGCATATTTGCTCATTCGGCATAAAAATGCTTTTAAGCGCATAAACACGTACACTCTTGATTTCTGGCTAAATAAAAGCTGTTGCAATGATATTTCCATGCTGAACTGAGTTGTTCTGGGTCAAATATGAAGGCAAACCCACTTTCCTTTCAGTATTTTGCTGCAATTGGTAGAAACAAGCATATTTGTTCATTCGGCCTGAAAATGCTTTTAAGCACATAAAAACTTACACTCTTGATTTCTGGCTAAGTAAAAGCTGTTGCAATGATATTTCCATGCTGAACGGAGTTGTTCTGGGTCAACAATGAAGGCAAACCCACTTTCCTTTCAGTATTTTGCTGCAATTGGTAGAAACAAGCATATTTGCTCATTCGGCCTGAAAATGCATTTAAGCACATAAAAACTTACACTCTTGATTTCTGGTTAAAAAAAAACTGTTGCAATGATATTTCCATGCTGAACGGAGTTGTTCTGGGTCAACAATGAAGGCAAACCCACTTTCCTTTCAGTATTTTGCTGCAATTGGTAGAAACAAGCATATTTGCTCATTCGGCCTGAAAATGCATTTAAGCACATAAAAACTTACACTCTTGATTTCTGGCTAAGTAAAAGCTGTTGCAATGATATTTCCATGCTGAACTGAGTTGTTCTCAGTCAACTATGAAGGCAAACCCACTTTCCTTTCAGTATTTTGCTGCAATTGGCAGAAACAAGCATATTTGCTCATTCGGCCTGAAAATGCTTTTAAGCACATAAAAACTTACACTCTTGATTTCTGGCTAAGTAAAAGCTGTTGCAATGATATTTCCATGCTGAACGGAGTTGTTCTGGGTCAACAATGAAGGCAAACCCACTTTCCTTTCAGTATTTTGCTGCAATTGGTAGAAACAAGCATATTTGTGGTTAAATAAAAGCTGTTGCAATGATATTTCCATGCTGAACTGAGTTTTTCTGTGTCAAATATGAAGGAAAACCCACTTTCCTTTCAGTTTTTTGCTGCAATTGGCAGAAACCAGCTCATTTGGCCTGAAAATGCTTTTAAGCGCATAAAAACTTACACTCTTGATGTCTTGCTAAATAAAAGCTGTTGCAATGATATTTCCATGCTGAACTGAGTTGTTCTGGGTCAACTATGAAGGCAAACCCACTTTCCTTTCAGTATTTTGCTGCAATTGGTAGAAACAAGCATATTTGCTCATTCGGCATAAAAATGCTTTTAAGTGCATAAAAACTTACACTCTTGATTTCTGGCTAAATAAAAGCTGTTGCAATGATATTTCCATGCTGAACTGAGTTTTTCTGGGTCAAATATGAAGGAAAACCCACTTTCCTTTCAGTTTTTTGCTGCAATTGGCAGAAACCAGCTCATTTGGCCTGAAAATGCTTTTAAGCGCATAAAAACGTACACTCTTGATTTCTGGCTAAATAAAAGCTGTTGCAATGATATTTCCATGCTGAACTGAGTTGTTCTGGGTCAAATATGAAGGCAAACCCACTTTCCTTTCAGTTTTTTTCTGCAATTGGCAGAAATCAGCTTATTTGGCCTGAAAATGCTTTTAAGCGCATAAAAACTTACACTCTTGATTTCTGGCTAAATAAAAGCTGTTGCAATGATATTTCCATGCTGAACTGAGTTGTTCTGAGTCAACTATGAAGGCAAACCCACTTTCCTTTCAGTATTTTGCTGCAATTGGTAGAAACAAGCATATTTGCTCATTCGGCATAAAAATGCTTTTAAGCGCATAAAAACGTACACTCTTGATTTCTGGCTAAGTAAAAGCTGTTGCAATGATATTTCCATGCTGAACTGAGTTGTTCTGGGTCAAATATGAAGGCAAACCCACTTTCCTTTCAGTTTTTTTCTGCAATTGGCAGAAATCAGCTTATTTGGCTTGAAAATGCTTTTAAGCGCATTAAAAACTTACACTCTTGATTTCTGGCTAAATAAAAGCTGTTGCAATGATATTTCCATGCTGAACTGAGTTGTTCTGGGTCAACTATGAAGGCAAACCCACTTTCCTTTCAGTATTTTGCTGCAATTGGTAGAAACAAGCATATTTCCTCATTCGGCATAAAAATGCTTTTAAGCGCATAAACACGTACACTCTTGATTTCTGGCTAAATAAAAGCTGTTGCAATGATATTTCCATGCTGAACTGAGTTGTTCTGGGTCAACTATGAAGGCAAACCCACTTTCCTTTCAGTATTTTGCTGCAATTGGTAGAAACAAGCATATTTGTTCATTCGGTCTGAAAATGCTTTTAAGCACATAAAAACTTACACTCTTGATTTCTGGCTAAGTAAAAGCTGTTGCAATGATATTTCCATGCTGAACGGAGTTGTTCTGGGTCAACAATGAAGGCAAACCCACTTTCCTTTCAGTATTTTGCTGCAATTGGTAGAAACAAGCATATTTGCTCATTCGGCATAAAAATGCTTTTAAGCGCATAAAAACTTACACTCTTGATTTCTGGCTAAATAAAAGCTGTTGCAATGATATTTCCATGCTGAACTGAGTTGTTCTGGCTCAAATATGAAGGCAAACCCACTTTCCTTTCAGTTTTTTTCTGCAATTGGCAGAAATCAGCTTATTTTTGGCCTGAAAATGCTTTTAAGCGCATAAAAACGTACACTCTTGATTTCTGGCTAAATAAAAGCTGTTGCAATGATATTTCCATGCTGAACTGAGTTGTTCTGGGTCAACAATGAAGGCAAACCCACTTTCCTTTCAGTTTTTTGCTGCAATTGGTAGAAACAAGCATATTTGCTCATTCGGCCTGAAAATGCTTTTAAGCGCATAAAAACTTACACTCTTGATTTCTGGTTAAAAAAAAACTGTTGCAATGATATTTCCATGCTGAACTGAGTTGTTCTGGGTCAAATATGAAGGCAAACCCACTTTCCTTTCAGTATTTTGCTGCAATTGGCAGAAACAAGCATATTTGCTCATTCGGCCTGAAAATGCATTTAAGCACATAAAAACTTACACTCTTGATTTCTGGTTAAATAAAAGCTGGTACAATGATATTTCCATGCTGAACTGAGTTGTTCTGGGTCAAATATGAAGGCAAACCCACTTTCCTTTCAGTTTTTTGCTGCTATTGGCAGAAATCAGCTCATTCGGACTGAAAATGCTTTTAAGCACATAAAAACGTACACTCTTGATTTCTGGCTAAATAAAAGCTGTTGCAATGATATTTCCATGCTGGACTGAGTTGTTCTGGGTCAAATATGAAGGCAAACCCACTTTCCTTTCAGTATTTTGCTGCAATTGGCAGAAAAAAGCATATTTGCTCATTTGGCCTGAAAATGCTTTTAAGCACATAAAAACTTACAGTCTTGATTTCTGGCTAAATAAAAGCTGTTGGAATGATATTTCCATGCTGAACGGAGTTGTTCTGGGTCAACAATGAAGGCAAACCCACTTTCCTTTCAGTATTTTGCTGCAATTGGTAGAAACAAGCTTATTTGCTCATTCGGCATAAAAATGCTTTTAAGCGCATAAAAACTTAGACTCTTGACTTCTAGTTAAATAAAAACTGTTGCAATGATATTTCCATGCTGAACTGAGTTGTTCTGGGTCAAATATGAAGGCAAACCCACTTTCCTTTCAGTTTTTTGCTGCAATTGGCAGAAATCAGCTCATTTGGCCTGAAAATGCTTTTAAGCGCATAAAAACTTACACTCTTGATTTCTGGCTAAATAAAAGCTGTTGCAATGATATTTCCATGCTGAACTGAGTTGTTCTGGGTCAACTATGATGGCAAACCCACTTTCCTTTCAGTATTTTGCTGCAATTGGCAGAAACAAGCATATTTGCTCATTCGGCCTGAAAATACTTTTAAGCACATAAAAACTTACACTCTTGAATTCTGGTTAAATAAAAGCTGTTGCAATGATATTTCCATGCTGAACTGAGTTGTTCTGGGTCAAATATGAAGGCAAACCCACTTTCCTTTCAGTTTTTTGCTGCAATTGGCAGAAATCAGCTCATTCGGACTGAAAATGCTTTTAAGCACATAAAAACTTACACTCTTGATTTCTGGCTAAATAAAAGCTGTTGCAATGATATTTCCATGCTGAACTGAGTTGTTCTGGGTCAAATATGAAGGCAAACCCACTTTCCTTTCAGTATTTTGCTGCAATTGGCAGAAACAAGCATATTTGCTCATTTGGCCTGAAAATGCTTTTAAGCACATAAAAACTTACACTCTTGATTTCTGGCTAAATAAAAGCTGTTGCAATGATATTTCCATGCTGAACGGAGTTGTTCTGGGTCAACAATGAAGGCAAACCCACTTTCCTTTCAGTATTTTGCTGCAATTGGTAGAAACAAGCTTATTTTCTCAATCGGCCTGAAAATGCTTTTAAGCGCATAAAAACTTAGACTCTTGACTTCTAGTTAAATAAAAACTGTTGCAATGATATTTCCATGCTGAACTGAGTTGTTCTGGGTCAAATATGAAGGCAAACCCACTTTCCTTTCAGTTTTTTGCTGCAATTGGCAGAAATCAGCTCATTTGGCCTGAAAATGCTTTTAAGCGCATAAAAACTTACACTCTTGATGTCTTGCTAAATAAAAGCTGTTGCAATGATATTTCCATGCTGAACTGAGTTGTTCTGGGTCAACTATGAAGGCAAACCCACTTTCCTTTCAGTATTTTGCTGCAATTGGTAGAAACAAGCATATTTGCTCATTCGGCATAAAAATGCTTTTAAGTGCATAAAAACTTACACTCTTGATTTCTGGCTAAATAAAAGCTGTTGCAATGATATTTCCATGCTGAACTGAGTTTTTCTGGGTCAAATATGAAGGAAAACCCACTTTCCTTTCAGTTTTTTGCTGCAATTGGCAGAAACCAGCTCATTTGGCCTGAAAATGCTTTTAAGCGCATAAAAACGTACACTCTTGATTTCTGGCTAAATAAAAGCTGTTGCAATGATATTTCCATGCTGAACTGAGTTGTTCTGGGTCAAATATGAAGGCAAACCCACTTTCCTTTCAGTTTTTTTCTGCAATTGGCAGAAATCAGCTTATTTGGCTTGAAAATGCTTTTAAGCGCATTAAAAACTTACACTCTTGATTTCTGGCTAAATAAAAGCTGTTGCAATGATATTTCCATGCTGAACTGAGTTGTTCTGGGTCAACTATGAAGGCAAACCCACTTTCCTTTCAGTATTTTGCTGCAATTGGTAGAAACAAGCATATTTGCTCATTCGGCATAAAAATGCTTTTAAGCGCATAAACACGTACACTCTTGATTTCTGGCTAAATAAAAGCTGTTGCAATGATATTTCCATGCTGAACTGAGTTGTTCTGGGTCAACTATGAAGGCAAACCCACTTTCCTTTCAGTATTTTGCTGCAATTGGTAGAAACAAGCATATTTGTTCATTCGGCCTGAAAATGCTTTTAAGCACATAAAAACTTACACTCTTGATTTCTGGCTAAGTAAAAGCTGTTGCAATGATATTTCCATGCTGAACGGAGTTGTTCTGGGTCAACAATGAAGGCAAACCCACTTTCCTTTCAGTATTTTGCTGCAATTGGTAGAAACAAGCATATTTGCTCATTCGGCATAAAAATGCTTTTAAGCGCATAAAAACTTACACTCTTGATTTCTGGCTAAATAAAAGCTGTTGCAATGATATTTCCATGCTGAACTGAGTTGTTCTGGCTCAAATATGAAGGCAAACCCACTTTCCTTTCAGTTTTTTTCTGCAATTGGCAGAAATCAGCTTATTTTTGGCCTGAAAATGCTTTTAAGCGCATAAAAACATACACTCTTGATTTCTGGCTAAATAAAAGCTGTTGCAATGATATTTCCATGCTGAACTGAGTTGTTCTGGGTCAACTATGAAGGCAAACCCACTTTCCTTTCAGTATTTTGCTGCAATTGGCAGAAACAAGCATATTTGCTCATTCGGCCTGAAAATGCTTTTAAGCACATAAAAACTTACACTCTTGATTTCTGGCTAAGTAAAAGCTGTTGCAATGATATTTCCATGCTGAACTGAGTTGTTCTGGGTCAACAATGAAGGCAAACCCACTTTCCTTTCAGTATTTTGCTGCAATTGGTAGAAACAAGCTTATTTGCTCATTCGGCCTGAAAATGCTTTTAAGCGCATAAAAACTTAGACTCTTGACTTCTAGTTAAATAAAAACTGTTGCAATGATATTTCCATGCTGAACTGAGTTGTTCTGGGTCAAATATGAAGGCAAACCCACTTTCCTTTCAGTTTTTTGCTGCAATTGGCAGAAATCAGCTCATTTGGCCTGAAAATGCTTTTAAGCGCATAAAAACTTACACTCTTGATTTCTGGCTAAATAAAAGCTGTTGCAATGATATTTCCATGCTGAACTGAGTTGTTCTGGGTCAACTATGATGGCAAACCCACTTTCCTTTCAGTATTTTGCTGCAATTGGCAGAAACAAGCATATTTGCTCATTCGGCCTGAAAATGCTTTTAAGCACATAAAAACTTACACTCTTGAATTCTGGTTAAATAAAAGCTGTTGCAATGATATTTCCATGCTGAACTGAGTTGTTCTGGGTCAAATATGAAGGCAAACCCACTTTCCTTTCAGTTTTTTGCTGCAATTGGCAGAAATCAGCTCATTCGGACTGAAAATGCTTTTAAGCACATAAAAACTTACACTCTTGATTTCTGGCTAAATAAAAGCTGTTGCAATGATATTTCCATGCTGAACTGAGTTGTTCTGGGTCAAATATGAAGGCAAACCCACTTTCCTTTCAGTATTTTGCTGCAATTGGCAGAAACAAGCATATTTGCTCATTTGGCCTGAAAATGCTTTTAAGCACATAAAAACTTACACTCTTGATTTCTGGCTAAATAAAAGCTGTTGCAATGATATTTCCATGCTGAACTGAGTTGTTCTGGGTCAACTATGAAGGCAAACCCACTTTCCTTTCAGTATTTTGCTGCAATTGGTAGAAACAAGCATATTTGCTCATTCGGCATAAAAATGCTTTTAAGCGCATAAAAACTTACACCCTTGATTTCTGGCTAAATAAAAGCTGTTGCAATGATATTTCCATGCTGAACTGAGTTGTTCTCAGTCAAATATGAAGGCAAACCCACTTTCCTTTCAGTATTTTGCTGCAATTGGCAGAAATCAGCTCATTTGGCCTGAAAATGCTTTTAAGCGCATAAAAACTTACACTCTTGATTTCTGGCTAAATAAAAGCTGTTGCAATGATATTTCCATGCTGAACTGAGTTGTTCTGGCTCAAATATGAAGGCAAACCCACTTTCCTTTCAGTATTTTGCTGCAATTGGCAGAAACAAGCATATTTGCTCATTCGGCCTAAAAATGCTTTTAAGCACATAAAAACTTACACTCTTGATTTCTGGCTAAGTAAAAGCTGTTGCAATGATATTTCCATGCTGAACTGAGTTGTTCTGGGTCAACAATGAAGGCAAACCCACTTTCCTTTCAGTATTTTGCTGCAATTGGTAGAAACAAGCATATTTCCTCATTCGGCCTGAAAATGCTTTTAAGCGCATAAAAACTTACACTCTTGATTTCTGGTTAAAAAAAAACTGTTGCAATGATATTTCCATGCTGAACTGAGTTGTTCTGGGTCAAATATGAAGGCAAACCCACTTTCCTTTCAGTATTTTGCTGCAATTGGTAGAAACAAGCATATTTGCTCATTCGGCATAAAAATGCTTTTAAGTGCATAAAAACTTACACTCTTGATTTCTGGCTAAATAAAAGCTGTTGCAATGATATTTCCATGCTGAACTGAGTTTTTCTGGGTCAAATATGAAGGAAAACCCACTTTCCTTTCAGTTTTTTGCTGCAATTGGCAGAAACCAGCTCATTTGGCCTGAAAATGCTTTTAAGCGCATAAAAACGTACACTCTTGAATTCTGGCTAAATAAAAGCTGTTGCAATGATATTTCCATGCTGAACTGAGTTGTTCTGGGTCAAATATGAAGGCAAACCCACTTTCCTTTCAGTTTTTTTCTGCAATTGGCAGAAATCAGCTTATTTGGCCTGAAAATGCTTTGAAGCGCATAAAAACTTACACTCTTGATTTCTGGCTAAATAAAAGCTGTTGCAATGATATTTCCATGCTGAACTGAGTTGTTCTGGGTCAACTATGAAGGCAAACCCACTTTCCTTTCAGTATTTTGCTGCAATTGGTAGAAACAAGCATATTTGCTCATTCGGCATAAAAATGCTTTTAAGCGCATAAAAACGTACACTCTTGATTTCTGGCGAAGTAAAAGCTGTTGCAATGATATTTCCATGCTGAACTGAGTTGTTCTGGGTCAAATATGAAGGCAAACCCACTTTCCTTTCAGTTTTTTTCTGCAATTGGCAGAAATCAGCTTATTTGGCTTGAAAATGCTTTTAAGCGCATTAAAAACTTACACTCTTGATTTCTGGCTAAATAAAAGCTGTTGCAATGATATTTCCATGCTGAACTGAGTTGTTCTGGGTCAACTATGAAGGCAAACCCACTTTCCTTTCAGTATTTTGCTGCAATTGGTAGAAACAAGCATATTTCCTCATTCGGCATAAAAATGCTTTTAAGCGCATAAAAACTTACACCCTTGATTTCTGGCTAAATAAAAGCTGTTGCAATGATATTTCCATGCTGAACTGAGTTGTTCTGGGTCAACTATGAAGGCAAACCCACTTTCCTTTCAGTATTTTGCTGCAATTGGTAGAAACAAGCATATTTGCTCATTCGGCATAAAAATGCTTTTAAGCGCATAAAAACGTACAGTCTTGATTTCTGGCTAAGTAAAAGCTTTTGCAATGATATTTCCATGCTGAACTGAGTTGTTCTGGGTCAAATATGAAGGCAAACCCACTTTCCTTTCAGTTTTTTTCTGCAATTGGCAGAAATCAGCTTATTTGGCTTGAAAATGCTTTTAAGCGCATTAAAAACTTAAACTCTTGATTTCTGGCTAAATAAAAGCTGTTGCAATGATATTTCCATGCTGAACTGAGTTGTTCTGGGTCAACTATGAAGGCAAACCCACTTTCCTTTCAGTATTTTGCTGCAATTGGCAGAAACAAGCATATTTGCTCATTCGGCCTGAAAATGCTTTTAAGCAAATAAAAACTTACACTCTTGATTTCTGGCTAAGTAAAAGCTGTTGCAATGATATTTCCATGCTGAACTGAGTTGTTCTGGGTCAACAATGAAGGCAAACCCACTTTCCTTTCAGTATTTTGCTGCAATTGGTAGAAACAAGCATATTTGCTCATGCGGCCTGAAAATGCTTTGAAGCGCATAAAAACTTACACTCTTGATTTCTGGTTAAAAAAAAGCTGTTGCAATGATATTTCCATGCTGAACTGAGTTGTTCTGGGTCAACTATGAAGGCAAACCCACTTTCCTTTCAGTATTTTGCTGCAATTGGCAGAAACAAGCATATTTGCTCATTCGGCCTGAAAATGGTTTTAAGCACATAAAAACTTACACTCTTGATTTCTGGCTAAATAAAAGCTGTTGCAATGATATTTCCATGCTGAACTGAGTTGTTCTGGGTCAACTATGAAGGCAAACCCACTTTCCTTTCAGTTTTTTGCTGCAATTGGCAGAAATCAGCTCATTTGGCCTGAAAATGCTTTTAAGCGCATATAAACTTACACTCTTGATTTCTGGCTAAATAAAAGCTGTTGCGATGATATTTCCATGCTGAACTGAGTTGTTCTTGGTCAACTATGAAGGCAAACCCACTTTCCTTTCAGTTTTTTGCTGCAATTGGCAGAAATCAGCTCATTTGGCCTGAAAATGCTTTTAAGCGCATAAAAACTTACACTCTTGATTTCTGGCTAAATAAAAGCTGTTGCAATGATATTTCCATGCTGAACTGAGTTGTTCTGGGTCAACTATGAAGGGAAACCCACTTTCCTTTCAGTATTTTGCTGCAATTGGTAGAAACAAGCATATTTGCTCATTCGGCATAAAAATGCTTTTAAGCGCATAAAAACTTAGACTCTTGATTTCTGGCTAAATAAAAGCTGTTGCAATGATATTTCCATGCTGAACTGAGTTGTTCTGGCTCAAATATGAAGGCAAACCCACTTTCCTTTCAGTATTTTGCTGCAATTGGTAGAAACAAGCATATTTGCTCATTCGGCCTGAAAATGCTTTTAAGCGCATAAAAACTTGCACTCTTGATTTCTGGTTAAATAAAAGCTGTTGCAATGATATTTCCATGCTGAACTGAGTTGTTCTGGGTCAACTATGAAGGCAAACCCACTTTCCTTTCAGTATTTTGCTGCAATTGGCAGAAATCAGCTCATTCGGCCTGAAAATGCTTTTAAGCGCATAAAAACTTAGACTCTTGATTTCTGGTTAAATAAAAGCTGTTGCAATGATATTTCTATGCTGAACTGAGTTGTTCTGGGTCAAATATGAAGGCAAACCCACTTTCCTTTCAGTTTTTTGCTGCAATTGGCAGAAATCAGCTCATTTGGCCTGAAAATGCTTTTAAGCGCATATAAACTTACACTCTTGATTTCTGGCTAAATAAAAGCTGTTGCAATGATATTTCCATGCTGAACTGAGTTGTTCTGGGTCAACTATGAAGGCAAACCCACTTTCCTTTCAGTATTTTGCTGCAATTGGCAGAAACAAGCATATTTGCTCATTCGGCCTGAAAATGCTTTTAAGCGCATAAAAACTTGCACTCTTGATTTCTGGTTAAATAAAAGCTGTTCCAATGATATTTCCATGCTGAACTGAGTTGTTCTGGGTCAAATATGAAGGCAAACTCACTTTCCTTTCAGTTTTTTGCTGCAATTGGCAGAAATCAGCTCATTCGGCCTGAAAATGCTTTTAAGCGCATAAAAACGTACACTCTTGATTTCTGGCTAAATAAAAGCTGTTGCAATGATATTTCCATGCTGGACTGAGTTGTTCTGGGTCAAATATGAAGGCAAACCCACTTTCCTTTCAGTATTTTGCTGCAATTGGCAGAAACAAGCATATTTGCACATTTGGCCTGAAAATGCTTTTAAGCACATAAAAACTTACACTCTTGATTTCTGGCTAAATAAAAGCTGTTGCAATGATATCTCAATGCTGAACTGAGTTGTTCTGGGTCAAAAATCAAGGCAAACCCACTTTCCTTTCAGTATTTTGCTGCAATTGGTAGAAACAAGCATATTTGCTCATTCGGCCTGAAAATACTTTTAAGCACATAAAAACTTACACTCTTGATTTCTGGCTAAATAAAAGCTGTTGCAATGATATTTCCATACTGAACTGAGTTGTTCTGGGTCAAATATGAAGGCGAACCCACTTTCCTTTCAGTATTTTGCTGCAATTGGCAGAAATCAGCTCATTTGGCCTAAAAATGCTTTTAAGCGCATAAAAACTTACACTCTTGATTTCTGGCTAAATAAAAGCTGTTGCAATGATATTTCCATGCTGAACTGTGTTGTTCTGGGTCAACTATGAAGGCAAACCCACTTTCCTTTCAGTATTTTGCTGCAATTGGTAGAAACAAGCATATTTGCTCATTCGGCATAAAAATGCTTTTAAGCGCATAAAAACTTACACTCTTGATTTCTGGCTAAATAAAAGCTGTTGCAATGATAATTCCATGCTGAACTGAGTTGTTCTGGGTCAAATATGAAGGCAAACCCACTTTCCTTTCAGTATTTTGCTGCAATTGGCAGAAATCAGCTCATTTGGCCTGAAAATGCTTTTAAGCGCATAAAAACTTACACTCTTGATTTCTGGCTAAATAAAAGCTGTTGCAATGATATTTCCATGCTGAACTGAGTTGTTCTGGGTCAAATATGAAGGCAAACCCACTTTCCTTTCAGTTTTTTTCTGCAATTGGCAGAAATCAGCTTATTTGGCCTGAAAATGCTTTTAAGCGCATAAAAACTTACACTCTTGATTTCTGGCTAAATAAAAGCTGTTGCAATGATATTTCCATGCTGGACTGAATTGTTCTGGGTCAAATATGAAGGCAAACCCACTTTCCTTTCAGTATTTTGCTGTAATTGGCAGAAACAAGCATATTTGCTCATTTGGCCTGAAAATGCTTTTAAGCACATAAAAACTTACACTCTTGATTTCTGGCTAAGTAAAAGCTGTTGCAATGATATTTCCATGCTGAACAGAGTTGTTCTGGGTCAACAATGATGGCAAACCCACTTTCCTTTCAGTATTTTGCTGCAATTGGTAGAAACAAGCATATTTGCTCATTCGGCTTAAAAATGCTTTTAAGCGCATAAAAACTTACACTCTTGATTTCTGGCTAAATAAAAGCTGTTGCAATGATATTTCCATGCTGAACTGAGTTGTTCTGGCTCAAATATGAAGGCAAACCCACTTTCCTTTCAGTATTTTGCTGCAATTGGCAGAAATCAGCTCATTTGGCCTGAAAATGGTTTTAAGCGCATAAAAACTTACACTCTTGATTTCTGGCTAAATAAAAGCTGTTGCAATGATATTTCCATGCTGAACTGAGTTGTTCTGGGTCAACTATGAAGGCAAACCCACTTTCCTTTCAGTATTTTGCTGCAATTGGCAGAAACAAGCATATTTGCTCATTCGGCCTGAAAATGCTTTTAGGCACATAAAAACTTACACTCTTGATTTCTGGTTAAATAAAAGCTGTTGCAGTGATATTTCTATGCTGAACTGAGTTGTTCTCGGTCAAATATGAAGGCAAACCCACTTTCCTTTCAGTTTTTTGCTGCAATTGGCAGAAATCAGCTCATTTGGCCTGAAAATGCTTTTAAGCGCATATAAACTTACACTCTTGATTTCTGGCTAAATAAAAGCTGTTGCAATGATATTTCCATGCTGAACTGAGTTGTTCTGGGTCAACTACGAAGGCAAACCCACTTTCCTTTCAGTATTTTGCTGCAATTGGCAGAAACAAGCATATTTGCTCATTCGGCCTGAAAATGCTTTTAAGCGCATAAAAACTTGCACTCTTGATTTCTGGCTAAATAAAAGCTGTTGCAATGATATTTCAATGCTGAACTGAGTTGTTCTGGGTCAAAAATCAAGGCAAACCCACTTTCCTTTCAGTATTTTGCTGCAATTGGTAGAAACAAGCATATTTGCTCATTCGGCCTGAAAATACTTTTAAGCACATAAAAACTTACACTCTTGATTTCTGGCTAAATAAAAGCTGTTGCAATGATATTTCCATACTGAACTGAGTTGTTCTGGGTCAAATATGAAGGCGAACCCACTTTCCTTTCAGTATTTTGCTGCAATTGGCAGAAATCAGCTCATTTGGCCTGAAAATGCTTTTAAGCGCATAAAAACTTACACTCTTGATTTCTGGCTAAATAAAAGCTGTTGCAATGATAATTCCATGCTGAACTGAGTTGTTCTGGGTCAAATATGAAGGCAAACCCACTTTCCTTTCAGTATTTTGCTGCAATTGTTAGAAATCAGCTCATTTGGCCTGAAAATGCTTTTAAGCGCATAAAAACTTACACTCTTGATTTCTGGCTAAATAAAAGCTGTTGCAATGATATTTCCATGCTGAACTGTGTTGTTCTGGGTCAAATATGAAGGCAAACCCACTTTCCTTTCAGTTTTTTTCTGCAATTGGCAGAAATCAGCTTATTTGGCCTGAAAATGCTTTTAAGCGCATAAAAACTTACACTCTTGATTTCTGGCTAAATAAAAGCTGTTGCAATGATATTTCCATGCTGAACTGAGTTGTTCTGGGTCAACTATGAAGGCAAACCCACTTTCCTTTCAGTATTTTGCTGCAATTGGTAGAAACAAGCATATTTGCTCATTCGGCCTAAAAATGCTTTAAGCGCATAAAAACGTACACTCTTGATTTCTGGCTAAATAAAAGCTGTTGCAATGATATTTCCATGCTGGACTGAATTGTTCTGGGTCAAATATGAAGGCAAACCCACTTTCCTTTCAGTATTTTGCTGCAATTGGCAGAAACAAGCATATTTGCTCATTTGGCCTGAAAATGCTTTTAAGCACATAAAAACTTACACTCTTGATTTCTGGCTAAGTAAAAGCTGTTGCAATGATATTTCCATGCTGAACAGAGTTGTTCTGGGTCAACAATGACGGCAAACCCACTTTCCTTTCAGTATTTTGCTGCAATTGGTAGAAACAAGCATATTTGCTCATTCGGCATAAAAATGCTTTTAAGCGCATAAAAACTTACACTCTTGATTTCTGGCTAAATAAAAGCTGTTGCAATGATATTTCCATGCTGAACTGAGTTGTTCTGGCTCAAATATGAAGGCAAACCCACTTTCCTTTCAGTATTTTGCTGCAATTGGCAGAAATCAGCTCATTTGGCCTGAAAATGGTTTTAAGCGCATAAAAACTTACACTCTTGATTTCTGGCTAAATAAAAGCTGTTGCAATGATATTTCCATGCTGAACTGAGTTGTTCTGGGTCAAATATGAAGGCAAACCCACTTTCCTTTCAGTTTTTTTCTGCAATTGGCAGAAATCAACTTATTTGGCCTGAAAATGCTTTTAAGCGCATAAAAACTTACACTCTTGATTTCTGGCTAAATAAAAGCTGTTGCAATGATATTTCCATGCTGAACTGAGTTGTTCTGGGTCAACTATGAAGGCAAACCCACTTTCCTTTCAGTATTTTGCTGCAATTGGTAGAAACAAGCATATTTGCTCATTCGGCCTAAAAATGCTTTTAAGCGCATAAAAACGTACACTCTTGATTTCTGGCTAAATAAAAGCTGTTGCAATGATATTTCCATGCTGGACTGAATTGTTCTGGGTCAAATATGAAGGCAAACCCACTTTCCTTTCAGTATTTTGCTGCAATTGGCAGAAACAAGCATATTTGCTCATTTGGCCTTAAAATGCTTTTAAGCGCATAAAAACTTACACTCTTGATTTCTGGCTAAATAAAAGCTGTTGCAATGATATTTCCATGCTGAACTGAGTTGTTCTGGCTCAAATATGAAGGCAAACCCACTTTCCTTTCAGTATTTTGCTGCAATTGGCAGAAATCAGCTCATTTGGCCTGAAAATGGTTTTAAGCGCATAAAAACTTACACTCTTGATTTCTGGCTAAATAAAAGCTGTTGCAATGATATTTCCATGCTGAACTGAGTTGTTCTGGGTCAACTATGAAGGCAAACCCACTTTCCTTTCAGTATTTTGCTGCAATTGGCAGAAACAAGCATATTTGCTCATTCGGCCTGAAAATGCTTTTAAGCACATAAAAACTTACACTCTTGATTTCTGGCTAAATAAAAGCTGTTGCAATGATATTTCCATGCTGAACTGAGTTGTTCTGGGTCAACTATGAAGGCAAACCCACTTTCCTTTCAGTATTTTGCTGCAATTGGCAGAAACAAGCATATTTGCTCATTCCGCCTGAAAATGCTTTTAAGCGCATAAAAACTTGCACTCTTGATTTCTGGTTAAATAAAAGCTGTTGCAATGATATTTCCATGCTGAACTGAGTTGTTCTGGGTCAACTATGAAGGCAAACCCACTTTCCTTTCAGTATTTTGCTGCAATTGGCAGAAATCAGCTCATTCGGCCTGAAAATGCTTTTAAGCGCATAAAAACTTAGACTCTTGATTTCTGGTTAAATAAAAGCTGTTGCAATGATATTTCTATGCTGAACTGAGTTGTTCTCGGTCAAATATGAAGGCAAACCCACTTTCCTTTCAGTTTTTTGCTGCAATTGGCAGAAATCAGCTCATTTGGCCTGAAAATGCTTTTAAGCGCATATAAACTTACACTCTTGATTTCTGGCTAAATAAAAGCTGTTGCAATGATATTTCCATGCTGAACTGAGTTGTTCTGGGTCAAATATGAAGGCAAACCCACTTTCCTTTCAGTATTTTGCTGCAATTGGCAGAAACAAGCATATTTGCTCATTCGGCCTGAAAATGCTTTTAAGCGCATAAAAACTTGCACTCTTGATTTCTGGCTAAATAAAAGCTGTTGCAATGATATTTCAATGCTGAACTGAGTTGTTCTGGGTCAAAAATCAAGGCAAACCCACTTTCCTTTCAGTATTTTGCTGCAATTGGTAGAAACAAGCATATTTGCTCATTCGGCCTGAACATGCTTTTAAGCGCATAAAAACTTGCACTCTTGATTTCTGGTTAAATAAAAGCTGTTGCAATGATATTTCCATGCTGAACTGAGTTGTTCTGGGTCAAATATGAAGGCAAATCCACTTTCCTTTCAGTTTTTTGCTGCAATTGGCAGAAATCAGCTCATTTGGCCTGAAAATGCTTTTAAGCGCATAAAAACTTACACTCTTGATTTCTGGCTAAATAAAAGCTGTTGCAATGATATTTCCATGCTGAACTGAGTTGTTCTGGGTCAAATATGAAGGCAAACCCACTTTCCTTTCAGTTTTTTTCTGCAATTGGCAGAAATCAGCTTATTTGGCCTGAAAATGCTTTTAAGCGCATAAAAACTTACACTCTTGATTTCTGTCTAAATAAAAGCTGTTGCAATGATATTTCCATGCTGAACTGAGTTGTTCTGGGTCAAATATGAAGGCAAACCCACTTTCCTTTCAGTATTTTGCTGCAATTGGCAGAAATCAGCTCATTCGGCCTAAAAATGCTTTTAAGCGCATAAAAACATACACTCTTGATTTCTGGCTAAATAAAAGCTGTTGCAATGATATTTCCATGCTGAACTGAGTTGTTCTGGCTCAAATATGAAGGCAAACCCATATTCCTTTCAGTTTTTTGCTGCAATTGGCAGAAATCAGCTCATTTGGCCTGAAAATGCTTTTAAGCGCATAAAAACTTACACTCTTGATTTCTGGCTAAATAAAAGCTGTTGCAATGATATTTCCATGCTGAACTGAGTTGTTCTGGGTCAACTATGAAGGCAAACCCACTTTCCTTTCAGTATTTTGCTGCAATTGGTAGAAACAAGCATATTTGCTCATTCGGCCTGAAAATGCTTTTAAGCGCATAAAAACTTACACTCTTGATTTCTGGTTAAAAAAAAGCTGTTACAATGATATTTCCATGCTGAACTGAGTTGTTCTGGGTCAACTATGAAGGCAAACCCACTTTCCTTTCAGTATTTTGCTGCAATTGGCAGAAACAAGCATATTTGCTCATTCGGCCTGAAAATGCTTTTAAGCGCATAAAAACTTACACTCTTGATTTCTGGTTAAAAAAAAGCTGTTGCAATGATATTTCCATGCTGAACTGAGTTGTTCTGGGTCAACTATGAAGGCAAACCCACTTTCCTTTCAGTTTTTTTCTGCAATTGGCAGAAATCAGCTTATTTGGCCTGAAAATGCTTTTAAGCGCATAAAAACTTACACTCTTGATTTCTGGCTAAATAAAAGCTGTTGCAATGATATTTCCATGCTGAACTGAGTTGTTCTGGGTCAACTATGAAGGCAAACCCACTTTCCTTTCAGTATTTTGCTGCAATTGGTAGAAACAAGCATATTTGCTCATTCGGCCTAAAAATGCTTTTAAGCGCATAAAAACGTACACTCTTGATTTCTGGCTAAATAAAAGCTGTTGCAATGATATTTCCATGCTGAACAGAGTTGTTCTGGGTCAACAATGAAGGCAAACCCACTTTCCTGTCAGTATTTTGCTGCAATTGGTAGAAACAAGCTCATTTGCTCATTCGGCCTGAAAATGCTTTTAAGCGCATAAATACTTAGACTCTTTATTTCTGGTTAAATAAAAGCTGTTGCAATGATATTTCCATGCTGAACTGAGTTGTTCTCGGTCAAATATGAAGGCAAACCCACTTTCCTTTCAGTTTTTTGCTGCAATTGGCAGAAATCAGCTCATTTGGCCTGAAAATGCTTTTAAGCTCATAAAAACTTACACTCTTGATTTCTGGCTAAATAAAAGCTGTTGCAATGATATTTCCATGCTGAACTGAGTTGTTCTGGGTCAACTATGAAGGCAAACCCACTTTCCTTTCAGTATTTTGCTGCAATTGGCAGAAACAAGCATATTTGCTCATTCGGCCTGAAAATGCTTTTAAGCACATAAAAACTTACACTCTTGATTTCTGGCTAAATAAAAGCTGTTGCAATGATATTTCCATGCTGAACTGAGTTGTTCTGGGTCAAATATGAAGGCAAACCCACTTTCCTTTCAGCATTTTGCTGCAATTGGCAGAAATCAGCTCATTTGGCCTGAAAATGCTTTTAAGCGCATAAAAACTTACAGTCTTGATTTCTGGCTAAATAAAAGCTGTTGCAATGATATTTCCATGCTGAACTGTGTTGTTCTGGGTCAACTATGAAGGCAAACCCACTTTCCTTTCAGTATTTTGCTGCAATTGGTAGAAACAAGCATATTTGCTCATTCGGCATAAAAATGCTTTTAAGCGCATAAAAACTTACACTCTTGATTTCTGGCTAAATAAAAGCTGTTGCAATGATAATTCCATGCTGAACTGAGTTGTTCTGGGTCAAATATGAAGGCAAACCCACTTTCCTTTCAGTATTTTGCTGCAATTGGCAGAAATCAGCTCATTTGGCCTGAAAATGCTTTTAAGCGCATAAAAACTTACACTCTTGATTTCTGGCTAAATAAAAGCTGTTGCAATGATATTTCCATGCTGAACTGAGTTGTTCTGGGTCAAATATGAAGGCAAACCCACTTTCCTTTCAGTTTTTTACTGCAATTGGCAGAAATCAGCTTATTTGGCCTGAAAATGCTGTTAAGCGCATAAAAACTTACACTCTTGATTTCTGGCTAAATAAAAGCTGTTGCAATGATATTTCCATGCTGAACTGAGTTGTTCTGGGTCAACTACGAAGGCAAACCCACTTTCCTTTCAGTATTTTGCTGCAATTGGCAGAAACAAGCATATTTGCTCATTCGGCCTGAAAATGCTTTTAAGCGCATAAAAACTTGCACTCTTGATTTCTGGCTAAATAAAAGCTGTTGCAATGATATTTCAATGCTGAACTGAGTTGTTCTGGGTCAAAAATCAAGGCAAACCCACTTTCCTTTCAGTATTTTGCTGCAATTGGTAGAAACAAGCATATTTGCTCATTCGGCCTGAAAATACTTTTAAGCACATAAAAACTTACACTCTTGATTTCTGGCTAAATAAAAGCTGTTGCAATGATATTTCCATACTGAACTGAGTTGTTCTGGGTCAAATATGAAGGCGAACCCACTTTCCTTTCAGTATTTTGCTGCAATTGGCAGAAATCAGCTCATTTGGCCTGAAAATGCTTTTAAGCGCATAAAAACTTACACTCTTGATTTCTGGCTAAATAAAAGCTGTTGCAATGATAATTCCATGCTGAACTGAGTTGTTCTGGGTCAAATATGAAGGCAAACCCACTTTCCTTTCAGTATTTTGCTGCAATTGTTAGAAATCAGCTCATTTGGCCTGAAAATGCTTTTAAGCGCATAAAAACTTACACTCTTGATTTCTGGCTAAATAAAAGCTGTTGCAATGATATTTCCATGCTGAACTGTGTTGTTCTGGGTCAAATATGAAGGCAAACCCACTTTCCTTTCAGTTTTTTTCTGCAATTGGCAGAAATCAGCTTATTTGGCCTGAAAATGCTTTTAAGCGCATAAAAACTTACACTCTTGATTTCTGGCTAAATAAAAGCTGTTGCAATGATATTTCCATGCTGAACTGAGTTGTTCTGGGTCAACTATGAAGGCAAACCCACTTTCCTTTCAGTATTTTGCTGCAATTGGTAGAAACAAGCATATTTGCTCATTCGGCCTAAAAATGCTTTAAGCGCATAAAAACGTACACTCTTGATTTCTGGCTAAATAAAAGCTGTTGCAATGATATTTCCATGCTGGACTGAATTGTTCTGGGTCAAATATGAAGGCAAACCCACTTTCCTTTCAGTATTTTGCTGCAATTGGCAGAAACAAGCATATTTGCTCATTTGGCCTGAAAATGCTTTTAAGCACATAAAAACTTACACTCTTGATTTCTGGCTAAGTAAAAGCTGTTGCAATGATATTTCCATGCTGAACAGAGTTGTTCTGGGTCAACAATGACGGCAAACCCACTTTCCTTTCAGTATTTTGCTGCAATTGGTAGAAACAAGCATATTTGCTCATTCGGCATAAAAATGCTTTTAAGCGCATAAAAACTTACACTCTTGATTTCTGGCTAAATAAAAGCTGTTGCAATGATATTTCCATGCTGAACTGAGTTGTTCTGGCTCAAATATGAAGGCAAACCCACTTTCCTTTCAGTATTTTGCTGCAATTGGCAGAAATCAGCTCATTTGGCCTGAAAATGGTTTTAAGCGCATAAAAACTTACACTCTTGATTTCTGGCTAAATAAAAGCTGTTGCAATGATATTTCCATGCTGAACTGAGTTGTTCTGGGTCAAATATGAAGGCAAACCCACTTTCCTTTCAGTTTTTTTCTGCAATTGGCAGAAATCAACTTATTTGGCCTGAAAATGCTTTTAAGCGCATAAAAACTTACACTCTTGATTTCTGGCTAAATAAAAGCTGTTGCAATGATATTTCCATGCTGAACTGAGTTGTTCTGGGTCAACTATGAAGGCAAACCCACTTTCCTTTCAGTATTTTGCTGCAATTGGTAGAAACAAGCATATTTGCTCATTCGGCCTAAAAATGCTTTTAAGCGCATAAAAACGTACACTCTTGATTTCTGGCTAAATAAAAGCTGTTGCAATGATATTTCCATGCTGGACTGAATTGTTCTGGGTCAAATATGAAGGCAAACCCACTTTCCTTTCAGTATTTTGCTGCAATTGGCAGAAACAAGCATATTTGCTCATTTGGCCTTAAAATGCTTTTAAGCACATAAAAACTTACACTCTTGATTTCTGGCTAAGTAAAAGCTGTTGCAATGATATTTCCATGCTGAACAGAGTTGTTCTGGGTCAACAATGACGGCAAACCCACTTTCCTTTCAGTATTTTGCTGCAATTGGTAGAAACAAGCATATTTGCTCATTCGGCTTAAAAATGCTTTTAAGCGCATAAAAACTTACACTCTTGATTTCTGGCTAAATAAAAGCTGTTGCAATGATATTTCCATGCTGAACTGAGTTGTTCTGGCTCAAATATGAAGGCAAACCCACTTTCCTTTCAGTATTTTGCTGCAATTGGCAGAAATCAGCTCATTTGGCCTGAAAATGGTTTTAAGCGCATAAAAACTTACACTCTTGATTTCTGGCTAAATAAAAGCTGTTGCAATGATATTTCCATGCTGAACTGAGTTGTTCTGGGTCAACTATGAAGGCAAACCCACTTTCCTTTCAGTATTTTGCTGCAATTGGCAGAAACAAGCATATTTGCTCATTCGGCCTGAAAATGCTTTTAAGCACATAAAAACTTACACTCTTGATTTCTGGCTAAATAAAAGCTGTTGCAATGATATTTCCATGCTGAACTGAGTTGTTCTGGGTCAACTATGAAGGCAAACCCACTTTCCTTTCAGTATTTTGCTGCAATTGGCAGAAACAAGCATATTTGCTCATTCGGCCTGAAAATGCTTTTAAGCACATAAAAACTTACACTCTTGATTTCTGGCTAAGTAAAAGCTGTTGCAATGATATTTCCATGCTGAACGGAGTTGTTCTGGGTCAACAATGAAGGCAAACCCACTTTCCTTTCAGTATTTTGCTGCAATTGGTAGAAACAAGCATATTTGCTCATTCGGCCTGAAAATGCTTTTAAGCGCATAAAAACTTGCACTCTTGATTTCTGGTTAAATAAAAGCTGTTGCAATGATATTTCCATGCTGAACTGAGTTGTTCTGGGTCAACTATGAAGGCAAACCCACTTTCCTTTCAGTATTTTGCTGCAATTGGCAGAAATCAGCTCATTCGGCCTGAAAATGCTTTTAAGCGCATAAAAACTTAGACTCTTGATTTCTGGTTAAATAAAAGCTGTTGCAATGATATTTCTATGCTGAACTGAGTTGTTCTCGGTCAAATATGAAGGCAAACCCACTTTCCTTTCAGTATTTTGCTGCAATTGGCAGAAACAAGCATATTTGCTCATTCGGCCTGAAAATGCTTTTAAGCGCATAAAAACTTGCACTCTTGATTTCTGGCTAAATAAAAGCTGTTGCAATGATATTTCAATGCTGAACTGAGTTGTTCTGGGTCAAAAATCAAGGCAAACCCACTTTCCTTTCAGTATTTTGCTGCAATTGGTAGAAACAAGCATATTTGCTCATTCGGCCTGAACATGCTTTTAAGCGCATAAAAACTTGCACTCTTGATTTCTGGTTAAATAAAAGCTGTTGCAATGATATTTCCATGCTGAACTGAGTTGTTCTGGGTCAAATATGAAGGCAAATCCACTTTCCTTTCAGTTTTTTGCTGCAATTGGCAGAAATCAGCTCATTTGGCCTGAAAATGCTTTTAAGCGCATAAAAACTTACACTCTTGATTTCTGGCTAAATAAAAGCTGTTGCAATGATATTTCCATGCTGAACTGAGTTGTTCTGGGTCAAATATGAAGGCAAACCCACTTTCCTTTCAGTTTTTTTCTGCAATTGGCAGAAATCAGCTTATTTGGCCTGAAAATGCTTTTAAGCGCATAAAAACTTACACTCTTGATTTCTGTCTAAATAAAAGCTGTTGCAATGATATTTCCATGCTGAACTGAGTTGTTCTGGGTCAAATATGAAGGCAAACCCACTTTCCTTTCAGTATTTTGCTGCAATTGGCAGAAATCAGCTCATTCGGCCTAAAAATGCTTTTAAGCGCATAAAAACTTACACTCTTGATTTCTGGTTAAAAAAAAGCTGTTGCAATGATATTTCCATGCTGAACTGAATTGTTCTGGGTCAACTATGAAGGCAAACCCACTTTCCTTTCAGTATTTTGCTGCAATTGGTAGAAACAAGCATATTTGCTCATTCGGCCTAAAAATGCTTTTAAGCGCATAAAAACGTACACTCTTGATTTCTGGCTAAATAAAAGCTGTTGCAATGATATTTCCATGCTGAACTGAGTTGTTCTGGGTCAACTATGAAGGCAAACCCACTTTCCTTTCAGTATTTTGCTGCAATTGGTAGAAACAAGCTTATTTGCTCATTCGGCCTGAAAATGCTTTTAAGCGCATAAATACTTAGACTCTTTATTTCTGGTTAAATAAAAGCTGTTGCAATGATATTTCCATGCTGAACTGAGTTGTTCTCGGTCAAATATGAAGGCAAACCCACTTTCCTTTCAGTTTTTTGCTGCAATTGGCAGAAATCAGCTCATTTGGCCTGAAAATGCTTTTAAGCGCATAAAAACTTACACTCTTGATTTCTGGCTAAATAAAAGCTGTTGCAATGATATTTCCATGCTGAACTGAGTTTTTCTGGGTCAACTATGAAGGCAAACCCACTTTCCTTTCAGTATTTTGCTGCAATTGGCAGAAACAAGCATATTTGCTCATTCGGCCTGAAAATGCTTTTAAGCACATAAAAACTTACACTCTTGATTTCTGGCTAAATAAAAGCTGTTGCAATGATATTTCCATGCTGAACTGAGTTGTTCTGGGTCAAATATGAAGGCAAACCCACTTTCCTTTCAGTATTTTGCTGCAATTGGCAGAAATCAGCTCATTTGGCCTGAAAATGCTTTTAAGCGCATAAAAACTTACAGTCTTGATTTCTGGCTAAATAAAAGCTGTTGCAATGATATTTCCATGCTGAACTGTGTTGTTCTGGGTCAACTATGAAGGCAAACCCACTTTCCTTTCAGTATTTTGCTGCAATTGGCAGAAATCAGCTCATTTGGCCTGAAAATGCTTTTAAGCGCATAAAAACTTACACTCTTGATTTCTGGCTAAATAAAAGCTGTTGCAATGATATTTCCATGCTGAACTGAGTTGTTCTGGGTCAAATATGAAGGCAAACCCACTTTCCTTTCAGTTTTTTTCTGCAATTGGCAGAAATCAGCTTATTTGGCCTGAAAATGCTTTTAAGCGCATAAAAACTTACACTCTTGATTTCTGGCTAAATAAAAGCTGTTGCAATGATATTTCCATGCTGAACTGAGTTGTTCTGGGTCAACTATGAAGGCAAACCCACTTTCCTTTCAGTATTTTGCTGCAATTGGTAGAAACAAGCATATTTGCTCATTCGGCCTAAAAATGCTTTCAAGCGCATAAAAACGTACACTCTTGATTTCTGGCTAAATAAAAGCTGTTGCAATGATATTTCCATGCTGGACTGAGTTGTTCTGGGTCAAATATGAAGGCAAACCCACTTTCCTTTCAGTATTTTGCTGCAATTGGCAGAAACAAGCATATTTGCTCATTTGGCCTGAAAATGCTTTTAAGCACATAAAAACTTACACTCTTGATTTCTGGCTAAGTAAAAGCTGTTGCAATGATATTTCCATGCTGAACAGAGTTGTTCTGGGTCAACAATGACGGCAAACCCACTTTCCTTTCAGTATTTTGCTGCAATTGGTAGAAACAAGCATATTTGCTCATTCGGCATAAAAATGCTTTTAAGCGCATAAAAACTTACACTCTTGATTTCTGGCTAAATAAAAGCTGTTGCAATGATATTTCCATGCTGAACTGAGTTGTTCTGGCTCAAATATGAAGGCAAACCCACTTTCCTTTCAGTATTTTGCTGCAATTGGCAGAAATCAGCTCATTTGGCCTGAAAATGGTTTTAAGCGCATAAAAACTTACACTCTTGATTTCTGGCTAAATAAAAGCTGTTGCAATGATATTTCCATGCTGAACTGAGTTGTTCTGGCTCAAATATGAAGGCAAACCCACTTTCCTTTCAATTTTTTTCTGCAATTGGCAGAAATCAGCTTATTTGGCCTGAAAATGCTTTTAAGCGCATAAAAACTTACACTCTTGATTTCTGGCTAAATAAAAGCTGTTGCAATGATATTTCCATGCTGAACTGAGTTGTTCTGGGTCAACTATGAAGGCAAACCCACTTTCCTTTCAGTATTTTGCTGCAATTGGTAGAAACAAGCATATTTGCTCATTCGGCCTAAAAATGCTTTCAAGCGCATAAAAACGTACACTCTTGATTTCTGGCTAAATAAAAGCTGTTGCAATGATATTTCCATGCTGGACTGAGTTGTTCTGGGTCAAATATGAAGGCAAACCCACTTTCCTTTCAGTATTTTGCTGCAATTGGTAGAAACAAGCATATTTGCTCATTCGGCATAAAAATGCTTTTAAGCGCATAAAAACTTACACTCTTGATTTCTGGCTAAATAAAAGCTGTTGCAATGATATTTCCATGCTGAACTGAGTTGTTCTGGCTCAAATATGAAGGCAAACCCACTTTCCTTTCAGTATTTTGCTGCAATTGGCAGAAATCAGCTCATTTGGCCTGAAAATGGTTTTAAGCGCATAAAAACTTACACTCTTGATTTCTGGCTAAATAAAAGCTGTTGCAATGATATTTCCATGCTGAACTGAGTTGTTCTGGGTCAAATATGAAGGCAAACCCACTTTCCTTTCAGTTTTTTTCTGCAATTGACAGAAATCAGCTTATTTGGCCTGAAAATGCTTTTAAGCGCATAAAAACTTACACTCTTGATTTCTGGCTAAATAAAAGCTGTTGCAATGATATTTCCATGCTGAACTGAGTTGTTCTGAGTCAACTATGAAGGCAAACCCACTTTCCTTTCAGTATTTTGCTGCAATTGGCAGAAACAAGCATATTTGCTCATTCGGCCTGAAAATGCTTTTAAGCGCATAAAAACTTACACTCTTGATTTCTGGCTAAATAAAAGCTGTTGCAATGATATTTCCATGCTGAACTGAGTTGTTCTGGGTCAACTATGAAGGCAAACCCACTTTCCTTTCAGTATTTTGCTGCAATTGGCAGAAACAAGCATATTTGCTCATTCCGCCTGAAAATGCTTTTAAGCACATAAAAACTTACACTCTTGATTTCTGGCTAAATAAAAGCTGTTGCAATGATATTTCCATGCTGAACTGAGTTGTTCTGGGTCAAATATGAAGGCAAACCCACTTTCCTTTCAGTATTTTGCTGCAATTGGCAGAAACAAGCATATTTGCTCATTCGGCCTGAAAATGCTTTTAAGCACATAAAAACTTACAATCTTGATTTCTGAATAAGTAAAAGCTGTTGCAATGATATTTCCATGCTGAACGGAGTTATTCTGGGTCAACAATGAAGGCAAACCCACTTTCCTTTCAGTATTTTGCTGCAATTGGCAGAAACAAGCATATTTGCTCATTCGGCTTTAAAATGCTTTTAAGCACATAAAAACTTACACTCTTGATTTCTGGCTAAATAAAAGCTGTTGCAATGATATTTCCATGCTGAACTGAGTTGTTCTGGGTCAACTATGAAGGCAAACCCACTTTCCTTTCAGTATTTTGCTGCAATTGGCAGAAATCAGCTCATTCGGCCTAAAAATGGTTTTAAGCGCATAAAAACATACACTCTTGATTTCTGGCTAAATAAAAGCTGTTGCCATGATATTTCCATGCTGAACTGAGTTGTTGTAGCTCAAATATGAAGGCAAACCCACTTTCCTTTCAGTTTTTTGCTGCAATTGGCAGAAATCAGCTCATTTGGCCTGAAAATGCTTTTAAGCGCATAAAAACTTACACTCTTGATTTCTGGCTAAGTAAAAGCTGTTGCAATGATATTTCCATGCTGAACAGAGTTGTTCTGGGTCAACAATGACGGCAAACCCACTTTCCTTTCAGTATTTTGCTGCAATTGGTAGAAACAAGCATATTTGCTCATTCGGCATAAAAATGCTTTTAAGCGCATAAAAACTTACACTCTTGATTTCTGGCTAAATAAAAGCTGTTGCAATGATATTTCCATGCTGAACTGAGTTGTTCTGGCTCAAATATGAAGGCAAACCCACTTTCCTTTCAGTATTTTGCTGCAATTGGCAGAAATCAGCTCATTTGGCCTGAAAATGGTTTTAAGCGCATAAAAACTTACACTCTTGATTTCTGGCTAAATAAAAGCTGTTGCAATGATATTTCCATGCTGAACTGAGTTGTTCTGGCTCAAATATGAAGGCAAACCCACTTTCCTTTCAGTTTTTTGCTGCAATTGGCAGAAATCAGCTCATTTGGCCTGAAAATGCTTTTAAGCGCATAAAACCTTACACTCTTGATTTCTGGCTAAATAAATGCTGTTGCAATGATATTTCCATGCTGAACTGAGTTGTTCTGGGTCAAATATGAAGGCAAACCCACTTTCCTTTCAGTTTTTTGCTGCAATTGGCAGAAATCAGCTCATTTGGCCTGAAAATGGTTTTAAGCGCATAAAAACTTACACTCTTGATTTCTGGCTAAATAAAAGCTGTTGCAATGATATTTCCATGCTGAACTGAGTTGTTCTGGGTCAACAATGAAGACAAACCCACTTTCCTTTCAGTATTTTGCTGCAATTGGCAGAAATCAGCTCATTCGGCCTAAAAATGGTTTTAAGCGCATAAAAACATACACTCTTTATTTCTGGCTAAATAAAAGCTGTTGCCATGATATTTCCATGCTGAACTGAGTTGTTCTGGGTCAACTATGAAGGCAAACCCACTTTCCTTTCAGTATTTTGCTGCAATTGGCAGAAACAAGCATATTTGCTCATTCGGCTTTAAAATGCTTTTAAGCACATAAAAACTTACACTCTTGATTTCTGGCTAAATAAAAGCTGTTGCAATGATATTTCCATGCTGAACTGAGTTGTTCTGGGTCAACTATGAAGGCAAACCCACTTTCCTTTCAGTATTTTGCTGCAATTGGCAGAAATCAGCTCATTCGGCCTAAAAATGGTTTTAAGCGCATAAAAACATACACTCTTGATTTCTGGCTAAATAAAAGCTGTTGCCATGATATTTCCATGCTGAACTGAGTTGTTGTAGCTCAAATATGAAGGCAAACCCACTTTCCTTTCAGTTTTTTGCTGCAATTGGCAGAAATCAGCTCATTTGGCCTGAAAATGCTTTTAAGCGCATAAAAACTTACACTCTTGATTTCTGGCTAAATAAAAGCTGTTGCAATGATATTTCCATGCTGAACTGAGTTGTTCTGGGTCAACTATGAAGGCAAACCCACTTTCCTTTCAGTATTTTGCTGCAATTGGCAGAAACAAGCATATTTGCTCATTCGGCCTGAAAATGCTTTTAAGCACATAAAAACTTACACTCTTTATTTCTGGCTAAATAAAAGCTGTTGCAATGATATTTCCATGCTGAACTGAGTTGTTCTGGGTCAACTATGAAGGCAAACCCACTTTCCTTTCAGTATTTTGCTGCAATTGGCAGAAACAAGCATATTTGCTCATTCGGCCTGAAAATGCTTTTAAGCACATAAAAACTTACAATCTTGATTTCTGAATAAGTAAAAGCTGTTGCAATGATATTTCCATGCTGAACGGAGTTGTTCTGGGTCAACAATGAAGGCAAACCCACTTTCCTTTCAGTATTTTGCTGCAATTGGTAGAAACAAGCATATTTACTCATTCGGCCTGAAAATGCTTTTAAGCGCATAAAAACTTGCACTCTTGATTTCTGGTTAAATAAAAGCTGTTGCAATGATATTTCCATGCTGAACTGAGTTGTTCTGGGTCAAATATGAAGGCAAACCCACTTTCCTTTCAGTTTTTTGCTGCAATTGGCAGAGATCAGCTCATTGGGCCTGAAAATGCTTTTAAGCGCATAAAAACGTACACTCTTGATTTCTGGCTAAATAAAAGCTGTTGCAATGATATTTCCATGCTGGACTGAGTTGTTCTGGGTCAAATATGAAGGCAAACCCACTTTCCTTTCAGTATTTTGCTGCAATTGGCAGAAACAAGCATATTTGCTCATTTGGCCTTAAAATGCTTTTAAGCACATAAAAACTTACACTCTTGATTTCTGGCTAAATAAAAGCTGTTGCAATGATATTTCCATGCTGAACTGAGTTGTTCTGGGTCAACTATGAAGGCAAACCCACTTTCCTTTCAGTATTTTGCTGCAATTGGCAGAAATCAGCTCATTCGGCCTAAAAATGGTTTTAAGCGCATAAAAACATACACTCTTGATTTCTGGCTAAATAAAAGATGTTGCCATGATATTTCCATGCTGAACTGAGTTGTTCTGGCTCAAATATGAAGGCAAACCCACTTTCCTTTCAGTTTTTTGCTGCAATTGACAGAAATCAGCTCATTTGGCCTGAAAATGCTTTTAAGCGCATAAAAACTCACACTCTTGATTTCTGGCTAAATAAAAGCTGTTGCAATGATATTTCCATGCTGAACTGAGTTGTTCTGGGTCAAATATGAAGGCAAACCCACTTTCCTTTCAGTTTTTTGCTGCAATTGGCAGAAATCAGCTCATTTGCCCTGAAAATGGTTTTAAGCGCAGAAAAAATTACACTCTTGATTTCTGGCTAAATAAAAGCTGTTGCAATGATATTTCCATGCTGAACTGAGTTGTTCTGGGTCAAATATGAAGGCAAACCCACTTTCCTTTCAGTTTTTTTCTGCAATTGGCAGAAATCAGCTTATTTGGCCTGAAAATGCTTTTAAGCGCATAAAAACTTACACTCTTGATTTCTGGCTAAATAAAAGCTGTTGCAATGATATTTCCATGCTGAACTGAGTTGTTCTGGGTCAACTATGAAGGCAAACCCACT
Organism: Channa argus; assembly: GCF_033026475.1. Taxonomy (NCBI): domain Eukaryota; kingdom Metazoa; phylum Chordata; class Actinopteri; order Anabantiformes; family Channidae; genus Channa; species Channa argus. Next base: position 3,736,477 of record NC_090202.1, read on the forward strand.
TTCCTTTCAGTATTTTGCTGCAATTTTCAGAAATCAGCTTATTTGGCCTGAAAATGGTTTTAAGCGCATAAAAACTTACACTCTTGATTTCTGGCTAAATAAAAGCTGTTGTAATGATATTTCCATGCTGAACTGAGTTGTTCTGGGTCAAATATGAAGGCAAACCCACTTTCCTTTCAGTTTTTTACTGCAATTGGCAGAAATCAGCTCATTTGGCCTGAAAATGCTTTTAAGCGCATAAAAACTTACACTCTTGATTTCTGGCTAAATAAAAGCTGTTGCAATGCTATTTCCATGCTGAACTGAGTTGTTCTGGGTCAACTATGAAGGCAAACCCACTTTCCTTTCAGTATTTTGCTGCAATTGGCAGAAACAAGCATATTTGCTCATTCGGCCTAAAAATGCTTTTAAGCACATAAAAACTTACACTCTTGATTTCTGGCTAAATAAAAGCTGTTGCAATGATATTTCCATGCTGAACTGAGTTGTTCTGGGTCAAAAATCAAGGCAAACCCACTTTCCTTTCAGTATTTTGCTGCAATTGGCAGAAATCAGCTCATTCGGCCTAAAAATGGTTTTAAGCGCATAAAAACATACACTCTTGATTTCTGGCTAAATAAAAGCTGTTGCCATGATATTTCCATGCTGAACTGAGTTGTTCTGGCTCAAATATGAAGGCAAACCCACTTTCCTTTCAGTATTTTGCTGCAATTGGTAGAAACAAGCATATTTGCTCATTCGGCCTGAAAATGCTTTTAAGCGCATAAAAACGTACACTCTTGATTTCTGGCTAAATAAAAGCTGTTGCAATGATATTTCCATGCTGAACTGAGTTGTTCTGGGTCAACTATGAAGGCAAACCCACTTTCCTTTCAGTATTTTGCTGCAATTGGCAGAAACAAGCATATTTGCTCATTCGGCCTGAAAATGGTTTTAAGCACATAAAAACTTACACTCTTGATTTCTGGCTAAATAAAAGCTGTTGCAATGATATTTCCATGCTGAACTGAGTTGTTCTGGGTCAACTATGAAGGCAAACCCACTTTCCTTTCAGTTTTTTGTTGCAATTGGCAGAAATCAGCTCATTTGGCCTGAAAATGCTTTTAAGCGCATATAAACTTACACTCTTGATTTCTGGCTAAATAAAAGCTGTTGCAATGATATTTCCATGCTGAACTGAGTTGTTCTGGGTCAACTATGAAGGCAAACCCACTTTCCTTTCAGTTTTTTGCTGCAATTGGCAGAAATCAGCTCATTTGGCCTGAAAATGCTTTTAAGCGCATAAAAACTTACACTCTTGATTTCTGGCTAAATAAAAGCTGTTGCAATGATATTTCCATGCTGAACTGAGTTGTTCTGGGTCAACTATGAAGGGAAACCCACTTTCCTTTCAGTATTTTGCTGCAATTGGTAGAAACAAGCATATTTGCTCATTCGGCATAAAAATGCTTTTAAGCACATAAAAACTTAGACTCTTGATTTCTGGCTAAATAAAAGCTGTTGCAATGATATTTCCATGCTGAACTGAGTTGTTCTGGGTCAAATATGAAGGCAAACCCACTTTCCTTTCAGTATTTTGCTGCAATTGGCAGAAATCAGCTCATTCGGCCTAAAAATGCTTTTAAGCGCATAAAAACATACACTCTTGATTTCTGGCTAAATAAAAGCTGTTGCCATGATATTTCCATGCTGAACTGAGTTGTTCTAGCTCAAATATGAAGGCAAACCCACTTTCCTTTCAGTTTTTTGCTGCAATTGGCAGAAATCAGCTCATTTGACCTGAAAATGCTTTTAAGCGCATATAAACTTACACTCTTGATTTCTGGCTAAATAAAAGCTGTTGCAATGATATTTCCATGCTGAACTGAGTTGTTCTGGGTCAACTATGAAGGCAAACCCACTTTCCTTTCAGTATTTTGCTGCAATTGGCAGAAACAAGCATATTTGCTCATTCGGCCTGAAAATGCTTTTAAGCACATAAAAACTTACACTCTTTATTTCTGGCTAAATAAAAGCTGTTGCAATGATATTTCCATGCTGAACTGAGTTGTTCTGGGTCAACTATGAAGGCAAACCCACTTTCCTTTCAGTATTTTGCTGCAATTGGCAGAAACAAGCATATTTGCTCATTCGGCCTGAAAATGCTTTTAAGCAAATAAAAACTTACAATCTTGATTTCTGAATAAGTAAAAGCTGTTGCAATGATATTTCCATGCTGAACGGAGTTGTTCTGGGTCAACAATGAAGGCAAACCCACTTTCCTTTCAGTATTTTGCTGCAATTGGTAGAAACAAGCATATTTACTCATTCGGCCTGAAAATGCTTTTAAGCGCATAAAAACTTGCACTCTTGATTTCTGGTTAAATAAAAGCTGTTGCAATGATATTTCCATGCTGAACTGAGTTGTTCTGGGTCAAATATGAAGGCAAACCCACTTTCCTTTCAGTTTTTTGCTGCAATTGGCAGAGATCAGCTCATTCGGCCTGAAAATGCTTTTAAGCGCATAAAAACGTACACTCTTGATTTCTGGCTAAATAAAAGCTGTTGCAATGATATTTCCATGCTGGACTGAGTTGTTCTGGGTCAAATATGAAGGCAAACCCACTTTCCTTTCAGTATTTTGCTGCAATTGGCAGAAACAAGCATATTTGCTCATTTGGCCTTAAAATGCTTTTAAGCACATAAAAACTTACACTCCTGATTTCTGGCTAAATAAAAGCTGTTGTAATGATATTTCCATGCTGAACTGAGTTGTTCTGGGTCAAATATGAAGGCAAACCCACTTTCCTTTCAGTTTTTTGCTGCAATTGGCAGAAATCAGCTCATTTGGCCTGAAAATGCTTTTAAGCGCATAAAAACTTACACTCTTGATTTCTGGCTAAATAAAAGCTGTTGCAATGCTATTTCCATGCTGAACTGAGTTGTTCTGGCTCAAATATGAAGGAAAACCCACTTTCCTTTCAGTATTTTGCTGCAATTGGCAGAAATCAGCTTATTTGGCCTGAAAATGCTTTTAAGCGCATAAAAACTTACACTCTTGATTTCTGGCTAAATAAAAGCTGTTGCAATGATATTTCCATGCTGAACTGAGTTGTTCTGGGTCAACTATGAAGGCAAACCCACTTTCCTTTCAGTATTTTGCTGCAATTGGCAGAAACAAGCATATTTGCTCATTCGGCCTAAAAATGCTTTTAAGCACATAAAAACTTACACTCTTGATTTCTGGCTAAATAAAAGCTGTTGCAATGATATTTCCATGCTGAACTGAGTTGTTCTGGGTCAACTATGAAGGCAAACCCACTTTCCTTTCAGTATTTTGCTGCAATTGGCAGAAATCAGCTCATTCGGCCTAAAAATGCTTTTAAGCGCATAAAAACATACACTCTTGATTTCTGGCTAAATAAAAGCTGTTGCCATGATATTTCCATGCTGAACTGAGTTGTTCTGGGTCAAATATGAAGGCAAACCCACTTTCCTTTCAGTTTTTTGCTGCAATTGGCAGAAATCAGCTCATTTGGCCTGAAAATGGTTTTAAGCGCATAAAAACTTACACTCTTGATTTCTGGCTAAATAAAAGCTGTTGCAATGATATTTCCATGCTGAATTGAGTTGTTCTGGGTCAAATATGAAGGCAAACCCACTTTCCTTTCAGTTTTTTTCTGCAATTGGCAGAAATCAGCTTATTTGGCCTAAAAATGCTTTTAAGCGCATAAAAACTTATACTCTTGATTTTTGGCTAAATAAAAGCTGTTGCAATGATATTTCCATGCTGAACTGAGTTGTTCTGGGTCAACTATGAAGGCAAACCCACTTTCCTTTCAGTATTTTGCTGCAATTTTCAGAAATCAGCTTATTTGGCCTGAAAATGGTTTTAAGCGCATAAAAACTTACACTCTTGATTTCTGGCTAAATAAAAGCTGTTGTAATGATATTTCCATGCTGAACTGAGTTGTTCTGGGTCAAATATGAAGGCAAACCCACTTTCCTTTCAGTTTTTTGCTGCAATTGGCAGAAATCAGCTCATTTGGCCTGAAAATGGTTTTAAGCGCATAAAAACTTACACTCTTGATTTCTGGCTAAATAAAAGCTGTTGCAATGCTATTTCCATGCTGAACTGAGTTGTTCTGGGTCAAATATGAAGGAAAACCCACTTTCCTTTCAGTATTTTGCTGCAATTGGCAGAAATCAGCTTATTTGGCCTGAAAATGCTTTTAAGCGCATAAAAACTTACACTCTTGATTTCTGGCTAAATAAAAGCTGTTGCAATGATATTTCCATGCTGAACTGAGTTGTTCTGGGTCAACTATGAAGGCAAACCCACTTTCCTTTCAGTATTTTGCTGCAATTGGCAGAAACAAGCATATTTGCTCATTCGGCCTAAAAATGCTTTTAAGCACATAAAAACTTACACTCTTGATTTCTGGCTAAATAAAAGCTGTTGCAATGATATTTCCATGCTGAACTGAGTTGTTCTGGGTCAACTATGAAGGCAAACCCACTTTCCTTTCAGTATTTTGCTGCAATTGGCAGAAATCAGCTTATTTGGCCTGAAAATGCTTTTAAGCGCATAAAAACTTACACTCTTGATTTCTGGCTAAATAAAAGCTGTTGCAATGATATTTCCATGCTGAACTGAGTTGTTCTGGGTCAACTATGAAGGCAAACCCACTTTCCTTTCAGTTTTTTTCTGCAATTGGCAGAAATCAGCTCATTTGGCCTGAAAATGCTTTTAAGCGCATAAAAACTTACACTCTTGATTTCTGGCTAAATAAAAGCTATTGCAATGATATTTCCATGCTGAACTGAGTTGTTCTGGGTCAACTATGAAGGGAAACCCACTTTCCTTTCAGTATTTTGCTGCAATTGGTAGAAACAAGCATATTTGCTCATTCGGCATAAAAATGCTTTTAAGCGCATAAAAACTTAGACTCTTGATTTCTGGCTAAATAAAAGCTGTTGCAATGATATTTCCATGCTGAACTGAGTTGTTCTGGGTCAAATATGAAGGCAAACCCACTTTCCTTTCAGTATTTTGCTGCAATTGGCAGAAATCAGCTCATTTGGCCTGAAAATGGTTTTAAGCGCATAAAAACTTACACTCTTGATTTCTGGCTAAATAAAAGATGTTGCAATGATATTTCCATGCTGAACTGAGTTGTTCTGGGTCAAATATGAAGGCAAACCCACTTTCCTTTCAGTTTTTTTCTGCAATTGGCAGAAATCAGCTTATTTGGCCTGAAAATGCTTTTAAGCGCAAAAAAACTTACACTCTTGATTTGTGGCTAAATAAAAGCTGTTGCAATGATATTTCCATGCTGAACTGAGTTGTTCTGGGTCAACTATGAAGGCAAACCCACTTTCCTTTCAGTTTTTTGCTGCAATTGGCAGAAATCAGCTCATTTGGCCTGAAAATGCTTTTAAGCGCATAAAAACATACACTCTTGATTTCTGGCTAAATAAAAGCTGTTGCAATGATATTTCCATGCTGAACTGAGTTGTTCTGGGTCAACTATGAAGGGAAACCCACTTTCCTTTCAGTATTTTGCTGCAATTGGTAGAAACAAGCATATTTGCTCATTCGGCATAAAAATGCTTTTAAGCGCATAAAAACTTACACTCTTGATTTCTGGCTAAATAAAAGCTGATGCAATGATATTTCCATGCTGAACTGAGTTGTTCTGGCTCAAATATGAAGGCAAACCCACTTTCCTTTCAGTATTTTGCTGCAATTGGCAGAAATCAGCTCATTTGGCCTGAAAATGGTTTTAAGCGCATAAAAACTTACACTCTTGATTTCTGGCTAAATAAAAGCTGTTGCAATGATATTTCCATGCTGAACTGAGTTGTTCTGGGTCAAATATGAAGGCAAACCCACTTTCCTTTCAGTTTTTTTCTGCAATTGGCAGAAATCAGCTTATTTGGCCTGAAAATGCTTTTAAGCGCATAAAAACTTACACTCTTGATTTCTGGCTAAATAAAAGCTGTTGCCATGATATTTCCATGCTGAACTGAGTTGTTCTGGCTCAAATATGAAGGCAAACCCACTTTCCTTTTAGTTTTTTGCTGCAATTGGCAGAAATCAGCTCATTTGGCCTGAAAATGCTTTTAAGCGCATAAAAACTTACACTCTTGATTTCTGGCTAAATAAAAGCTGTTGCAATGATATTTCCATGCTGAACTGAGTTGTTCTGGGTCAACTATGAAGGCAAACCCACTTTCCTTTCAGTATTTTGCTGCAATTGGTAGAAACAAGCATATTTGCTCATTCGGCCTGAAAATGCTTTTAAGCGCATAAAAACTTGCACTCTTGATTTCTGGCTAAATAAAAGCTGTTGCAATGATATTTCCATGCTGAACTGAGTTGTTCTGGGTCAACTATGAAGGCAAACCCACTTTCCTTTCAGTTTTTTTCTGCAATTGGCAGAAATCAGCTTATTTGGCCTGAAAATGCTTTTAAGCGCATAAAAACGTACACTCTTGATTTCTGGCTAAATAAAAGCTGTTGCAATGATATTTCCATGCTGAACTGAGTTGTTCTGGGTCAACTATGAAGGCAAACCCACTTTCCTTTCAGTATTTTGCTGCAATTGGCAGAAACAAGCATATTTGCTCATTCGGCCTGAAAATGCTTTTAAGCACATAAAAACTTACACTCTTGATTTCTGGCTAAATAAAAGCTGTTGCAATGATATTTCCATGCTGAACTGAGTTGTTCTGGGTCAACTATGAAGGCAAACCCACTTTCCTTTCAGTATTTTGCTGCAATTGGCAGAAACAAGCATATTTGCTCATTCGGCTTTAAAATGCTTTTAAGCACATAAAAACTTACACTCTTGATTTCTGGCTAAATAAAAGCTGTTGCAATGATATTTCCATGCTGAACTGAGTTGTTCTGGGTCAACTATGAAGGCAAACCCACTTTCCTTTCAGTATTTTGCTGCAATTGGCAGAAATCAGCTCATTCGGCCTAAAAATGGTTTTAAGCGCATAAAAACATACACTCTTGTTTTCTGGCTAAATAAAAGCTGTTGCCATGATATTTCCATGCTGAACTGAGTTGTTGTAGCTCAAATATGAAGGCAAACCCACTTTCCTTTCAGTTTTTTGCTGCAATTGGCAGAAATCAGCTCATTTGGCCTGAAAATGCTTTTAAGCGCATAAAAACTTACACTCTTGATTTCTGGCTAAGTAAAAGCTGTTGCAATGATATTTCCATGCTGAACAGAGTTGTTCTGGGTCAACAATGACGGCAAACCCACTTTCCTTTCAGTATTTTGCTGCAATTGGTAGAAACAAGCATATTTGCTCATTCGGCATAAAAATGCTTTTAAGCGCATAAAAACTTACACTCTTGATTTCTGGCTAAATAAAAGCTGTTGCAATGATATTTCCATGCTGAACTGAGTTGTTCTGGCTCAAATATGAAGGCAAACCCACTTTCCTTTCAGTATTTTGCTGCAATTGGCAGAAATCAGCTCATTTGGCCTGAAAATGGTTTTAAGCGCATAAAAACTTACACTCTTGATTTCTGGCTAAATAAAAGCTGTTGCAATGATATTTCCATGCTGAACTGAGTTGTTCTGGCTCAAATATGAAGGCAAACCCACTTTCCTTTCAGTTTTTTGCTGCAATTGGCAGAAATCAGCTCATTTGGCCTGAAAATGCTTTTAAGCGCATAAAAACTTACACTCTTGATTTCTGGCTAAATAAATGCTGTTGCAATGATATTTCCATGCTGAACTGAGTTGTTCTGGGTCAAATATGAAGGCAAACCCACTTTCCTTTCAGTTTTTTGCTGCAATTGGCAGAAATCAGCTCATTTGGCCTGAAAATGGTTTTAAGCGCATAAAAACTTACACTCTTGATTTCTGGCTAAATAAAAGCTGTTGCAATGATATTTCCATGCTGAACTGAGTTGTTCTGGGTCAACTATGAAGGCAAACCCACTTTCCTTTCAGTATTTTGCTGCAATTGGCAGAAACAAGCATATTTGCTCATTCGGCCTGAAAATGCTTTTAAGCACATAAAAACTTACACTCTTGATTTCTGGCTAAATAAAAGCTGTTGCAATGATATTTCCATGCTGAACTGAGTTGTTCTGGGTCAACTATGAAGGCAAACCCACTTTCCTTTCAGTATTTTGCTGCAATTGGCAGAAATCAGCTCATTCGGCCTAAAAATGGTTTTAAGCGCATAAAAACATACACTCTTGATTTCTGGCTAAATAAAAGCTGTTGCCATGATATTTCCATGCTGAACTGAGTTGTTGTAGCTCAAATATGAAGGAAAACCCACTTTCCTTTCAGTTTTTTGCTGCAATTGGCAGAAATCAGCTCATTTGGCCTGAAAATGCTTTTAAGCGCATAAAAACTTACACTCTTGATTTCTGGCTAAATAAAAGCTGTTGCAATGATATTTCCATGCTGAACTGAGTTGTTCTGGGTCAACTATGAAGGCAAACCCACTTTCCTTTCAGTATTTTGCTGCAATTGGCAGAAACAAGCATATTTGCTCATTCGGCCTGAAAATGCTTTTAAGCACATAAAAACTTACACTCTTTATTTCTGGCTAAATAAAAGCTGTTGCAATGATATTTCCATGCTGAACTGAGTTGTTCTGGGTCAACTATGAAGGCAAACCCACTTTCCTTTCAGTATTTTGCTGCAATTGGCAGAAATCAGCTCATTCGGCCTAAAAATGCTTTTAAGCGCATAAAAACATACACTCTTGATTTCTGGCTAAATAAAAGCTGTTGCCATGATATTTCCATGCTGAACTGAGTTGTTCTGGCTCAAATATGAAGGCAAACCCACTTTCCTTTTAGTTTTTTGCTGCAATTGGCAGAAATCAGCTCATTTGGCCTGAAAATGCTTTTAAGCGCATAAAAACTTACACTCTTGATTTCTGGCTAAATAAAAGCTGTTGCAATGATATTTCCATGCTGAACTGAGTTGTTCTGGGTCAACTATGAAGGCAAACCCACTTTCCTTTCAGTATTTTGCTGCAATTGGTAGAAACAAGCATATTTGCTCATTCGGCCTGAAAATGCTTTTAAGCGCATAAAAACGTACACTCTTGATTTCTGGCTAAATAAAAGCTGTTGCAATGATATTTCCATGCTGAACTGAGTTGTTCTGGGTCAACTATGAAGGCAAACCCACTTTCCTTTCAGTTTTTTGCTGCAATTGGCAGAAATCAGCTCATTTGGCCTGAAAATGCTTTTAAGCGCATATAAACTTACACTCTTGATTTCTGGCTAAATAAAAGCTGTTGCAATGATATTTCCATGCTGAACTGAGTTGTTCTGGGTCAACTATGAAGGCAAACCCACTTTCCTTTCAGTTTTTTGCTGCAATTGGCAGAAATCAGCTCATTTGGCCTGAAAATGCTTTTAAGCGCATAAAAACTTACACTCTTGATTTCTGGCTAAATAAAAGCTGTTGCAATGATATTTCCATGCTGAACTGAGTTGTTCTGGGTCAACTATGAAGGGAAACCCACTTTCCTTTCAGTATTTTGCTGCAATTGGTAGAAACAAGCATATTTGCTCATTCGGCATAAAAATGCTTTTAAGCGCATAAAAACTTAGACTCTTGATTTCTGGCTAAATAAAAGCTGTTGCAATGATATTTCCATGCTGAACTGAGTTGTTCTGGGTCAAATATGAAGGCAAACCCACTTTCCTTTCAGTATTTTGCTGCAATTGGCAGAAATCAGCTCATTCGGCCTAAAAATGCTTTTAAGCGCATAAAAACATACACTCTTGATTTCTGGCTAAATAAAAGCTGTTGCCATGATATTTCCATGCTGAACTGAGTTGTTCTAGCTCAAATATGAAGGCAAACCCACTTTCCTTTCAGTTTTTTGCTGCAATTGGCAGAAATCAGCTCATTTGACCTGAAAATGCTTTTAAGCGCATAAAAACGTACACTCTTGATTTCTGGCTAAATAAAAGCTGTTGCAATGATATTTCCATGCTGAACTGAGTTGTTCTGGGTCAACTATGAAGGCAAACCCACTTTCCTTTCAGTATTTTGCTGCAATTGGCAGAAACAAGCATATTTGCTCATTCGGCCTGAAAATGCTTTTAAGCACATAAAAACTTACACTCTTTATTTCTGGCTAAATAAAAGCTGTTGCAATGATATTTCCATGCTGAACTGAGTTGTTCTGGGTCAACTATGAAGGCAAACCCACTTTCCTTTCAGTATTTTGCTGCAATTGGCAGAAACAAGCATATTTGCTCATTCGGCCTGAAAATGCTTTTAAGCACATAAAAACTTACAATCTTGATTTCTGAATAAGTAAAAGCTGTTGCAATGATATTTCCATGCTGAACGGAGTTGTTCTGGGTCAACAAAAAAGGCAAACCCACTTTCCTTTCAGTATTTTGCTGCAATTGGTAGAAACAAGCATATTTACTCATTCGGCCTGAAAATGCTTTTAAGCGCATAAAAACTTGCACTCTTGATTTCTGGTTAAATAAAAGCTGTTGCAATGATATTTCCATGCTGAACTGAGTTGTTCTGGGTCAAATATGAAGGCAAACCCACTTTCCTTTCAGTTTTTTGCTGCAATTGGCAGAGATCAGCTCATTCGGCCTGAAAATGCTTTTAAGCGCATAAAAACGTACACTCTTGATTTCTGGCTAAATAAAAGCTGTTGCAATGATATTTCCATGCTGGACTGAGTTGTTCTGGGTCAAATATGAAGGCAAACCCACTTTCCTTTCAGTATTTTGCTGCAATTGGCAGAAACAAGCATATTTGCTCATTTGGCCTTAAAATGCTTTTAAGCACATAAAAACTTACACTCTTGATTTCTGGCTAAATAAAAGCTGTTGCAATGATATTTCCATGCTGAACTGAGTTGTTCTGGGTCAACTATGAAGGCAAACCCACTTTCCTTTCAGTATTTTGCTGCAATTGGCAGAAATCAGCTCATTCGGCCTAAAAATGGTTTTAAGCGCATAAAAACATACACTCTTGATTTCTGGCTAAATAAAAGCTGTTGCCATGATATTTCCATGCTGAACTGAGTTGTTCTGGCTCAAATATGAAGGCAAACCCACTTTCCTTTCAGTTTTTTTCTGCAATTGGCAGAAATCAGCTTATTTGGCCTGAAAATGCTTTTAAGCGCATAAAAACTTACACTCTTGATTTCTGGCTAAATAAAAGCTGTTGTAATGATATTTCCATGCTGAACTGAGTTGTTCTGGGTCAAATATGAAGGCAAACCCACTTTCCTTTCAGTTTTTTGCTGCAATTGGCAGAAATCAGCTCATTTGGCCTGAAAATGCTTTTAAGCGCATAAAAACATACACTCTTGATTTCTGGCTAAATAAAAGCTGTTGCCATGATATTTCCATGCTGAACTGAGTTGTTCTGGGTCAACTATGAAGGCAAACCCACTTTCCTTTCAGTATTTTGCTGCAATTGGCAGAAACAAGCATATTTGCTCATTCGGCCTGAAAATGCATTTAAGCACATAAAAACTTACACTCTTGATTTCTGGCTAAGTAAAAGCTGTTGCAATGATATTTCCATGCTGAACTGAGTTGTTCTGGGTCAAATATGAAGGCAAACCCACTTTCCTTTCAGTTTTTTTCTGCAATTGGCAGAAATCAGCTTATTTGGCCTGAAAATGCTTTTAAGCGCATAAAAACTTATACTCTTGATTTCTGGCTAAATAAAAGCTGTTGCAATGATATTTCCATGCTGAACTGAGTTGTTCTGGGTCAACTATGAAGGCAAACCCACTTTCCTTTCAGTATTTTGCTGCAATTTTCAGAAATCAGCTTATTTGGCCTGAAAATGGTTTTAAGCGCATAAAAACTTACACTCTTGATTTCTGGCTAAATAAAAGCTGTTGCAATGATATTTCCATGCTGAACTGAGTTGTTCTGGGTCAACTATGAAGGCAAACCCACTTTCCTTTCAGTATTTTGCTGCAATTGGCAGAAACAAGCATATTTGCTCATTCGGCCTGAAAATGCTTTTAAGCACATAAAAACTTACACTCTTGATTTCTGGCTAAGGAAAAGCTGTTGCAATGATATTTCCATGCTGAACTGAGTTGTTTTGGGTCAAATATGAAGGAAAACCCACTTTCCTTTCAGTTTTTTTCTGCAATTGGCAGAAATCAGCTTATTTGGCCTGAAAATGCTTTTAAGCGCATAAAAACTTACACTCTTGATTTCTGGCTAAATAAAAGCTGTTGCAATGATATTTCCATGCTGAACTGAGTTGTTCTGGGTCAACTATGAAGGCAAACCCACTTTCCTTTCAGTATTTTGCTGCAATTGGCAGAAACAAGCATATTTGCTCATTCGGCCTGAAAATGGTTTTAAGCACATAAAAACTTACACTCTTGATTTCTGGCTAAATAAAAGCTGTTGCAATGATATTTCCATGCTGAACTGAGTTGTTCTGGGTCAACTATGAAGGCAAACCCACTTTCCTTTCAGTTTTTTGCTGCAATTGGCAGAAATCAGCTCATTTGGCCTGAAAATGCATTTAAGCGCATATAAACTTACACTCTTGATTTCTGGCTAAATAAAAGCTGTTGCAATGATATTTCCATGCTGAACTGAGTTGTTCTGGGTCAACTATGAAGGCAAACCCACTTTCCTTTCAGTTTTTTGCTGCAATTGGCAGAAATCAGCTCATTTGGCCTGAAAATGCTTTTAAGCGCATAAAAACTTACACTCTTGATTTCTGGCTAAATAAAAGCTGTTGCAATGATATTTCCATGCTGAACTGAGTTGTTCTGGGTCAACTATGAAGGGAAACCCACTTTCCTTTCAGTATTTTGCTGCAATTGGTAGAAACAAGCATATTTGCTCATTCGGCATAAAAATGCTTTTAAGCGCATAAAAACTTAGACTCTTGATTTCTGGCTAAATAAAAGCTGTTGCAATGATATTTCCATGCTGAACTGAGTTGTTCTGGCTCAAATATGAAGGCAAACCCACTTTCCTTTCAGTATTTTGCTGCAATTGGCAGAAATCAGCTCATTTGGCCTGAAAATGGTTTTAAGCGCATAAAAACTTACACTCTTGATTTCTGGCTAAATAAAAGCTGTTGCAATGATATTTCCATGCTGAACTGAGTTGTTCTGGGTCAAATATGAAGGCAAACCCACTTTCCTTTCAGTTTTTTTCTGCAATTGGCAGAAATCAGCTTATTTGGCCTGAAAATGCTTTTAAGTGCATAAAAACTTACACTCTTGATTTCTGGCTAAATAAAAGCTGTTGCAATGATATTTCCATGCTGAACTGAGTTGTTCTGGGTCAACTATGAAGGCAAACCCACTTTCCTTTCAGTTTTTTGCTGCAATTGGCAGAAATCAGCTCATTTGGCCTGAAAATGCTTTTAAGCGCATAAAAACTTACACTCTTGATTTCTGGCTAAATAAAAGCTGTTGCAATGATATTTCCATGCTGAACTGAGTTGTTCTGGGTCAACTATGAAGGCAAACCCACTTTCCTTTCAGTATTTTGCTGCAATTGGTAGAAACAAGCATATTTGCTCATTCGGCCTGAAAATGCTTTTAAGCGCATAAAAACTTGCACTCTTGATTTCTGGCTAAATAAAAGCTGTTGCAATGATATTTCCATGCTGAACTGAGTTGTTCTGGGTCAACTATGAAGGCAAACCCACTTTCCTTTCAGTTTTTTTCTGCAATTGGCAGAAATCAGCTTATTTGGCCTGAAAATGCTTTTAAGCGCATAAAAACGTACACTCTTGATTTCTGGCTAAATAAAAGCTGTTGCAATGATATTTCCATGCTGAACTGAGTTGTTCTGGGTCAACTATGAAGGCAAACCCACTTTCCTTTCAGTATTTTGCTGCAATTGGCAGAAACAAGCATATTTGCTCATTCGGCCTGAAAATGGTTTTAAGCACATAAAAACTTACACTCTTGATTTCTGGCTAAATAAAAGCTGTTGCAATGATATTTCCATGCTGAACTGAGTTGTTCTGGGTCAACTATGAAGGCAAACCCACTTTCCTTTCAGTTTTTTGCTGCAATTGGCAGAAATCAGCTCATTTGGCCTGAAAATGCTTTTAAGCGCATATAAACTTACACTCTTGATTTCTGGCTAAATAAAAGCTGTTGCAATGATATTTCCATGCTGAACTGAGTTGTTCTGGGTCAACTATGAAGGCAAACCCACTTTCCTTTCAGTTTTTTGCTGCAATTGGCAGAAATCAGCTCATTTGGCCTGAAAATGCTTTTAAGCGCATAAAAACTTACACTCTTGATTTCTGGTTAAATAAAAGCTGTTGCAATGATATTTCCATGCTGAACGGAGTTGTTCTGGGTCAACAATGAAGGCAAACCCACTTTCCTTTCAGTATTTTGCTGCAATTGGTAGAAACAAGCATATTTACTCATTCGGCCTGAAAATGCTTTTAAGCACATAAAAACTTACAATCTTGATTTCTGAATAAGTAAAAGCTGTTGCAATGATATTTCCATGCTGAACGGAGTTGTTCTGGGTCAACAATGAAGGCAAACCCACTTTCCTTTCAGTATTTTGCTGCAATTGGTAGAAACAAGCATATTTACTCATTCGGCCTGAAAATGCTTTTAAGCGCATAAAAACTTGCACTCTTGATTTCTGGTTAAATAAAAGCTGTTGCAATGATATTTCCATGCTGAACTGAGTTGTTCTGGGTCAACTATGAAGGCAAACCCACTTTCCTTTCAGTATTTTGCTGCAATTGGCAGAAATCAGCTCATTCGGCCTAAAAATGGTTTTAAGCGCATAAAAACATACACTCTTGATTTCTGGCTAAATAAAAGCTGTTGCCATGATATTTCCATGCTGAACTGAGTTGTTCTGGCTCAAATATGAAGGCAAACCCACTTTCCTTTCAGTTTTTTGCTGCAATTGACAGAAATCAGCTCATTTGGCCTGAAAATGCTTTTAAGCGCATAAAAACTCACACTCTTGATTTTTGGCTAAATAAAAGCTGTTGCAATGATATTTCCATGCTGAACTGAGTTGTTCTGGGTCAAATATGAAGGCAAACCCACTTTCCTTTCAGTTTTTTGCTGCAATTGGCAGAAATCAGCTCATTTGGCCTGAAAATGGTTTTAAGCGCATAAAAACTTACACTCTTGATTTCTGGCTAAATAAAAGCTGTTGCAATGATATTTCCATGCTGAACTGAGTTGTTCTGGGTCAAATATGAAGGCAAACCCACTTTCCTTTCAGTTTTTTTCTGCAATTGGCAGAAATCAGCTTATTTGGCCTGAAAATGCTTTTAAGCGCATAAAAACTTACACTCTTGATTTCTGGCTAAATAAAAGCTGTTGCAATGATATTTCCATGCTGAACTGAGTTGTTCTGGGTCAACTATGAAGGCAAACCCACTTTCCTTTCAGTATTTTGCTGCAATTTTCAGAAATCAGCTTATTTGGCCTGAAAATGGTTTTAAGCGCATAAAAACTTACACTCTTGATTTCTGGCTAAATAAAAGCTGTTGTAATGATATTTCCATGCTGAACTGAGTTGTTCTGGGTCAAATATGAAGGCAAACCCACTTTCCTTTCAGTTTTTTGCTGCAATTGGCAGAAATCAGCTCATTTGGCCTGAAAATGCTTTTAAGCGCATAAAAACTTACACTCTTGATTTCTGGCTAAATAAAAGCTGTTGCAATGCTATTTCCATGCTGAACTGAGTTGTTCTGGGTCAAATATGAAGGAAAACCCACTTTCCCTTCAGTATTTTGCTGCAATTGGCAGAAATCAGCTTATTTGGCCTGAAAATGCTTTTAAGCGCATAAAAACTTACACTCTTGATTTCTGGCTAAATAAAAGCTGTTGCAATGATATTTCCATGCTGAACTGAGTTGTTCTGGGTCAACTATGAAGGCAAACCCACTTTCCTTTCAGTATTTTGCTGCAATTGGCAGAAATCAGCTCATTCGGCCTAAAAATGCTTTTAAGCGCATAAAAACATACACTCTTGATTTCTGGCTAAATAAAAGCTGTTGCCATGATATTTCCATGCTGAACTGAGTTGTTCTGGGTCAAATATGAAGGCAAACCCACTTTCCTTTCAGTTTTTTGCTGCAATTGGCAGAAATCAGCTCATTTGGCCTGAAAATGGTTTTAAGCGCATAAAAACTTACACTCTTGATTTCTGGCTAAATAAAAGCTGTTGCAATGATATTTCCATGCTGAACTGAGTTGTTCTGGGTCAACTATGAAGGCAAACCCACTTTCCTTTCAGTATTTTGCTGCAATTGGCAGAAACAAGCATATTTGCTCATTCGGCCTGAAAATGCTTTTAAGCACATAAAAACTTACACTCTTTATTTCTGGCTAAATAAAAGCTGTTGCAATGATATTTCCATGCTGAACTGAGTTGTTCTGGGTCAACTATGAAGGCAAGCCCACTTTCCTTTCAGTATTTTGCTGCAATTGGTAGAAACAAGCATATTTACTCATTCGGCCTGAAAATGCTTTTAAGCGCATAAAAACTTGCACTCTTGATTTCTGGTTAAATAAAAGCTGTTGCAATGATATTTCCATGCTGAACTGAGTTGTTCTGGGTCAAATATGAAGGCAAACCCACTTTCCTTTCAGTTTTTTGCTGCAATTGGCAGAGATCAGCTCATTCGGCCTGAAAATGCTTTTAAGCGCATAAAAACGTACACTCTTGATTTCTGGCTAAATAAAAGCTGTTGCAATGATATTTCCATGCTGGACTGAGTTGTTCTGGGTCAAATATGAAGGCAAACCCACTTTCCTTTCAGTATTTTGCTGCAATTGGCAGAAACAAGCATATTTGCTCATTTGGCCTTAAAATGCTTTTAAGCACATAAAAACTTACACTCTTGATTTCTGGCTAAATAAAAGCTGTTGCAATGATATTTCCATGCTGAACTGAGTTGTTCTGGGTCAACTATGAAGGCAAACCCACTTTCCTTTCAGTATTTTGCTGCAATTTTCAGAAATCAGCTTATTTGGCCTGAAAATGGTTTTAAGCGCATAAAAACTTACACTCTTGATTTCTGGCTAAATAAAAGCTGTTGTAATGATATTTCCATGCTGAACTGAGTTGTTCTGGGTCAAATATGAAGGCAAACCCACTTTCCTTTCAGTTTTTTGCTGCAATTGGCAGAAATCAGCTCATTTGGCCTGAAAATGCTTTTAAGCGCATAAAAACTTACACTCTTGATTTCTGGCTAAATAAAAGCTGTTGCAATGATATTTCCATGCTGAACTGAGTTGTTCTGGGTCAACTATGAAGGCAAACCCACTTTCCTTTCAGTATTTTGCTGCAATTGGCAGAAACAAGCATATTTGCTCATTCGGCCTAAAAATGCTTTTAAGCACATAAAAACTTACACTCTTGATTTCTGGCTAAATAAAAGCTGTTGCAATGATATTTCCATGCTGAACGGAGTTGTTCTGGCTCAAATATGAAGGCAAACCCATATTCCTTTCAGTTTTTTGCTGCAATTGGCAGAAATCAGCTCATTCGGCCTAAAAATGCTTTTAAGCGCATAAAAACATACACTCTTGATTTCTGGCTAAATAAAAGCTGTTGCAATGATATTTCCATGCTGAACTGAGTTGTTCTGGCTCAAATATGAAGGCAAACCCATATTCCTTTCAGTTTTTTGCTGCAATTGGCAGAAATCAGCTCATTTGGCCTGAAAATGCTTTTAAGCGCATAAAAACTTACACTCTTGATTTCTGGCTAAATAAAAGCTGTTGCAATGATATTTCCATGCTGAACTGAGTTGTTCTGGGTCAACTATGAAGGCAAACCCACTTTCCTTTCAGTATTTTGCTGCAATTGGCAGAAATCAGCTCATTCGGCCTAAAAATGCTTTTAAGCGCATAAAAACATACACTCTTGATTTCTGGCTAAATAAAAGCTGTTGCCATGATATTTCCATGCTGAACTGAGTTGTTCTGGCTCAAATATGAAGGCAAACCCACTTTCCTTTTAGTTTTTTGCTGCAATTGGCAGAAATCAGCTCATTTGGCCTGAAAATGGTTTTAAGCGCATAAAAACTTACACTCTTGATTTCTGGCTAAATAAAAGCTGTTGCAATGATATTTCCATGCTGAACTGAGTTGTTCTGGGTCAAATATGAAGGCAAACCCACTTTCCTTTCAGTTTTTTTCTGCAATTGGCAGAAATCAGCTTATTTGGCCTGAAAATGCTTTTAAGCGCATAAAAACTTATACTCTTGATTTCTGGCTAAATAAAAGCTGTTGCAATGATATTTCCATGCTGAACTGAGTTGTTCTGGGTCAACTATGAAGGCAAACCCACTTTCCTTTCAGTATTTTGCTGCAATTTTCAGAAATCAGCTTATTTGGCCTGAAAATGGTTTTAAGCGCATAAAAACTTACACTCTTGATTTCTGGCTAAATAAAAGCTGTTGCAATGATATTTCCATGCTGAACTGAGTTGTTCTGGGTCAACTATGAAGGCAAACCCACTTTCCTTTCAGTATTTTGCTGCAATTGGCAGAAACAAGCATATTTGCTCATTCGGCCTGAAAATGCTTTTAAGCACATAAAAACTTACACTCTTGATTTCTGGCTAAGGAAAAGCTGTTGCAATGATATTTCCATGCTGAACTGAGTTGTTTTGGGTCAACTATGAAGGCAAACCCACTTTCCTTTCAGTTTTTTTCTGCAATTGGCAGAAATCAGCTTATTTGGCCTGAAAATGCTTTTAAGCGCATAAAAACTTACACTCTTGATTTCTGGCTAAATAAAAGCTGTTGCAATGATATTTCCATGCTGAACTGAGTTGTTCTGGGTCAACTATGAAGGCAAACCCACTTTCCTTTCAGTATTTTGCTGCAATTGGCAGAAACAAGCATATTTGCTCATTCGGCCTGAAAATGGTTTTAAGCACATAAAAACTTACACTCTTGATTTCTGGCTAAATAAAAGCTGTTGCAATGATATTTCCATGCTGAACTGAGTTGTTCTGGGTCAAATATGAAGGCAAACCCACTTTCCTTTCAGTATTTTGCTGCAATTGGCAGAGATCAGCTCATTCGGCCTGAAAATGCTTTTAAGCGCATAAAAACGTACACTCTTGATTTCTGGCTAAATAAAAGCTGTTGCAATGATATTTCCATGCTGGACTGAGTTGTTCTGGGTCAAATATGAAGGCAAACCCACTTTCCTTTCAGTATTTTGCTGCAATTGGCAGAAACAAGCATATTTGCTCATTTGGCCTTAAAATGCTTTTAAGCACATAAAAACTTACACTCTTGATTTCTGGCTAAATAAAAGCTGTTGCAATGATATTTCCATGCTGAACTGAGTTGTTCTGGGTCAACTATGAAGGCAAACCCACTTTCCTTTCAGTATTTTGCTGCAATTTTCAGAAATCAGCTTATTTGGCCTGAAAATGGTTTTAAGCGCATAAAAACTTACACTCTTGATTTCTGGCTAAATAAAAGCTGTTGTAATGATATTTCCATGCTGAACTGAGTTGTTCTGGGTCAAATATGAAGGCAAACCCACTTTCCTTTCAGTTTTTTGCTGCAATTGGCAGAAATCAGCTCATTTGGCCTGAAAATGCTTTTAAGCGCATAAAAACTTACACTCTTGATTTCTGGCTAAATAAAAGCTGTTGCAATGATATTTCCATGCTGAACTGAGTTGTTCTGGGTCAACTATGAAGGCAAACCCACTTTCCTTTCAGTATTTTGCTGCAATTGGCAGAAACAAGCATATTTGCTCATTCGGCCTAAAAATGCTTTTAAGCACATAAAAACTTACACTCTTGATTTCTGGCTAAATAAAAGCTGTTGCAATGATATTTCCATGCTGAACGGAGTTGTTCTGGCTCAAATATGAAGGCAAACCCATATTCCTTTCAGTTTTTTGCTGCAATTGGCAGAAATCAGCTCATTCGGCCTAAAAATGCTTTTAAGCGCATAAAAACATACACTCTTGATTTCTGGCTAAATAAAAGCTGTTGCAATGATATTTCCATGCTGAACTGAGTTGTTCTGGCTCAAATATGAAGGCAAACCCATATTCCTTTCAGTTTTTTGCTGCAATTGGCAGAAATCAGCTCATTTGGCCTGAAAATGCTTTTAAGCGCATAAAAACTTACACTCTTGATTTCTGGCTAAATAAAAGCTGTTGCAATGATATTTCCATGCTGAACTGAGTTGTTCTGGGTCAACTATGAAGGCAAACCCACTTTCCTTTCAGTATTTTGCTGCAATTGGCAGAAATCAGCTCATTCGGCCTAAAAATGCTTTTAAGCGCATAAAAACATACACTCTTGATTTCTGGCTAAATAAAAGCTGTTGCCATGATATTTCCATGCTGAACTGAGTTGTTCTGGCTCAAATATGAAGGCAAACCCACTTTCCTTTTAGTTTTTTGCTGCAATTGGCAGAAATCAGCTCATTTGGCCTGAAAATGGTTTTAAGCGCATAAAAACTTACACTCTTGATTTCTGGCTAAATAAAAGCTGTTGCAATGATATTTCCATGCTGAACTGAGTTGTTCTGGGTCAAATATGAAGGCAAACCCACTTTCCTTTCAGTTTTTTTCTGCAATTGGCAGAAATCAGCTTATTTGGCCTGAAAATGCTTTTAAGCGCATAAAAACTTATACTCTTGATTTCTGGCTAAATAAAAGCTGTTGCAATGATATTTCCATGCTGAACTGAGTTGTTCTGGGTCAACTATGAAGGCAAACCCACTTTCCTTTCAGTATTTTGCTGCAATTTTCAGAAATCAGCTTATTTGGCCTGAAAATGGTTTTAAGCGCATAAAAACTTACACTCTTGATTTCTGGCTAAATAAAAGCTGTTGCAATGATATTTCCATGCTGAACTGAGTTGTTCTGGGTCAACTATGAAGGCAAACCCACTTTCCTTTCAGTATTTTGCTGCAATTGGCAGAAACAAGCATATTTGCTCATTCGGCCTGAAAATGCTTTTAAGCACATAAAAACTTACACTCTTGATTTCTGGCTAAGGAAAAGCTGTTGCAATGATATTTCCATGCTGAACTGAGTTGTTTTGGGTCAACTATGAAGGCAAACCCACTTTCCTTTCAGTTTTTTTCTGCAATTGGCAGAAATCAGCTTATTTGGCCTGAAAATGCTTTTAAGCGCATAAAAACTTACACTCTTGATTTCTGGCTAAATAAAAGCTGTTGCAATGATATTTCCATGCTGAACTGAGTTGTTCTGGGTCAACTATGAAGGCAAACCCACTTTCCTTTCAGTATTTTGCTGCAATTGGCAGAAACAAGCATATTTGCTCATTCGGCCTGAAAATGGTTTTAAGCACATAAAAACTTACACTCTTGATTTCTGGCTAAATAAAAGCTGTTGCAATGATATTTCCATGCTGAACTGAGTTGTTCTGGGTCAAATATGAAGGCAAACCCACTTTCCTTTCAGTATTTTGCTGCAATTGGCAGAAATCAGCTCATTCGGCCTAAAAATGGTTTTAAGCGCATAAAAACATACACTCTTGATTTCTGGCTAAATAAAAGCTGTTGCCATGATATTTCCATGCTGAACTGAGTTGTTCTAGCTCAAATATGAAGGCAAACCCACTTTCCTTTCAGTTTTTTGCTGCAATTGGCAGAAATCAGCTCATTTGACCTGAAAATGCTTTTAAGCGCATATAAACTTACACTCTTGATTTCTGGCTAAATAAAAGCTGTTGCAATGATATTTCCATGCTGAACTGAGTTGTTCTGGGTCAACTATGAAGGCAAACCCACTTTCCTTTCAGTATTTTGCTGCAATTGGCAGAAACAAGCATATTTGCTCATTCGGCCTGAAAATGCTTTTAAGCACATAAAAACTTACACTCTTTATTTCTGGCTAAATAAAAGCTGTTGCAATGATATTTCCATGCTGAACTGAGTTGTTCTGGGTCAACTATGAAGGCAAACCCACTTTCCTTTCAGTATTTTGCTGCAATTGGCAGAAACAAGCATATTTGCTCATTCGGCCTGAAAATGCTTTTAAGCACATAAAAACTTACAATCTTGATTTCTGAATAAGTAAAAGCTGTTGCAATGATATTTCCATGCTGAACGGAGTTGTTCTGGGTCAACAAAAAAGGCAAACCCACTTTCCTTTCAGTATTTTGCTGCAATTGGTAGAAACAAGCATATTTACTCATTCGGCCTGAAAATGCTTTTAAGCGCATAAAAACTTGCACTCTTGATTTCTGGTTAAATAAAAGCTGTTGCAATGATATTTCCATGCTGAACTGAGTTGTTCTGGGTCAAATATGAAGGCAAACCCACTTTCCTTTCAGTTTTTTGCTGCAATTGGCAGAGATCAGCTCATTCGGCCTGAAAATGCTTTTAAGCGCATAAAAACGTACACTCTTGATTTCTGGCTAAATAAAAGCTGTTGCAATGATATTTCCATGCTGGACTGAGTTGTTCTGGGTCAAATATGAAGGCAAACCCACTTTCCTTTCAGTATTTTGCTGCAATTGGCAGAAACAAGCATATTTGCTCATTTGGCCTTAAAATGCTTTTAAGCACATAAAAACTTACACTCTTGATTTCTGGCTAAATAAAAGCTGTTGCAATGATATTTCCATGCTGAACTGAGTTGTTCTGGGTCAACTATGAAGGCAAACCCACTTTCCTTTCAGTATTTTGCTGCAATTGGCAGAAATCAGCTCATTCGGCCTAAAAATGGTTTTAAGCGCATAAAAACATACACTCTTGATTTCTGGCTAAATAAAAGCTGTTGCCATGATATTTCCATGCTGAACTGAGTTGTTCTGGCTCAAATATGAAGGCAAACCCACTTTCCTTTCAGTTTTTTTCTGCAATTGGCAGAAATCAGCTTATTTGGCCTGAAAATGCTTTTAAGCGCATAAAAACTTACACTCTTGATTTCTGGCTAAATAAAAGCTGTTGTAATGATATTTCCATGCTGAACTGAGTTGTTCTGGGTCAAATATGAAGGCAAACCCACTTTCCTTTCAGTTTTTTGCTGCAATTGGCAGAAATCAGCTCATTTGGCCTGAAAATGCTTTTAAGCGCATAAAAACATACACTCTTGATTTCTGGCTAAATAAAAGCTGTTGCCATGATATTTCCATGCTGAACTGAGTTGTTCTGGGTCAACTATGAAGGCAAACCCACTTTCCTTTCAGTATTTTGCTGCAATTGGCAGAAACAAGCATATTTGCTCATTCGGCCTGAAAATGCATTTAAGCACATAAAAACTTACACTCTTGATTTCTGGCTAAGTAAAAGCTGTTGCAATGATATTTCCATGCTGAACTGAGTTGTTCTGGGTCAACTATGAAGGCAAACCCACTTTCCTTTCAGTATTTTGCTGCAATTTTCAGAAATCAGCTTATTTGGCCTGAAAATGGTTTTAAGCGCATAAAAACTTACACTCTTGATTTCTGGCTAAATAAAAGCTGTTGCAATGATATTTCCATGCTGAACTGAGTTGTTCTGGGTCAACTATGAAGGCAAACCCACTTTCCTTTCAGTATTTTGCTGCAATTGGCAGAAACAAGCATATTTGCTCATTCGGCCTGAAAATGCTTTTAAGCACATAAAAACTTACACTCTTGATTTCTGGCTAAGGAAAAGCTGTTGCAATGATATTTCCATGCTGAACTGAGTTGTTTTGGGTCAAATATGAAGGAAAACCCACTTTCCTTTCAGTTTTTTTCTGCAATTGGCAGAAATCAGCTTATTTGGCCTGAAAATGCTTTTAAGCGCATAAAAACTTACACTCTTGATTTCTGGCTAAATAAAAGCTGTTGCAATGATATTTCCATGCTGAACTGAGTTGTTCTGGGTCAACTATGAAGGCAAACCCACTTTCCTTTCAGTTTTTTGCTGCAATTGGCAGAAATCAGCTCATTTGGCCTGAAAATGCATTTAAGCGCATATAAACTTACACTCTTGATTTCTGGCTAAATAAAAGCTGTTGCAATGATATTTCCATGCTGAACTGAGTTGTTCTGGGTCAAATATGAAGGCAAACCCACTTTCCTTTCAGTTTTTTTCTGCAATTGGCAGAAATCAGCTTATTTGGCCTGAAAATGCTTTTAAGTGCATAAAAACTTACACTCTTGATTTCTGGCTAAATAAAAGCTGTTGCAATGATATTTCCATGCTGAACTGAGTTGTTCTGGGTCAACTATGAAGGCAAACCCACTTTCCTTTCAGTTTTTTGCTGCAATTGGCAGAAATCAGCTCATTTGGCCTGAAAATGCTTTTAAGCGCATAAAAACTTACACTCTTGATTTCTGGCTAAATAAAAGCTGTTGCAATGATATTTCCATGCTGAACTGAGTTGTTCTGGGTCAACTATGAAGGCAAACCCACTTTCCTTTCAGTATTTTGCTGCAATTGGTAGAAACAAGCATATTTGCTCATTCGGCCTGAAAATGCTTTTAAGCGCATAAAAACTTGCACTCTTGATTTCTGGCTAAATAAAAGCTGTTGCAATGATATTTCCATGCTGAACTGAGTTGTTCTGGGTCAACTATGAAGGCAAACCCACTTTCCTTTCAGTTTTTTTCTGCAATTGGCAGAAATCAGCTTATTTGGCCTGAAAATGCTTTTAAGCGCATAAAAACGTACACTCTTGATTTCTGGCTAAATAAAAGCTGTTGCAATGATATTTCCATGCTGAACTGAGTTGTTCTGGGTCAACTATGAAGGCAAACCCACTTTCCTTTCAGTATTTTGCTGCAATTGGCAGAAACAAGCATATTTGCTCATTCGGCCTGAAAATGGTTTTAAGCACATAAAAACTTACACTCTTGATTTCTGGCTAAATAAAAGCTGTTGCAATGATATTTCCATGCTGAACTGAGTTGTTCTGGGTCAACTATGAAGGCAAACCCACTTTCCTTTCAGTTTTTTGCTGCAATTGGCAGAAATCAGCTCATTTGGCCTGAAAATGCTTTTAAGCGCATATAAACTTACACTCTTGATTTCTGGCTAAATAAAAGCTGTTGCAATGATATTTCCATGCTGAACTGAGTTGTTCTGGGTCAACTATGAAGGCAAACCCACTTTCCTTTCAGTTTTTTGCTGCAATTGGCAGAAATCAGCTCATTTGGCCTGAAAATGCTTTTAAGCGCATAAAAACTTACACTCTTGATTTCTGGTTAAATAAAAGCTGTTGCAATGATATTTCCATGCTGAACGGAGTTGTTCTGGGTCAACAATGAAGGCAAACCCACTTTCCTTTCAGTATTTTGCTGCAATTGGTAGAAACAAGCATATTTACTCATTCGGCCTGAAAATGCTTTTAAGCACATAAAAACTTACAATCTTGATTTCTGAATAAGTAAAAGCTGTTGCAATGATATTTCCATGCTGAACGGAGTTGTTCTGGGTCAACAATGAAGGCAAACCCACTTTCCTTTCAGTATTTTGCTGCAATTGGTAGAAACAAGCATATTTACTCATTCGGCCTGAAAATGCTTTTAAGCGCATAAAAACTTGCACTCTTGATTTCTGGTTAAATAAAAGCTGTTGCAATGATATTTCCATGCTGAACTGAGTTGTTCTGGGTCAACTATGAAGGCAAACCCACTTTCCTTTCAGTATTTTGCTGCAATTGGCAGAAATCAGCTCATTCGGCCTAAAAATGGTTTTAAGCGCATAAAAACATACACTCTTGATTTCTGGCTAAATAAAAGCTGTTGCCATGATATTTCCATGCTGAACTGAGTTGTTCTGGCTCAAATATGAAGGCAAACCCACTTTCCTTTCAGTTTTTTGCTGCAATTGACAGAAATCAGCTCATTTGGCCTGAAAATGCTTTTAAGCGCATAAAAACTCACACTCTTGATTTTTGGCTAAATAAAAGCTGTTGCAATGATATTTCCATGCTGAACTGAGTTGTTCTGGGTCAAATATGAAGGCAAACCCACTTTCCTTTCAGTTTTTTGCTGCAATTGGCAGAAATCAGCTCATTTGGCCTGAAAATGGTTTTAAGCGCATAAAAACTTACACTCTTGATTTCTGGCTAAATAAAAGCTGTTGCAATGATATTTCCATGCTGAACTGAGTTGTTCTGGGTCAAATATGAAGGCAAACCCACTTTCCTTTCAGTTTTTTTCTGCAATTGGCAGAAATCAGCTTATTTGGCCTGAAAATGCTTTTAAGCGCATAAAAACTTACACTCTTGATTTCTGGCTAAATAAAAGCTGTTGCAATGATATTTCCATGCTGAACTGAGTTGTTCTGGGTCAACTATGAAGGCAAACCCACTTTCCTTTCAGTATTTTGCTGCAATTTTCAGAAATCAGCTTATTTGGCCTGAAAATGGTTTTAAGCGCATAAAAACTTACACTCTTGATTTCTGGCTAAATAAAAGCTGTTGTAATGATATTTCCATGCTGAACTGAGTTGTTCTGGGTCAAATATGAAGGCAAACCCACTTTCCTTTCAGTTTTTTGCTGCAATTGGCAGAAATCAGCTCATTTGGCCTGAAAATGCTTTTAAGCGCATAAAAACTTACACTCTTGATTTCTGGCTAAATAAAAGCTGTTGCAATGCTATTTCCATGCTGAACTGAGTTGTTCTGGGTCAAATATGAAGGAAAACCCACTTTCCCTTCAGTTTTTTGCTGCAATTGGCAGAAATCAGCTCATTTGGCCTGAAAATGGTTTTAAGCGCATAAAAACTTACACTCTTGATTTCTGGCTAAATAAAAGCTGTTGCAATGATATTTCCATGCTGAACTGAGTTGTTCTGGGTCAACTATGAAGGCAAACCCACTTTCCTTTCAGTATTTTGCTGCAATTGGCAGAAACAAGCATATTTGCTCATTCGGCCTGAAAATGCTTTTAAGCACATAAAAACTTACACTCTTTATTTCTGGCTAAATAAAAGCTGTTGCAATGATATTTCCATGCTGAACTGAGTTGTTCTGGGTCAACTATGAAGGCAAGCCCACTTTCCTTTCAGTATTTTGCTGCAATTGGTAGAAACAAGCATATTTACTCATTCGGCCTGAAAATGCTTTTAAGCGCATAAAAACTTGCACTCTTGATTTCTGGTTAAATAAAAGCTGTTGCAATGATATTTCCATGCTGAACTGAGTTGTTCTGGGTCAAATATGAAGGCAAACCCACTTTCCTTTCAGTTTTTTGCTGCAATTGGCAGAGATCAGCTCATTCGGCCTGAAAATGCTTTTAAGCGCATAAAAACGTACACTCTTGATTTCTGGCTAAATAAAAGCTGTTGCAATGATATTTCCATGCTGGACTGAGTTGTTCTGGGTCAAATATGAAGGCAAACCCACTTTCCTTTCAGTATTTTGCTGCAATTGGCAGAAACAAGCATATTTGCTCATTTGGCCTTAAAATGCTTTTAAGCACATAAAAACTTACACTCTTGATTTCTGGCTAAATAAAAGCTGTTGCAATGATATTTCCATGCTGAACTGAGTTGTTCTGGGTCAACTATGAAGGCAAACCCACTTTCCTTTCAGTATTTTGCTGCAATTTTCAGAAATCAGCTTATTTGGCCTGAAAATGGTTTTAAGCGCATAAAAACTTACACTCTTGATTTCTGGCTAAATAAAAGCTGTTGTAATGATATTTCCATGCTGAACTGACTTGTTCTGGGTCAAATATGAAGGCAAACCCACTTTCCTTTCAGTTTTTTGCTGCAATTGGCAGAAATCAGCTCATTTGGCCTGAAAATGCTTTTAAGCGCATAAAAACTTACACTCTTGATTTCTGGCTAAATAAAAGCTGTTGCAATGATATTTCCATGCTGAACTGAGTTGTTCTGGGTCAACTATGAAGGCAAACCCACTTTCCTTTCAGTATTTTGCTGCAATTGGCAGAAACAAGCATATTTGCTCATTCGGCCTAAAAATGCTTTTAAGCACATAAAAACTTACACTCTTGATTTCTGGCTAAATAAAAGCTGTTGCAATGATATTTCCATGCTGAACGGAGTTGTTCTGGCTCAAATATGAAGGCAAACCCATATTCCTTTCAGTTTTTTGCTGCAATTGGCAGAAATCAGCTCATTTGGCCTGAAAATGCTTTTAAGCGCATAAAAACTTACACTCTTGATTTCTGGCTAAATAAAAGCTGTTGCAATGATATTTCCATGCTGAACTGAGTTGTTCTGGGTCAACTATGAAGGCAAACCCACTTTCCTTTCAGTATTTTGCTGCAATTGGCAGAAATCAGCTCATTCGGCCTAAAAATGCTTTTAAGCGCATAAAAACATACACTCTTGATTTCTGGCTAAATAAAAGCTGTTGCCATGATATTTCCATGCTGAACTGAGTTGTTCTGGCTCAAATATGAAGGCAAACCCACTTTCCTTTTAGTTTTTTGCTGCAATTGGCAGAAATCAGCTCATTTGGCCTGAAAATGGTTTTAAGCGCATAAAAACTTACACTCTTGATTTCTGTCTAAATAAAAGCTGTTGCAATGATATTTCCATGCTGAACTGAGTTGTTCTGGGTCAAATATGAAGGCAAACCCACTTTCCTTTCAGTTTTTTTCTGCAATTGGCAGAAATCAGCTTATTTGGCCTGAAAATGCTTTTAAGCGCATAAAAACTTATACTCTTGATTTCTGGCTAAATAAAAGCTGTTGCAATGATATTTCCATGCTGAACTGAGTTGTTCTGGGTCAACTATGAAGGCAAACCCACTTTCCTTTCAGTATTTTGCTGCAATTTTCAGAAATCAGCTTATTTGGCCTGAAAATGGTTTTAAGCGCATAAAAACTTACACTCTTGATTTCTGGCTAAATAAAAGCTGTTGCAATGATATTTCCATGCTGAACTGAGTTGTTCTGGGTCAACTATGAAGGCAAACCCACTTTCCTTTCAGTATTTTGCTGCAATTGGCAGAAACAAGCATATTTGCTCATTCGGCCTGAAAATGCTTTTAAGCACATAAAAACTTACACTCTTGATTTCTGGCTAAGGAAAAGCTGTTGCAATGATATTTCCATGCTGAACTGAGTTGTTTTGGGTCAACTATGAAGGCAAACCCACTTTCCTTTCAGTTTTTTTCTGCAATTGGCAGAAATCAGCTTATTTGGCCTGAAAATGCTTTTAAGCGCATAAAAACTTACACTCTTGATTTCTGGCTAAATAAAAGCTGTTGCAATGATATTTCCATGCTGAACTGAGTTGTTCTGGGTCAACTATGAAGGCAAACCCACTTTCCTTTCAGTATTTTGCTGCAATTGGCAGAAACAAGCATATTTGCTCATTCGGCCTGAAAATGGTTTTAAGCACATAAAAACTTACACTCTTGATTTCTGGCTAAATAAAAGCTGTTGCAATGATATTTCCATGCTGAACTGAGTTGTTCTGGGTCAACTATGAAGGCAAACCCACTTTCCTTTCAGTTTTTTTCTGCAATTGGCAGAAATCAGCTTATTTGGCCTGAAAATGCATTTAAGCGCATATAAACTTACACTCTTGATTTCTGGCTAAATAAAAGCTGTTGCAATGATATTTCCATGCTGAACTGAGTTGTTCTGGGTCAACTATGAAGGCAAACCCACTTTCCTTTCAGTTTTTTGCTGCAATTGGCAGAAATCAGCTCATTTGGCCTGAAAATGCTTTTAAGCGCATAAAAACTTACACTCTTGATTTCTGGCTAAATAAAAGCTGTTGCAATGATATTTCCATGCTGAACTGAGTTGTTCTGGGTCAACTATGAAGGGAAACCCACTTTCCTTTCAGTATTTTGCTGCAATTGGTAGAAACAAGCATATTTGCTCATTCGGCATAAAAATGCTTTTAAGCGCATAAAAACTTAGACTCTTGATTTCTGGCTAAATAAAAGCTGTTGCAATGATATTTCCATGCTGAACTGAGTTGTTCTGGCTCAAATATGAAGGCAAACCCACTTTCCTTTCAGTATTTTGCTGCAATTGGCAGAAATCAGCTCATTTGGCCTGAAAATGGTTTTAAGCGCATAAAAACTTACACTCTTGATTTCTGGCTAAATAAAAGCTGTTGCAATGATATTTCCATGCTGAACTGAGTTGTTCTGGGTCAAATATGAAGGCAAACCCACTTTCCTTTCAGTTTTTTTCTGCAATTGGCAGAAATCAGCTTATTTGGCCTGAAAATGCTTTTAAGCGCATAAAAACTTAGACTCTTGATTTCTGGCTAAATAAAAGCTGTTGCAATGATATTTCCATGCTGAACTGAGTTGTTCTGGGTCAACTATGAAGGCAAACCCACTTTCCTTTCAGTTTTTTGCTGCAATTGGCAGAAATCAGCTCATTTGGCCTGAAAATGCTTTTAAGCGCATAAAAACTTACACTCTTGATTTCTGGCTAAATAAAAGCTGTTGCAATGATATTTCCATGCTGAACTGAGTTGTTCTGGGTCAACTATGAAGGGAAACCCACTTTCCTTTCAGTATTTTGCTGCAATTGGTAGAAACAAGCATATTTGCTCATTCGGCATAAAAATGCTTTTAAGCGCATAAAAACTTAGACTCTTGATTTCTGGCTAAATAAAAGCTGTTGCAATGATATTTCCATGCTGAACTGAGTTGTTCTGGCTCAAATATGAAGGCAAACCCACTTTCCTTTCAGTATTTTGCTGCAATTGGCAGAAATCAGCTCATTTGGCCTGAAAATGGTTTTAAGCGCATAAAAACTTACACTCTTGATTTCTGGCTAAATAAAAGCTGTTGCCATGATATTTCCATGCTGAACTGAGTTGTTCTGGCTCAAATATGAAGGCAAACCCACTTTCCTTTTAGTTTTTTGCTGCAATTGGCAGAAATCAGCTCATTTGGCCTGAAAATGCTTTTAAGCGCATAAAAACTTACACTCTTGATTTCTGGCTAAATAAAAGCTGTTGCAATGATATTTCCATGCTGAACTGAGTTGTTCTGGGTCAACTATGAAGGCAAACCCACTTTCCTTTCAGTATTTTGCTGCAATTGGTAGAAACAAGCATATTTGCTCATTCGGCCTGAAAATGCTTTTAAGCGCATAAAAACTTGCACTCTTGATTTCTGGCTAAATAAAAGCTGTTGCAATGATATTTCCATGCTGAACTGAGTTGTTCTGGCTCAAATATGAAGGCAAACCCACTTTCCTTTTAGTTTTTTGCTGCAATTGGCAGAAATCAGCTCATTTGGCCTGAAAATGCTTTTAAGCGCATAAAAACTTACACTCTTGATTTCTGGCTAAATAAAAGCTGTTGCAATGATGTTTCCATGCTGAACTAAGTTGTTCTGGGTCAAATATGAAGGCAAACCCACTTTCCTTTCAGTATTTTGCTGCAATTGGCAGAAACAAGCATATTTGCTCATTCGGCCTGAAAATGGTTTTAAGCACATAAAAACTTACACTCTTGATTTCTGGCTAAATAAAAGCTGTTGCAATGATATTTCCATGCTGAACTGAGTTGTTCTGGGTCAACTATGAAGGGAAACCCACTTTCCTTTCAGTATTTTGCTGCAATTGGCAGAAACAAGCATATTTGCTCATTCGGCCTGAAAATGCTTTTAAGCACATAAAAACTTACAATCTTGATTTCTGAATAAGTAAAAGCTGTTGCAATGATATTTCCATGCTGAACGGAGTTGTTCTGGGTCAACAATGAAGGCAAACCCACTTTCCTTTCAGTATTTTGCTGCAATTGGTAGAAACAAGCATATTTACTCATTCGGCCTGAAAATGCTTTTAAGCGCATAAAAACTTGCACTCTTGATTTCTGGTTAAATAAAAGCTGTTGCAATGATATTTCCATGCTGAACTGAGTTGTTC
The DNA here is from genome assembly GCF_033026475.1 of Channa argus. NCBI lineage: Eukaryota > Metazoa > Chordata > Actinopteri > Anabantiformes > Channidae > Channa > Channa argus. Next base: position 3,768,242 of record NC_090202.1, read on the forward strand.
TGGGTCAAATATGAAGGCAAACCCACTTTCCTTTCAGTTTTTTGCTGCAATTGGAAGAGATCAGCTCATTCGGCATGAAAATGCTTTTAAGCGCATAAAAACGTACACTCTTGATTTCTGGCTAAATAAAAGCTGTTGCAATGATATTTCCATGCTGGACTGAGTTGTTCTGGGTCAAATATGAAGGCAAACCCACTTTCCTTTCAGTATTTTGCTGCAATTGGCAGAAACAAGCATATTTGCTCATTTGGCCTTAAAATGCTTTTAAGCACATAAAAACTTACACTCTTGATTTCTGGCTAAATAAAAGCTGTTGCAATGATATTTCCATGCTGAACTGAGTTGTTCTGGGTCAACTATGAAGGCAAACCCACTTTCCTTTCAGTATTTTGCTGCAATTGGCAGAAATCAGCTCATTCGGCCTAAAAATGGTTTTAAGCGCATAAAAACATACACTCTTCATTTCTGGCTAAATAAAAGCTGTTGCCATGATATTTCCATGCTGAACTGAGTTGTTCTGGCTCAAATATGAAGGCAAACCCACTTTCCTTTCAGTTTTTTGCTGCAATTGACAGAAATCAGCTCATTTGGCCTGAAAATGCTTTTAAGCGCATAAAAACTCACACTCTTGATTTTTGGCTAAATAAAAGCTGTTGCAATGATATTTCCATGCTGAACTGAGTTGTTCTGGGTCAAATATGAAGGCAAACCCACTTTCCTTTCAGTTTTTTGCTGCAATTGGCAGAAATCAGCTCATTTGGCCTGAAAATGGTTTTAAGCGCATAAAAACTTACACTCTTGATTTCTGGCTAAATAAAAGCTGTTGCAATGATATTTCCATGCTGAACTGAGTTGTTCTGGGTCAAATATGAAGGCAAACCCACTTTCCTTTCAGTTTTTTTCTGCAATTGGCAGAAATCAGCTTATTTGGCCTGAAAATGCTTTTAAGCGCATAAAAACTTACACTCTTGATTTCTGGCTAAATAAAAGCTGTTGCAATGATAATTCCATGCTGAACTGAGTTGTTCTGGGTCAACTATGAAGGCAAACCCACTTTCCTTTCAGTATTTTGCTGCAATTTTCAGAAATCAGCTTATTTGGCCTGAAAATGGTTTTAAGCGCATAAAAACTTACACTCTTGATTTCTGGCTAAATAAAAGCTGTTGTAATGATATTTCCATGCTGAACTGAGTTGTTCTGGGTCAAATATGAAGGCAAACCCACTTTCCTTTCAGTTTTTTGCTGCAATTGGCAGAAATCAGCTCATTTGGCCTGAAAATGCTTTTAAGCGCATAAAAACTTACACTCTTGATTTCTGGCTAAATAAAAGCTGTTGCAATGCTATTTCCATGCTGAACTGAGTTGTTCTGGGTCAAATATGAAGGCAAACCCACTTTCCTTTCAGTATTTTGCTGCAATTGGCAGAAATCAGCTCATTCGGCCTAAAAATGCTTTTAAGCGCATAAAAACATACACTCTTGATTTCTGGCTAAATAAAAGCTGTTGCCATGATATTTCCATGCTGAACTGAGTTGTTCTGGGTCAAATATGAAGGCAAACCCACTTTCCTTTCAGTTTTTTGCTGCAATTGGCAGAAATCAGCTCATTTGGCCTGAAAATGGTTTTAAGCGCATAAAAACTTATACTCTTGATTTCTGGCTAAATAAAAGCTGTTGCAATGATATTTCCATGCTGAACTGAGTTGTTCTGGGTCAACTATAAAGGCAAACCCACTTTCCTTTCAGTATTTTGCTGCAATTGGCAGAAACAAGCATATTTGCTCATTCGGCCTGAAAATGCTTTTAAGCACATAAAAACTTACACTCTTTATTTCTGGCTAAATAAAAGCTGTTGCAATGATATTTCCATGCTGAACTGAGTTGTTCTGGGTCAACTATGAAGGCAAACCCACTTTCCTTTCAGTATTTTGCTGCAATTGGCAGAAACAAGCATATTTGCTCATTCGGCCTGAAAATGCTTTTAAGCACATAAAAACTTACAATCTTGATTTTTGAATAAGTAAAAGCTGTTGCAATGATATTTCCATGCTGAACGGAGTTGTTCTGGGTCAACAATGAAGGCAAACCCACTTTCCTTTCAGTATTTTGCTGCAATTGGTAGAAACAAGCATATTTACTCATTCGGCCTGAAAATGCTTTTAAGCGCATAAAAACTTGCACTCTTGATTTCTGGTTAAATAAAAGCTGTTGCAATGATATTTCCATGCTGAACTGAGTTGTTCTGGGTCAAATATGAAGGCAAACCCACTTTCCTTTCAGTTTTTTGCTGCAATTGGCAGAGATCAGCTCATTCGGCCTGAAAATGCTTTTAAGCGCATAAAAACGTACACTCTTGATTTCTGGCTAAATAAACGCTGTTGCAATGATATTTCCATGCTGGACTGAGTTGTTCTGGGTCAAATATGAAGGCAAACCCACTTTCCTTTCAGTATTTTGCTGCAATTGGCAGAAACAAGCATATTTGCTCATTTGGCCTTAAAATGCTTTTAAGCACATAAAAACTTACACTCTTGATTTCTGGCTAAATAAAAGCTGTTGCAATGATATTTCCATGCTGAACTGAGTTGTTCTGGGTCAACTATGAAGGCAAACCCACTTTCCTTTCAGTATATTGCTGCAATTGGCAGAAATCAGCTCATTCGGCCTAAAAATGGTTTTAAGCGCATAAAAACATACACTCTTGATTTCTGGCTAAATAAAAGCTGTTGCCATGATATTTCCATGCTGAACTGAGTTGTTGTAGCTCAAATATGAAGGCAAACCCACTTTCCTTTCAGTTTTTTGCTGCAATTGGCAGAAATCAGCTCATTTGGCCTGAAAATGCTTTTAAGCGCATAAAAACTCACACTCTTGATTTTTGGCTAAATAAAAGCTGTTGCAATGATATTTCCATGCTGAACTGAGTTGTTCTGGGTCAAATATGAAGGCAAACCCACTTTCCTTTCAGTTTTTTGCTGCAATTGGCAGAAATCAGCTCATTTGGCCTGAAAATGGTTTTAAGCGCATAAAAACTTACACTCTTGATTTCTGGCTAAATAAAAGCTGTTGCAATGATATTTCCATGCTGAACTGAGTTGTTCTGGGTCAAATATGAAGGCAAACCCACTTTCCTTTCAGTATTTTGCTGCAATTGGCAGAAATCAGCTTATTTGGCCTGAAAATGGTTTTAAGCGCATAAAAACTTACACTCTTGATTTCTGGCTAAATAAAAGCTGTTGCAATGATATTTCCATGCTGAACTGAGTTGTTCTGGGTCAAATATGAAGGCAAACCCACTTTCCTTTCAGTTTTTTTCTGCAATTGGCAGAAATCAGCTTATTTGGCCTGAAAATGCTTTTAAGCGCATAAAAACTTACACTCTTGATTTCTGGCTAAATAAAAGCTGTTGCAATGATATTTCCATGCTGAACTGAGTTGTTCTGGGTCAACTATGAAGGCAAACCCACTTTCCTTTCAGTATTTTGCTGCAATTTTCAGAAATCAGCTTATTTGGCCTGAAAATGGTTTTAAGCGCATAAAAACTTACACTCTTGATTTCTGGCTAAATAAAAGCTGTTGTAATGATATTTCCATGCTGAACTGAGTTGTTCTGGGTCAAATATGAAGGCAAACCCACTTTCCTTTCAGTTTTTTGCTGCAATTGGCAGAAATCAGCTCATTTGGCCTGAAAATGCTTTTAAGCGCATAAAAACTTACACTCTTGATTTCTGGCTAAATAAAAGCTGTTGCAATGCTATTTCCATGCTGAACTGAGTTGTTCTGGGTCAAATATGAAGGCAAACCCACTTTCCTTTCAGTATTTTGCTGCAATTGGCAGAAACAAGCATATTTGCTCATTCGGCCTAAAAATGCTTTTAAGCACATAAAAACTTACACTCTTGATTTCTGGCTAAATAAAAGCTGTTGCAATGATATTTCCATGCTGAACTGAGTTGTTCTGGGTCAACTATGAAGGCAAACCCACTTTCCTTTCAGTATTTTGCTGCAATTGGCAGAAATCAGCTCATTCGGCCTAAAAATGCTTTTAAGCGCATAAAAACATACACTCTTGATTTCTGGCTAAATAAAAGCTGTTGCAATGATATTTCCATGCTGAACTGAGTTGTTCTGGGTCAACTATGAAGGCAAACCCACTTTCCTTTCAGTATTTTGCTGCAATTGGCAGAAACAAGCATATTTGCTCATTCGGCCTGAAAATGCTTTTAAGCACATAAAAACTTACACTCTTTATTTCTGGCTAAATAAAAGCTGTTGCAATGATATTTCCATGCTGAACTGAGTTGTTCTGGGTCAACTATGAAGGCAAACCCACTTTCCTTTCAGTATTTTGCTGCAATTGGCAGAAACAAGCATATTTGCTCATTCGGCCTGAAAATGCTTTTAAGCACATAAAAACTTACAATCTTGATTTCTGAATAAGTAAAAGCTGTTGCAATGATATTTCCATGCTGAACGGAGTTGTTCTGGGTCAACAATGAAGGCAAACCCACTTTCCTTTCAGTATTTTGCTGCAATTGGTAGAAACAAGCATATTTACTCATTCGGCCTGAAAATGCTTTTAAGCGCATAAAAACTTGCACTCTTGATTTCTGGTTAAATAAAAGCTGTTGCAATGATATTTCCATGCTGAACTGAGTTGTTCTGGGTCAAATATGAAGGCAAACCCACTTTCCTTTCAGTTTTTTGCTGCAATTGGCAGAGATCAGCTCATTCGGCCTGAAAATGCTTTTAAGCGCATAAAAACGTACACTCTTGATTTCTGGCTAAATAAAAGCTGTTGCAATGATATTTCCATGCTGGACTGAGTTGTTCTGGGTCAAATATGAAGGCAAACCCACTTTCCTTTCAGTATTTTGCTGCAATTGGCAGAAACAAGCATATTTGCTCATTTGGCCTTAAAATGCTTTTAAGCACATAAAAACTTACACTCTTGATTTCTGGCTAAATAAAAGCTGTTGCAATGATATTTCCATGCTGAACTGAGTTGTTCTGGGTCAACTATGAAGGCAAACCCACTTTCCTTTCAGTATTTTGCTGCAATTGGCAGAAATCAGCTCATTCGGCCTAAAAATGGTTTTAAGCGCATAAAAACATACACTCTTGATTTCTGGCTAAATAAAAGCTGTTGCCATGATATTTCCATGCTGAACTGAGTTGTTGTAGCTCAAATATGAAGGCAAACCCACTTTCCTTTCAGTTTTTTGCTGCAATTGGCAGAAATCAGCTCATTTGGCCTGAAAATGCTTTTATGTGCATAAAAACTTACACTCTTGATTTCTGGCTAAATAAAAGCTGTTGCAATTATATTTCCATGCTGAACTGAGTTGTTCTGGCTCAAATATGAAGGCAAACCCACTTTCCTTTCAGTTTTTTGCTGCAATTGACAGAAATCAGCTCATTTGGCCTGAAAATGCTTTTAAGCGCATAAAAACTCACACTCTTGATTTTTGGCTAAATAAAAGCTGTTGCAATGATATTTCCATGCTGAACTGAGTTGTTCTGGGTCAAATATGAAGGCAAACCCACTTTCCTTTCAGTTTTTTGCTGCAATTGGCAGAAATCAGCTCATTTGGCCTGAAAATGGTTTTAAGCGCATAAAAACTTACACTCTTGATTTCTGGCTAAATAAAAGCTGTTGCAATGATATTTCCATGCTGAACTGAGTTGTTCTGGGTCAAATATGAAGGCAAACCCACTTTCCTTTCAGTTTTTTTCTGCAATTGGCAGAAATCAGCTTATTTGGCCTGAAAATGCTTTTAAGCGCATAAAAACTTACACTCTTGATTTCTGGCTAAATAAAAGCTGTTGCAATGATATTTCCATGCTGAACTGAGTTGTTCTGGGTCAACTATGAAGGCAAACCCACTTTCCTTTCAGTATTTTGCTGCAATTTTCAGAAATCAGCTTATTTGGCCTCAAAATGGTTTTAAGCGGATAAAAACTTACACTCTTGATTTCTGGCTAAATAAAAGCTGTTGTAATGATATTTCCATGCTGAACTGAGTTGTTCTGGGTCAAATATGAAGGCAAACCCACTTTCCTTTCAGTTTTTTGCTGCAATTGGCAGAAATCAGCTCATTTGGCCTGAAAATGCTTTTAAGCGCATAAAAACTTACACTCTTGATTTCTGGCTAAATAAAAGCTGTTGCAATGATATTTCCATGCTGAACTGAGTTGTTCTGGGTCAACTATGAAGGCAAACCCACTTTCCTTTCAGTATTTTGCTGCAATTGGCAGAAACAAGCATATTTGCTCATTCGGCCTAAAAATGCTTTTAAGCACATAAAAACTTACACTCTTGATTTCTGGCTAAATAAAAGCTGTTGCAATGATATTTCCATGCTGAACTGAGTTGTTCTGGGTCAACTATGAAGGCAAACCCACTTTCCTTTCAGTATTTTGCTGCAATTGGCAGAAATCAGCTCATTCGGCCTAAAAATGCTTTTAAGCGCATAAAAACATACACTCTTGATTTCTGGCTAAATAAAAGCTGTTGCCATGATATTTCCATGCTGAACTGAGTTGTTCTGGCTCAAATATGAAGGCAAACCCACTTTCCTTTTAGTTTTTTGCTGCAATTGGCAGAAATCAGCTCATTTGGCCTGAAAATGCTTTTAAGCGCATAAAAACTTACACTCTTGATTTCTGGCTAAATAAAAGCTGTTGCAATGATATTTACATGCTGAACTGAGTTGTTCTGGGTCAACTATGAAGGCAAACCCACTTTCCTTTCAGTATTTTGCTGCAATTGGTAGAAACAAGCATATTTGCTCATTCGGCCTGAAAATGCTTTTAAGCGCATAAAAACTTGCACTCTTGATTTCTGGCTAAATAAAAGCTGTTGCAATGATATTTCCATGCTGAACTGAGTTGTTTTGGGTCAACTATGAAGGCAAACCCACTTTCCTTTCAGTTTTTTTCTGCAATTGGCAGAAATCAGCTTATTTGGCCTGAAAATGCTTTTAAGCGCATAAAAACGTACACTCTTGATTTCTGGCTAAATAAAAGCTATTGCAATGATGTTTCCATGCTGAACTGAGTTGTTCTGGGTCAACTATGAAGGCAAACCCACTTTCCTTTCAGTATTTTGCTGCAATTGGCAGAAACAAGCATATTTGCTCATTCGGCCTGAAAATGGTTTTAAGCACATAAAAACTTACACTCTTGATTTCTGGCTAAATAAAAGCTGTTGCAATGATATTTCCATGCTGAACTGAGTTGTTCTGGGTCAACTATGAAGGCAAACCCACTTTCCTTTCAGTTTTTTTCTGCAATTGGCAGAAATCAGCTTATTTGGCCTGAAAATGCTTTTAAGCGCATAAAAACTTACACTCTTGATTTCTGGCTAAATAAAAGCTGTTGCAATGATATTTCCATGCTGAACTGAGTTGTTCTGGGTCAAATATGAAGGCAAACCCACTTTCCTTTCAGTTTTTTTCTGCAATTGGCAGAAATCAGCTTATTTGGCCTGAAAATGATTTTAAGCGCATAAAAACTTACACTCTTGATTTCTGGCTAAATAAAAGCTGTTGCAATGATATTTCCATGCTGAACTGAGTTGTTCTGGGTCAACTATGAAGGCAAACCCACTTTCCTTTCAGTATTTTGCTGCAATTGGCAGAAACAAGCATATTTGCTCATTCGGCCTGAAAATGCTTTTAAGCACATAAAAACTTACACTCTTGATTTCTGGCTAAATAAAAGCTGTTGCAATGATATTTCCATGCTGAACTGAGTTGTTCTGGGTCAACTATGAAGGCAAACCCACTTTCCTTTCAGTATTTTGCTGCAATTGGCAGAAATCAGCTCATTCGGCCTAAAAATGGTTTTAAGCGCATAAAAACATACACTCTTGATTTCTGGCTAAATAAAAGCTGTTGCCATGATATTTCCATGCTGAACTGAGTTGTTCTGGCTCAAATATGAAGGCAAACCCACTTTCCTTTCAGTTTTTTGCTGCAATTGACAGAAATCAGCTCATTTGGCCTGAAAATGCTTTTAAGCGCATAAAAACTCACACTCTTGATTTCTGGCTAAATAAAAGCTGTTGCAATGATATTTCCATGCTGAACTGAGTTGTTCTGTGTCAAATATGAAGGCAAACCCACTTTCCTTTCAGTTTTTTGCTGCAATTGGCAGAAATCAGCTCATTTGGCCTGAAAATGCTTTTAAGCGCATAAAAACTTACACTCTTGATTTCTGGCTAAATAAAAGCTGTTGCAATGCTATTTCCATGCTGAACTGAGTTGTTCTGGGTCAAATATGAAGGAAAACCCACTTTCCTTTCAGTATTTTGCTGCAATTGGCAGAAACAAGCATATTTGCTCATTCGGCCTAAAAATGCTTTTAAGCACATAAAAACTTACACTCTTGATTTCTGGCTAAATAAAAGCTGTTGCAATGATATTTCCATGCTGAACTGAGTTGTTCTGGGTCAACTATGAAGGCAAACCCACTTTCCTTTCAGTATTTTGCTGCAATTGGCAGAAATCAGCTCATTCGGCCTAAAAATGCTTTTAAGCGCATAAAAACATACACTCTTGATTTCTGGCTAAATAAAAGCTGTTGCAATGATATTTCCATGCTGAACTGAGTTGTTCTGGGTCAACTATGAAGGCAAACCCACTTTCCTTTCAGTATTTTGCTGCAATTGGCAGAAACAAGCATATTTGCTCATTCGGCCTGAAAATGCTTTTAAGCACATAAAAACTTACACTCTTTATTTCTGGCTAAATAAAAGCTGTTGCAATGATATTTCCATGCTGAACTGAGTTGTTCTGGGTCAACTATGAAGGCAAACCCACTTTCCTTTCAGTATTTTGCTGCAATTGGCAGAAACAAGCATATTTGCTCATTCGGCCTGAAAATGCTTTTAAGCACATAAAAACTTACAATCTTGATTTCTGAATAAGTAAAAGCTGTTGCAATGATATTTCCATGCTGAACGGAGTTGTTCTGGGTCAACAATGAAGGCAAACCCACTTTCCTTTCAGTATTTTGCTGCAATTGGTAGAAACAAGCATATTTACTCATTCGGCCTGAAAATGCTTTTAAGCGCATAAAAACTTACACTCTTGATTTCTGGCTAAATAAAAGCTGTTGCAATGCTATTTCCATGCTGAACTGAGTTGTTCTGGGTCAAATATGAAGGAAAACCCACTTTCCTTTCAGTATTTTGCTGCAATTGGCAGAAATCAGCTTATTTGGCCTGAAAATGCTTTTAAGCGCATAAAAACTTACACTCTTGATTTCTGGCTAAATAAAAGCTGTTGCAATGATATTTCCATGCTGAACTGAGTTGTTCTGGGTCAACTATGAAGGCAAACCCACTTTCCTTTCAGTATTTTGCTGCAATTGGCAGAAATCAGCTCATTCGGCCTAAAAATGCTTTTAAGCGCATAAAAACATACACTCTTGATTTCTGGCTAAATAAAAGCTGTTGCAATGCTATTTCCATGCTGAACTGAGTTGTTCTGGCTCAAATATGAAGGCAAACCCACTTTCCTTTTAGTTTTTTGCTGCAATTGGCAGAAATCAGCTCATTTGGCCTGAAAATGCTTTTAAGCGCATAAAAACTTACACTCTTGATTTCTGGCTAAATAAAAGCTGTTGCAATGATATTTCCATGCTGAACTGAGTTGTTCTGGGTCAACTATGAAGGCAAACCCACTTTCCTTTCAGTATTTTGCTGCAATTGGTAGAAACAAGCATATTTGCTCATTCGGCCTGAAAATGCTCTTAAGCGCATAAAAACTTGCACTCTTGATTTCTGGCTAAATAAAAGCTGTTGCAATGATATTTCCATGCTGAACTGAGTTGTTCTGGGTCAACTATGAAGGCAAACCCACTTTCCTTTCAGTTTTTTTCTGCAATTGGCAGAAATCAGCTTATTTGGCCTGAAAATGCTTTTAAGCGCATAAAAACTTACACTCTTGATTTCTGGCTAAATAAAAGCTGTTGCAATGATATTTCCATGCTGAACTGAGTTGTTCTGGGTCAACTATGAAGGCAAACCCACTTTCCTTTCAGTATTTTGCTGCAATTGGCAGAAACAAGCATATTTGCTCATTCGGCCTAAAAATGCTTTTAAGCGCATAAAAACTTGCACTCTTGATTTCTGGCTAAATAAAAGTTGTTGCAATGATATTTCCATGCTGAACTGAGTTGTTCTGGGTCAACTATGAAGGCAAACCCACTTTCCTTTCAGTATTTTGCTGCAATTGGCAGAAATCAGCTCATTCGGCCTAAAAATGGTTTTAAGCGCATAAAAACATACACTCTTGATTTCTGGCTAAATAAAAGCTGTTGCCATGATATTTCCATGCTGAACTGAGTTGTTCTGGGTCAAATATGAAGGCAAACCCACTTTCCTTTCAGTTTTTTGCTGCAATTGGCAGAAATCAGCTCATTTGGCCTGAAAATGCTTTTAAGCGCATAAAAACTTACACTCTTGATTTCTGGCTAAATAAAAGCTGTTGCAATGATATTTCCATGCTGAACTGAGTTGTTCTGGGTCAACTATGAAGGGAAACCCACTTTCCTTTCAGTATTTTGCTGCAATTGGTAGAAACAAGCATATTTGCTCATTCGGCATAAAAATGCTTTTAAGCGCATAAAAACTTAGACTCTTGATTTCTGGCTAAATAAAAGCTGTTGCAATGATATTTCCATGCTGAACTGAGTTGTTCTGGGTCAAATATGAAGGCAAACCCACTTTCCTTTCAGTTTTTTTCTGCAATTGGCAGAAATCAGCTTATTTGGCCTGAAAATGCTTTTAAGCGCATAAAAACTTACACTCTTGATTTCTGGCTAAATAAAAGCTGTTGCAATGATATTTCCATGCTGAACTGAGTTGTTCTGGGTCAACTATGAAGGCAAACCCACTTTCCTTTGAGTATTTTGCTGCAATTGGCAGAAACAAGCATATTTGCTCATTCGGCCTAAAAATGCTTTTAAGCACATAAAAACTTACACTCTTGATTTCTGGCTAAATAAAAGCTGTTGCAATGATATTTCCATGCTGAACTGAGTTGTTCTGGGTCAACTATGAAGGCAAACCCACTTTCCTTTCAGTATTTTGCTGCAATTGGCAGAAATCAACTCATTCGGCCTAAAAATGCTTTTAAGCGCATAAAAACATACACTCTTGATTTCTGGCTAAATAAAAGCTGTTGCCATGATATTTCCATGCTGAACTGAGTTGTTCTGGCTCAAATATGAAGGCAAACCCACTTTCCTTTCAGTTTTTTGCTGCAATTGGCAGAAATCAGCTCATTTGGCCTGAAAATGCTTTTAAGCGCATAAAAACTTACACTCTTGATTTCTGGCTAAATAAAAGCTGTTGCAATGATATTTCCATGCTGAACTGAGTTGTTCTGGGTCAACTATGAAGGCAAACCCACTTTACTTTCAGTATTTTGCTTCAATTGGCAGAAACAAGCATATTTGCTCATTCGGCCTGAAAATGCTTTTAAGCACATAAAAACTTACACTCTTGATTTCTGGCTAAGTAAAAGCTGTTGCAATGATATTTCCATGCTGAACTGAATTGTTCTGGGTCAACTATGAAGGCAAACCCACTTTCCTTTCAGTATTTTGCTGCAATTGGTAGAAACAAGCATATTTGCTCATTCGGCCTGAAAATGCTTTTAAGCGCATAAAAACTTGCACTCTTGATTTCTGGCTAAATAAAAGCTGTTGCAATGATATTTCCATGCTGAACTGAGTTGTTCTGGGTCAACTATGAAGGCAAACCCACTTTCCTTTCAGTATTTTGCTGCAATTGGCAGAAATCAGCTCATTTGGCCTGAAAATGCTTTTAAGCGCATAAAAACTTACACTCTTGATTTCTGGCTAAATAAAAGCTGTTGCAATGATATTTCCATGCTGAACTGAGTTGTTCTGGGTCAAATATGAAGGCAAACCCACTTTCCTTTCAGTTTTTTTCTGCAATTGGCAGAAATCAGCATATTTGGCCTGAAAATGCTTTTAAGCACATAAAAACTTACACTCTTGATTTCTGGCTAAGTAAAAGCTGTTGCAATGATATTTCCATGCTGAACAGAGTTGTTCTGGGTCAACAATGACGGCAAACCCACTTTCCTTTCAGTATTTTGCTGCAATTGGTAGAAACAAGCACATTTGCTCATTCGGCTTAAAAATGCTTTTAAGCGCATAAAAACTTACACTCTTGATTTCTGGCTAAATAAAAGCTGTTGCAATGATATTTCCATGCTGAACTGAGTTGTTCTGGCTCAAATATGAAGGCAAACCCACTTTCCTTTCAGTATTTTGCTGCAATTGGCAGAAATCAGCTCATTTGGCCTGAAAATGGTTTTAAGCGCATAAAAACTTACACTCTTGATTTCTGGCTAAATAAAAGCTGTTGCAATGATATTTCCATGCTGAACTGAGTTGTTCTGGGTCAACTATGAAGGCAAACCCACTTTCCTTTCAGTATTTTGCTGCAATTGGCAGAAACAAGCATATTTGCTCATTCGGCCTGACAATGCTTTTAAGCACATAAAAACTTACACTCTTGATTTCTGGCTAAATAAAAGCTGTTGCAATGATATTTCCATGCTGAACTGAGTTGTTTTGGGTCAACTATGAAGGCAAACCCACTTTCCTTTCAGTATTTTGCTGCAATTGGTAGAAACAAGCATATTTGCTCATTCGGCCTGAAAATGCTTTTAAGCGCATAAAAACTTGCACTCTTGATTTCTGGTTAAATAAAAGCTGTTGCAATGATATTTCCATGCTGAACTGAGTTGTTCTGGGTCAACTATGAAGGCAAACCCACTTTCCTTTCAGTATTTTGCTGCAATTGGCAGAAATCAGCTCATTCGGCCTGAAAATGCTTTTAAGCGCATAAAAACTTAGACTCTTGATTTCTGGTTAAATAAAAGCTGTTGCAATGATATTTCTATGCTGAACTGAGTTGTTCTCGGTCAAATATGAAGGCAAACCCACTTTCCTTTCAGTTTTTTGCTGCAATTGGCAGAAATCAGCTCATTTGGCCTGAAAATGCTTTTAAGCGCATATAAACTTACACTCTTGATTTCTGGCTAAATAAAAGCTGTTGCAATGATATTTCCATGCTGAACTGAGTTGTTCTGGCTCAAATATGAAGGCAAACCCACTTTCCTTTCAGTATTTTGCTGCAATTGGCAGAAACAAGCATATTTGCTCATTTGGCCTGAAAATGCTTTTAAGCACATAAAAACTTACACTCTTGATTTCTGGCTAAATAAAAGCTGTTGCAATGATATTTCCATGCTGAACTGAGTTGTTCTGGCTCAAATATGAAGGCAAACCCACTTTCCTTTCAGTATTTTGCTGCATTTGGCAGAAATCAGCTCATTTGGCCTGAAAATGCTTTTAAGCGCATAAAAACTTACACTCTTGATTTCTGGCTAAATAAAAGCTGTTGCAATGATATTTCCATGCTGAAGTGAGTTGTTCTGGCTCAAATATGAAGGCAAACCCACTTTCCTTTCAGTATTTTGCGGCATTTGGCAGAAACAGGCATATTTGCTCATACGGCCTGAAAATGCTTTTAAGCGCATAAAAACTTACACTCTTGATTTCTGGCTAAATAAAAGCTGTTGCAATGATATTTCCATGCTGAAGTGAGTTGTTCTGGCTCAAATATGAAGGCAAACCCACTTTCCTTTCAGTATTTTGCTGCATTTGGCAGAAACAGGCATATTTGCTCATTCGGCCTGAAAATGCTTTTAAGCGCATAAAAACTTACACTCTTGATTTCTGGCTAAATAAAAGCTGTTGCAATGATATTTCCATGCTGAAGTGAGTTGTTCTGGCTCAAATATGAAGGCAAACCCACTTTCCTTTCAGTATTTTGCTGCATTTGGCAGAAACAGGCATATTTGCTCATTCGGCCTGAAAATGCTTTTAAGCGCATAAAAACTTACACTCTTGATTTCTGGCTAAATAAAAGCTGTTGCAATGATATTTCCATGCTGAAGTGATTTGTTCTGGCTCAAATATGAAGGCAAACCCACTTTCCTTTCAGTACTTTGCTGCATTTGGCAGAAACAAGCATATTTGCTCATTCGGCCTGAAAATGCTTTTAAGCGCATAAAAACTTACACTCTTGATTTCTGGCCAAATAAAAGCTGTTGCAATGATATTTCCATGCTGGACTGAATTGTTCTGGGTCAAATATAAAGGCAAACCCACTTTCCTTTCAGTATTTTGCTGCAATTGGCAGAAACAAGCATATTTGCTCATTTGGCCTGAAAATGCTTTTAAGCACATAAAAACTTACACTCTTGATTTCTGGCTAAGTAAAAGCTGTTGCAATGATATTTCCATGCTGAACAGAGTTGTTCTGGGTCAACAATGACGGCAAACCCACTTTCCTTTCAGTATTTTGCTGCAATTGGTAGAAACAAGCATATTTGCTCATTCGGCCTGAAAATGCTTTTAAGCGCATAAAAACTTACACTCTTGATTTCTGGCTAAATAAAAGCTGTTGCAATGATATTTCCATGCTGAACTGAGTTGTTCTGGCTCAAATATGAAGGCAAACCCACTTTCCTTTCAGTTTTTTTCTGCAATTGGCAGAAATCAGCTTATTTGGCCTGAAAATGCTTTTAAGCGCATAAAAACTTACACTCTTGATTTCTGGCTAAATAAAAGCTGTTGCAATGATATTTCCATGCTGAACTGAGTTGTTCTGGGTCAACTACGAAGGCAAACCCACTTTCCTTTCAGTATTTTGCTGCAATTGGCAGAAACAAGCATATTTGCTCATTCGGCCTGAAAATGCTTTTAAGCGCATAAAAACTTGCACTCTTGATTTCTGGCTAAATAAAAGCTGTTGCAATGATATTTCAATGCTGAACTGAGTTGTTCTGGGTCAAAAATCAAGGCAAACCCACTTTCCTTTCAGTATTTTGCTGCAATTGGTAGAAACAAGCATATTTGCTCATTCGGCCTGAACATGCTTTTAAGCGCATAAAAACTTGCACTCTTGATTTCTGGTTAAATAAAAGCTGTTGCAATGATATTTCCATGCTGAACTGAGTTGTTCTGGGTCAAATATGAAGGCAAATCCACTTTCCTTTCAGTTTTTTGCTGCAATTGGCAGAAATCAGCTCATTTGGCCTGAAAATGCTTTTAAGCGCATAAAAACATACACTCTTGATTTCTGTCTAAATAAAAGCTGTTGCAATGATATTTCCATGCTGAACTGAGTTGTTCTGGGTCAAATATGAAGGCAAACCCACTTTCCTTTCAGTATTTTGCTGCAATTGGCAGAAATCAGCTCATTCGGCCTAAAAATGCTTTTAAGCGCATAAAAACATACACTCTTGATTTCTGGCTAAATAAAAGCTGTTGCAATGATATTTCCATGCTGAACTGAGTTGTTCTGGCTCAAATATGAAGGCAAACCCATATTCCTTTCAGTTTTTTGCTGCAATTGGCAGAAATCAGCTCATTTGGCCTGAAAATGCTTTTAAGCGCATAAAAACTTACACTCTTGATTTCTGGCTAAATAAAAGCTGTTGCAATGATATTTCCATGCTGAACTGAGTTGTTCTGGGTCAACTATGAAGGCAAACCCACTTTCCTTTCAGTATTTTGCTGCAATTGGTAGAAACAAGCATATTTGCTCATTCGGCCTTAAAATGCTTTTAAGCGCATAAAAACTTGCACTCTTGATTTCTGGTTAAATAAAAGCTGTTCCAATGATATTTCCATGCTGAACTGAGTTGTTCTGGGTCAAATATGAAGGCAAACCCACTTTCCTTTCAGTATTTTGCTGCAATTGGCAGAAACAAGCATATTTGCACATTTGGCCTGAAAATGCTTTTAAGCACATAAAAACTTACACTCTTGATTTCTGGCTAAATAAAAGCTGTTGCAATGATATTTCAATGCTGAACTGAGTTGTTCTGGGTCAAAAATCAAGGCAAACCCACTTTCCTTTCAGTATTTTGCTGCAATTGGTAGAAACAAGCATATTTGCTCATTCGGCCTGAAAATACTTTTAAGCACATAAAAACTTACACTCTTGATTTCTGGCTAAATAAAAGCTGTTGCAATGATATTTCCATACTGAACTGAGTTGTTCTGGGTCAAATATGAAGGCGAACCCACTTTCCTTTCAGTATTTTGCTGCAATTGGCAGAAATCAGCTCATTTGGCCTAAAAATGCTTTTAAGCGCATAAAAACTTACACTCTTGATTTCTGGCTAAATAAAAGCTGTTGCAATGATATTTCCATGCTGAACTGTGTTGTTCTGGGTCAACTATGAAGGCAAACCCACTTTCCTTTCAGTATTTTGCTGCAATTGGTAGAAACAAGCATATTTGCTCATTCGGCATAAAAATGCTTTTAAGCGCATAAAAACTTACACTCTTGATTTCTGGCTAAATAAAAGCTGTTGCAATGATAATTCCATGCTGAACTGAGTTGTTCTGGGTCAAATATGAAGGCAAACCCACTTTCCTTTCAGTATTTTGCTGCAATTGGCAGAAATCAGCTCATTTGGCCTGAAAATGCTTTTAAGCGCATAAAAACTTACACTCTTGATTTCTGGCTAAATAAAAGCTGTTGCAATGATATTTCCATGCTGAACTGAGTTGTTCTGGGTCAAATATGAAGGCAAACCCACTTTCCTTTCAGTTTTTTTCTGCAATTGGCAGAAATCAGCATATTTGGCCTGAAAATGCTTTTAAGCACATAAAAACTTACACTCTTGATTTCTGGCTAAGTAAAAGCTGTTGCAATGATATTTCCATGCTGAACAGAGTTGTTCTGGGTCAACAATGACGGCAAACCCACTTTCCTTTCAGTATTTTGCTGCAATTGGCAGAAACAAGCATATTTGCTCATTCGGCCTGAAAATGCTTTTAAGCACATAAAAACTTACACTCTTGATTTCTGGCTAAATAAAAGCTGTTGCAATGATATTTCCATGCTGAACTGAGTTGTTCTGGGTCAACTATGAAGGCAAACCCACTTTCCTTTCAGTATTTTGCTGCAATTGGCAGAAACAAGCATATTTGCTCATTCGGCCTGAAAATGCTTTTAAGCACATAAAAACTTACACTCTTGATTTCTGGCTAAATAAAAGCTGTTGCAATGATATTTCCATGCTGAACTGAGTTGTTCTGGGTCAACTATGAAAGCAAACCCACTTTCCTTTCAGTATTTTGCTGCAATTGGCAGAAATCAGCTAATTCGGCCTGAAAATGCTTTTAAGCGCATAAAAACTTAGACTCTTGATTTCTGGTTAAATAAAAGCTGTTGCAATGATATTTCCATGCTGAACTGAGTTGTTCTGGGTCAACTACGAAGGCAAACCCACTTTCCTTTCAGTATTTTGCTGCAATTGGCAGAAACAAGCATATTTGCTCATTCGGCCTGAAAATGCTTTTAAGCGCATAAAAACTTGCACTCTTGATTTCTGGCTAAATAAAAGCTGTTGCAATGATATTTCAATGCTGAACTGAGTTGTTCTGGGTCAAAAATCAAGGCAAACCCACTTTCCTTTCAGTATTTTGCTGCAATTGGTAGAAACAAGCATATTTGCTCATTCGGCCTGAACATGCTTTTAAGCGCATAAAAACTTGCACTCTTGATTTCTGGTTAAATAAAAGCTGTTGCAATGATATTTCCATGCTGAACTGAGTTGTTCTGGGTCAAATATGAAGGCAAATCCACTTTCCTTTCAGTTTTTTGCTGCAATTGGCAGAAATCAGCTCATTTGGCCTGAAAATGCTTTTAAGCGCATAAAAACATACACTCTTGATTTCTGGCTAAATAAAAGCTGTTGCAATGATATTTCCATGCTGAACTGAGTTGTTCTGGCTCAAATATGAAGGCAAACCCACTTTCCTTTGAGTTTTTTTCTGCAATTGGTAGAAACAAGCTTATTTGGCCTGAAAATGCTTTTAAGCGCATAAAAACTTACACTCTTGATTTCTGTCTAAATAAAAGCTGTTGCAATGATATTTCCATGCTGAACTGAGTTGTTCTGGGTCAAATATGAAGGCAAACCCACTTTCCTTTCAGTATTTTGCTGCAATTGGCAGAAATCAGCTCATTCGGCCTAAAAATGCTTTTAAGCGCATAAAAACATACACTCTTGATTTCTGGCTAAATAAAAGCTGTTGCAATGATATTTCCATGCTGAACTGAGTTGTTCTGGGTCAACTATGAAGGCAAACCCACTTTCCTTTCAGTATTTTGCTGCAATTGGTAGAAACAAGCATATTTGCTCATTCGGCCTTAAAATGCTTTTAAGCGCATAAAAACTTGCACTCTTGATTTCTGGTTAAATAAAAGCTGTTCCAATGATATTTCCATGCTGAACTGAGTTGTTCTGGGTCAAATATGAAGGCAAACCCACTTTCCTTTCAGTATTTTGCTGCAATTGGCAGAAACAAGCATATTTGCACATTTGGCCTGAAAATGCTTTTAAGCACATAAAAACTTACACTCTTGATTTCTGGCTAAATAAAAGCTGTTGCAATGATATTTCAATGCTGAACTGAGTTGTTCTGGGTCAAAAATCAAGGCAAACCCACTTTCCTTTCAGTATTTTGCTGCAATTGGTAGAAACAAGCATATTTGCTCATTCGGCCTGAAAATACTTTTAAGCACATAAAAACTTACACTCTTGATTTCTGGCTAAATAAAAGCTGTTGCAATGATATTTCCATACTGAACTGAGTTGTTCTGGGTCAAATATGAAGGCGAACCCACTTTCCTTTCAGTATTTTGCTGCAATTGGCAGAAATCAGCTCATTTGGCCTAAAAATGCTTTTAAGCGCATAAAAACTTACACTCTTGATTTCTGGCTAAATAAAAGCTGTTGCAATGATATTTCCATGCTGAACTGTGTTGTTCTGGGTCAACTATGAAGGCAAACCCACTTTCCTTTCAGTATTTTGCTGCAATTGGTAGAAACAAGCATATTTGCTCATTCGGCATAAAAATGCTTTTAAGCGCATAAAAACTTACACTCTTGATTTCTGGCTAAATAAAAGCTGTTGCAATGATAATTCCATGCTGAACTGAGTTGTTCTGGGTCAAATATGAAGGCAAACCCACTTTCCTTTCAGTATTTTGCTGCAATTGGCAGAAATCAGCTCATTTGGCCTGAAAATGCTTTTAAGCGCATAAAAACTTACACTCTTGATTTCTGGCTAAATAAAAGCTGTTGCAATGATATTTCCATGCTGAACTGAGTTGTTCTGGGTCAAATATGAAGGCAAACCCACTTTCCTTTCAGTTTTTTTCTGCAATTGGCAGAAATCAGCATATTTGGCCTGAAAATGCTTTTAAGCACATAAAAACTTACACTCTTGATTTCTGGCTAAGTAAAAGCTGTTGCAATGATATTTCCATGCTGAACAGAGTTGTTCTGGGTCAACAATGACGGCAAACCCACTTTCCTTTCAGTATTTTGCTGCAATTGGTAGAAACAAGCACATTTGCTCATTCGGCTAAAAAATGCTTTTAAGCGCATAAAAACTTACACTCTTGATTTCTGGCTAAATAAAAGCTGTTGCAATGATATTTCCATGCTGAACTGAGTTGTTCTGGGTCAACTATGAAGGCAAACCCACTTTCCTTTCAGTATTTTGCTGCAATTGGCAGAAATCAGCTCATTTGGCCTGAAAATGGTTTTAAGCGCATAAAAACTTACACTCTTGATTTCTGGCTAAATAAAAGCTGTTGCAATGATATTTCCATGCTGAACTGAGTTGTTCTGGGTCAACTATGAAGGCAAACCCACTTTCCTTTCAGTATTTTGCTGCAATTGGCAGAAACAAGCATATTTGCTCATTCGGCCTGACAATGCTTTTAAGCACATAAAAACTTACACTCTTGATTTCTGGCTAAATAAAAGCTGTTGCAATGATATTTCCATGCTGAACTGAGTTGTTTTGGGTCAACTATGAAGGCAAACCCACTTTCCTTTCAGTATTTTGCTGCAATTGGCAGAAACAAGCATATTTGCTCATTCGGCCTGAAAATGCTTTTAAGCACATAAAAACTTACACTCTTGATTTCTGGCTAAGTAAAAGCTGTTGCAATGATATTTCCATGCTGAACGGAGTTGTTCTGGGTCAACAATGAAGGCAAACCCACTTTCCTTTCAGTATTTTGCTGCAATTGGTAGAAACAAGCATATTTGCTCATTCGGCCTGAAAATGCTTTTAAGCGCATAAAAACTTGCACTCTTGATTTCTGGTTAAATAAAAGCTGTTGCAATGATATTTCCATGCTGAACTGAGTTGTTCTGGGTCAACTATGAAGGCAAACCCACTTTCCTTTCAGTATTTTGCTGCAATTGGCAGAAATCAGCTCATTCGGCCTGAAAATGCTTTTAAGCGCATAAAAACTTAGACTCTTGATTTCTGGTTAAATAAAAGCTGTTGCAATGATATTTCTATGCTGAACTGAGTTGTTCTCGGTCAAATATGAAGGCAAACCCACTTTCCTTTCAGTTTTTTGCTGCAATTGGCAGAAATCAGCTCATTTGGCCTGAAAATGCTTTTAAGCGCATATAAACTTACACTCTTGATTTCTGGCTAAATAAAAGCTGTTGCAATGATATTTCCATGCTGAACTGAGTTGTTCTGGGTCAACTACGAAGGCAAACCCACTTTCCTTTCAGTATTTTGCTGCAATTGGCAGAAACAAGCATATTTGCTCATTCGGCCTGAAAATGCTTTTAAGCGCATAAAAACTTGCACTCTTGATTTCTGGCCAAATAAAAGCTGTTGCAATGATATTTCCATGCTGGACTGAATTGTTCTGGGTCAAATATAAAGGCAAACCCACTTTCCTTTCAGTATTTTGCTGCAATTGGCAGAAACAAGCATATTTGCTCATTTGGCCTGAAAATGCTTTTAAGCACATAAAAACTTACACTCTTGATTTCTGGCTAAGTAAAAGCTGTTGCAATGATATTTCCATGCTGAACAGAGTTGTTCTGGGTCAACAATGACGGCAAACCCACTTTCCTTTCAGTATTTTGCTGCAATTGGTAGAAACAAGCACATTTGCTCATTCGGCATAAAAATGCTTTTAAGCACATAAAAACTTACACTCTTGATTTCTGGCTAAATAAAAGCTGTTGCAATGATATTTCCATGCTGAACTGAGTTGTTCTGGCTCAAATATGAAGGCAAACCCACTTTCCTTTCAGTATTTTGCTGCATTTGGCAGAAATCAGCTCATTTGGCCTGAAAATGGTTTTAAGCGCATAAAAACTTACACTCTTGATTTCTGGCTAAATAAAAGCTGTTGCAATGATATTTCCATGCTGAACTGGGTTGTTCTGGGTCAAATATGAAGGCAAACCCACTTTCCTTTCAGTTTTTTTCTGCAATTGGCAGAAATCAGCTTATTTGGCCTGAAAATGCTTTTAAGCGCATAAAAACTTACACTCTTGATTTCTGGCTAAATAAAAGCTGTTGCAATGATATTTCCATGCTGAACTGAGTTGTTCTGGGTCAACTATGAAGGGAAACCCACTTTCCTTTCAGTATTTTGCTGCAATTGGTAGAAACAAGCATATTTGCTCATTCGGCCTAAAAATGCTTTTAAGCGCATAAAAACGTACACTCTTGATTTCTGGCTAAATAAAAGCTGTTGCAATGATATTTCCATGCTGAACAGAGATGTTCTGGGTCAACAATGACGGCAAACCCACTTTCCTTTCAGTATTTTGCTGCAATTGGTAGAAACAAGCATATTTGCTCATTCGGCTTAAAAATGCTTTTAAGCGCATAAAAACTTACACTCTTGATTTCTGGCTAAATAAAAGCTGTTGCAATGATATTTCCATGCTGAACTGAGTTGTTCTGGCTCAAATATGAAGGCAAACCCACTTTCCTTTCAGTATTTTGCTGCAATTGGCAGAAATCAGCTCATTTGGCCTGAAAATGGTTTTAAGCGCATAAAAACTTACACTCTTGATTTCTGGCTAAATAAAAGCTGTTGCAATGATATTTCCATGCTGAACTGAGTTGTTCTGGGTCAAATATGAAGGCAAACCCACTTTCCTTTCAGTTTTTTTCTGCAATTGGCAGAAATCAGCTTATTTGGCCTGAAAATGCTTTTAAGCACATAAAAACTTACACTCTTGATTTCTGGCTAAATAAAAGCTGTTGCAATGATATTTCCATGCTGAACTGAGTTGTTCTGGGTCAACTATGAAGGCAAACCCACTTTCCTTTCAGTATTTTGCTGCAATTGGCAGAAACAAGCATATTTGCTCATTCGGCCTGAAAATGCTTTTAAGCACATAAAAACTTACACTCTTGATTTCTGGCTAAATAAAAGCTGTTGCAATGATATTTCCATGCTGAACTGAGTTGTTCTGGGTCAACTATGAAGGCAAACCCACTTTCCTTTCAGTATTTTGCTGCAATTGGCAGAAACAAGCATATTTGCTCATTCGGCCTGAAAATGCTTTTAAGCACATAAAAACTTACACTCTTGATTTCTGGCTAAGTAAAAGCTGTTGCAATGATATTTCCATGCTGAACGGAGTTGTTCTGGGTCAACAATGAAGGCAAACCCACTTTCCTTTCAGTATTTTGCTGCAATTGGTAGAAACGAGCATATTTGCTCATTCGGCCTGAAAATGCTTTTAAGCGCATAAAAACTTGCACTCTTGATTTCTGGTTAAATAAAAGCTGTTGCAATGATATTTCCATGCTGAACTGAGTTGTTCTGGGTCAACTATGAAAGCAAACCCACTTTCCTTTCAGTATTTTGCTGCAATTGGCAGAAATCAGCTCATTCGGCCTGAAAATGGTTTTAAGCGCATAAAAACTTACACTCTTGATTTCTGGCTAAATAAAAGCTGTTGCAATGATATTTCCATGCTGAACTGAGTTGTTCTGGGTCAAATATGAAGGCAAACCCACTTTCCTTTCAGTTTTTTTCTGCAATTGGCAGAAATCAGCTTATTTGGCCTGAAAATGCTTTTAAGCGCATAAAAACTTACACTCTTGATTTCTGGCTAAATAAAAGCTGTTGCAATGATATTTCCATGCTGAACTGAGTTGTTCTGGGTCAACTATGAAGGGAAACCCACTTTCCTTTCAGTATTTTGCTGCAATTGGTAGAAACAAGCATATTTGCTCATTCGGCCTAAAAATGCTTTTAAGCGCATAAAAACGTACACTCTTGATTTCTGGCTAAATAAAAGCTGTTGCAATGATATTTCCATGCTGAACAGAGATGTTCTGGGTCAACAATGACGGCAAACCCACTTTCCTTTCAGTATTTTGCTGCAATTGGTAGAAACAAGCATATTTGCTCATTCGGCTTAAAAATGCTTTTAAGCGCATAAAAACTTACACTCTTGATTTCTGGCTAAATAAAAGCTGTTGCAATGATATTTCCATGCTGAACTGAGTTGTTCTGGCTCAAATATGAAGGCAAACCCACTTTCCTTTCAGTATTTTGCTGCAATTGGCAGAAATCAGCTCATTTGGCCTGAAAATGGTTTTAAGCGCATAAAAACTTACACTCTTGATTTCTGGCTAAATAAAAGCTGTTGCAATGATATTTCCATGCTGAACTGAGTTGTTCTGGGTCAAATATGAAGGCAAACCCACTTTCCTTTCAGTTTTTTTCTGCAATTGGCAGAAATCAGCTTATTTGGCCTGAAAATGCTTTTAAGCACATAAAAACTTACACTCTTGATTTCTGGCTAAATAAAAGCTGTTGCAATGATATTTCCATGCTGAACTGAGTTGTTCTGGGTCAACTATGAAGGCAAACCCACTTTCCTTTCAGTATTTTGCTGCAATTGGCAGAAACAAGCATATTTGCTCATTCGGCCTGAAAATGCTTTTAAGCACATAAAAACTTACACTCTTGATTTCTGGCTAAATAAAAGCTGTTGCAATGATATTTCCATGCTGAACTGAGTTGTTCTGGGTCAACTATGAAGGCAAACCCACTTTCCTTTCAGTATTTTGCTGCAATTGGCAGAAACAAGCATATTTGCTCATTCGGCCTGAAAATGCTTTTAAGCACATAAAAACTTACACTCTTGATTTCTGGCTAAGTAAAAGCTGTTGCAATGATATTTCCATGCTGAACGGAGTTGTTCTGGGTCAACAATGAAGGCAAACCCACTTTCCTTTCAGTATTTTGCTGCAATTGGTAGAAACGAGCATATTTGCTCATTCGGCCTGAAAATGCTTTTAAGCGCATAAAAACTTGCACTCTTGATTTCTGGTTAAATAAAAGCTGTTGCAATGATATTTCCATGCTGAACTGAGTTGTTCTGGGTCAACTATGAAAGCAAACCCACTTTCCTTTCAGTATTTTGCTGCAATTGGCAGAAATCAGCTCATTCGGCCTGAAAATGCTTTTAAGCGCATAAAAACTTAGACTCTTGATTTCTGGTTAAATAAAAGCTGTTGCAATGATTTTTCCATGCTGAACTGAGTTGTTCTGGGTCAACTACGAAGGCAAACCCACTTTCCTTTCAGTATTTTGCTGCAATTGGCAGAAACAAGCATATTTGCTCATTCGGCCTGAAAATGCTTTTAAGCGCATAAAAACTTGCACTCTTGATTTCTGGCTAAATAAAAGCTGTTGCAATGATATTTCAATGCTGAACTGAGTTGTTCTGGGTCAAAAATCAAGGCAAACCCACTTTCCTTTCAGTATTTTGCTGCAATTGGTAGAAACAAGCATATTTGCTCATTCGGCCTGAACATGCTTTTAAGCGCATAAAAACTTGCACTCTTGATTTCTGGTTAAATAAAAGCTGTTGCAATGATATTTCCATGCTGAACTGAGTTGTTCTGGGTCAAATATGAAGGCAAATCCACTTTCCTTTCAGTTTTTTGCTGCAATTGGCAGAAATCAGCTCATTTGGCCTGAAAATGCTTTTAAGCGCATAAAAACTTACACTCTTGATTTCTGGCTAAATAAAAGCTGTTGCAATGATATTTCCATGCTGAACTGAGTTGTTCTGGGTCAAATATGAAGGCAAACCCACTTTCCTTTCAGTTTTTTTCTGCAATTGGCAGAAATCAGCTTATTTGGCCTGAAAATGCTTTTAAGCGCATAAAAACTTACACTCTTGATTTCTGTCTAAATAAAAGCTGTTGCAATGATATTTCCATGCTGAACTGAGTTGTTCTGGGTCAAATATGAAGGCAAACCCACTTTCCTTTCAGTATTTTGCTGCAATTGGCAGAAATCAGCTCATTCGGCCTAAAAATGCTTTTAAGCGCATAAAAACATACACTCTTGATTTCTGGCTAAATAAAAGCTGTTGCAATGATATTTCCATGCTGAACTGAGTTGTTCTGGCTCAAATATGAAGGCAAACGCATATTCCTTTCAGTTTTTTGCTGCAATTGGCAGAAATCAGCTCATTTGGCCTGAAAATGCTTTTAAGCGCATAAAAACTTACACTCTTGATTTCTGGCTAAATAAAAGCTGTTGCAATGATATTTCCATGCTGAACTGAGTTGTTCTGGGTCAACTATGAAGGCAAACCCACTTTCCTTTCAGTATTTTGCTGCAATTGGTAGAAACAAGCATATTTGCTCATTCGGCCTAAAAATGCTTTTAAGCGCATAAAAACGTACACTCTTGATTTCTGGCTAAATAAAAGCTGTTGCAATGATATTTCCATGCTGGACTGAATTGTTCTGGGTCAAATATGAAGGCAAACCCACTTTCCTTTCAGTATTTTGCTGCAATTGGCAGAAACAAGCATATTTGCTCATTTGGCCTGAAAATGCTTTTAAGCACATAAAAACTTACACTCTTGATTTCTGGCTAAGTAAAAGCTGTTGCAATGATATTTCCATGCTGAACAGAGTTGTTCTGGGTCAACAATGACGGCAAACCCACTTTCCTTTCAGTATTTTGCTGCAATTGGTAGAAACAAGCATATTTGCTCATTCGGCTTAAAAATGCTTTTAAGCGCATAAAAACTTACACTCTTGATTTCTGGCTAAATAAAAGCTGTTGCAATGATATTTCCATGCTGAACTGAGTTGTTCTGGCTCAAATATGAAGGCAAACCCACTTTCCTTTCAGTATTTTGCTGCAATTGGCAGAAATCAGCTCATTTGGCCTGAAAATGGTTTTAAGCGCATAAAAACTTACACTCTTGATTTCTGGCTAAATAAAAGCTGTTGCAATGATATTTCCATGCTGAACTGAGTTGTTCTGGGTCAAATATGAAGGCAAACCCACTTTCCTTTCAGTTTTTTTCTGCAATTGGCAGAAATCAGCTTATTTGGCCTGAAAATGCTTTTAAGCGCATAAAAACTTACACTCTTGATTTCTGGCTAAATAAAAGCTGTTGCAATGATATTTCCATGCTGAACTGAGTTGTTCTGGGTCAACTATGAAGGCAAACCCACTTTCCTTTCAGTATTTTGCTGCAATTGGCAGAAACAAGCATATTTGCTCATTCGGCCTGAAAATGCTTTTAAGCACATAAAAACTTACACTCTTGATTTCTGGCTAAATAAAAGCTGTTGCAATGATATTTCCATGCTGAACTGAGTTGTTCTGGGTCAAATATGAAGGCAAACCCACTTTCCTTTCAGTTTTTTTCTGCAATTGGCAGAAATCAGCTTATTTGGCCTGAAAATGCTTTTAAGCGCATAAAAACTTACACTCTTGATTTCTGTCTAAATAAAAGCTGTTGCAATGATATTTCCATGCTGAACTGAGTTGTTCTGGGTCAAATATGAAGGCAAACCCACTTTCCTTTCAGTATTTTGCTGCAATTGGCAGAAATCAGCTCATTCGGCCTAAAAATGCTTTTAAGCGCATAAAAACATACACTCTTGATTTCTGGCTAAATAAAAGCTGTTGCAATGATATTTCCATGCTGAACTGAGTTGTTCTGGGTCAAATATGAAGGCAAACCCATATTCCTTTCAGTTTTTTGCTGCAATTGGCAGAAATCAGCTCATTTGGCCTGAAAATGCTTTTAAGCGCATAAAAACTTACACTCTTGATTTCTGGCTAAATAAAAGCTGTTGCAATGATATTTCCATGCTGAACTGAGTTGTTCTGGGTCAACTATGAAGGCAAACCCACTTTCCTTTCAGTATTTTGCTGCAATTGGTAGAAACAAGCATATTTGCTCATTCGGCCTAAAAATGCTTTTAAGCGCATAAAAACGTACACTCTTGATTTCTGGCTAAATAAAAGCTGTTGCAATGATATTTCCATGCTGAACTGAGTTGTTCTGGGTCAACTATGAAGGCAAACCCACTTTCCTTTCAGTATTTTGCTGCAATTGGTAGAAACAAGCATATTTGCTCATTCGGCCTAAAAATGCTTTTAAGCGCATAAAAACGTACACTCTTGATTTCTGGCTAAATAAAAGCTGTTGCAATGATATTTCCATGCTGGACTGAATTGTTCTGGGTCAAATATGAAGGCAAACCCACTTTCCTTTCAGTATTTTGCTGCAATTGGCAGAAACAAGCATATTTGCTCATTTGGCCTGAAAATGCTTTTAAGCACATAAAAACTTACACTCTTGATTTCTGGCTAAGTAAAAGCTGTTGCAATGATATTTCCATGCTGAACAGAGTTGTTCTGGGTCAACAATGACGGCAAACCCACTTTCCTTTCAGTATTTTGCTGCAATTGGTAGAAACAAGCATATTTGCTCATTCGGCTTAAAAATGCTTTTAAGCGCATAAAAACTTACACTCTTGATTTCTGGCTAAATAAAAGCTGTTGCAATGATATTTCCATGCTGAACTGAGTTGTTCTGGCTCAAATATGAAGGCAAACCCACTTTCCTTTCAGTATTTTGCTGCAATTGGCAGAAATCAGCTCATTTGGCCTGAAAATGGTTTTAAGCGCATAAAAACTTACACTCTTGATTTCTGGCTAAATAAAAGCTGTTGCAATGATATTTCCATGCTGAACTGAGTTGTTCTGGGTCAAATATGAAGGCAAACCCACTTTCCTTTCAGTTTTTTTCTGCAATTGGCAGAAATCAGCTTATTTGGCCTGAAAATGCTTTTAAGCGCATAAAAACTTACACTCTTGATTTCTGGCTAAATAAAAGCTGTTGCAATGATATTTCCATGCTGAACTGAGTTGTTCTGGGTCAACTATGAAGGCAAACCCACTTTCCGTTCAGTATTTTGCTGCAATTGGCAGAAACAAGCATATTTGCTCATTCGGCCTGAAAATGCTTTTAAGCACATAAAAACTTACACTCTTGATTTCTGGCTAAATAAAAGCTGTTGCAATGATATTTCCATGCTGAACTGAGTTGTTCTGGGTCAACTACGAAGGCAAACCCACTTTCCTTTCAGTATTTTGCTGCAATTGGCAGAAACAAGCATATTTGCTCATTCGGCCTGAAAATGCTTTTAAGCGCATAAAAACTTGCACTCTTGATTTCTGGCTAAATAAAAGCTGTTGCAATGATATTTCAATGCTGAACTGAGTTGTTCTGGGTCAAAAATCAAGGCAAACCCACTTTCCTTTCAGTATTTTGCTGCAATTGGTAGAAACAAGCATATTTGCTCATTCGGCCTGAACATGCTTTTAAGCGCATAAAAACTTGCACTCTTGATTTCTGGTTAAATAAAAGCTGTTGCAATGATATTTCCATGCTGAACTGAGTTGTTCTGGGTCAAATATGAAGGCAAATCCACTTTCCTTTCAGTTTTTTGCTGCAATTGGCAGAAATCAGCTCATTTGGCCTGAAAATGCTTTTAAGCGCATAAAAACTTACACTCTTGATTTCTGGCTAAATAAAAGCTGTTGCAATGATATTTCCATGCTGAACTGAGTTGTTCTGGGTCAAATATGAAGGCAAACCCACTTTCCTTTCAGTTTTTTTCTGCAATTGGCAGAAATCAGCTTATTTGGCCTGAAAATGCTTTTAAGCGCATAAAAACTTACACTCTTGATTTCTGTCTAAATAAAAGCTGTTGCAATGATATTTCCATGCTGAACTGAGTTGTTCTGGGTCAAATATGAAGGCAAACCCACTTTCCTTTCAGTATTTTGCTGCAATTGGCAGAAATCAGCTCATTCGGCCTAAAAATGCTTTTAAGCGCATAAAAACATACACTCTTGATTTCTGGCTAAATAAAAGCTGTTGCAATGATATTTCCATGCTGAACTGAGTTGTTCTGGCTCAAATATGAAGGCAAACGCATATTCCTTTCAGTTTTTTGCTGCAATTGGCAGAAATCAGCTCATTTGGCCTGAAAATGCTTTTAAGCGCATAAAAACTTACACTCTTGATTTCTGGCTAAATAAAAGCTGTTGCAATGATATTTCCATGCTGAACTGAGTTGTTCTGGCTCAACTATGAAGGCAAACCCACTTTCCTTTCAGTATTTTGCTGCAATTGGTAGAAACAAGCATATTTGCTCATTCGGCCTAAAAATGCTTTTAAGCGCATAAAAACGTACACTCTTGATTTCTGGCTAAATAAAAGCTGTTGCAATGATATTTCCATGCTGGACTGAATTGTTCTGGGTCAAATATGAAGGCAAACCCACTTTCCTTTCAGTATTTTGCTGCAATTGGCAGAAACAAGCATATTTGCTCATTTGGCCTGAAAATGCTTTTAAGCACATAAAAACTTACACTCTTGATTTCTGGCTAAGTAAAAGCTGTTGCAATGATATTTCCATGCTGAACAGAGTTGTTCTGGGTCAACAATGACGGCAAACCCACTTTCCTTTCAGTATTTTGCTGCAATTGGTAGAAACAAGCATATTTGCTCATTCGGCTTAAAAATGCTTTTAAGCGCATAAAAACTTACACTCTTGATTTCTGGCTAAATAAAAGCTGTTGCAATGATATTTCCATGCTGAACTGAGTTGTTCTGGCTCAAATATGAAGGCAAACCCACTTTCCTTTCAGTATTTTGCTGCAATTGGCAGAAATCAGCTCATTTGGCCTGAAAATGGTTTTAAGCGCATAAAAACTTACACTCTTGATTTCTGGCTAAATAAAAGCTGTTGCAATGATATTTCCATGCTGAACTGAGTTGTTCTGGGTCAAATATGAAGGCAAACCCACTTTCCTTTCAGTTTTTTTCTGCAATTGGCAGAAATCAGCTTATTTGGCCTGAAAATGCTTTTAAGCGCATAAAAACTTACACTCTTGATTTCTGGCTAAATAAAAGCTGTTGCAATGATATTTCCATGCTGAACTGAGTTGTTCTGGGTCAACTATGAAGGCAAACCCACTTTCCTTTCAGTATTTTGCTGCAATTGGCAGAAACAAGCATATTTGCTCATTCGGCCTGAAAATGCTTTTAAGCACATAAAAACTTACACTCTTGATTTCTGGCTAAATAAAAGCTGTTGCAATGATATTTCCATGCTGAACTGAGTTGTTCTGGGTCAAATATGAAGGCAAACCCACTTTCCTTTCAGTTTTTTTCTGCAATTGGCAGAAATCAGCTTATTTGGCCTGAAAATGCTTTTAAGCGCATAAAAACTTACACTCTTGATTTCTGTCTAAATAAAAGCTGTTGCAATGATATTTCCATGCTGAACTGAGTTGTTCTGGGTCAAATATGAAGGCAAACCCATATTCCTTTCAGTTTTTTGCTGCAATTGGCAGAAATCAGCTCATTTGGCCTGAAAATGCTTTTAAGCGCATAAAAACTTACACTCTTGATTTCTGGCTAAATAAAAGCTGTTGCAATGATATTTCCATGCTGAACTGAGTTGTTCTGGGTCAACTATGAAGGCAAACCCACTTTCCTTTCAGTATTTTGCTGCAATTGGTAGAAACAAGCATATTTGCTCATTCGGCCTAAAAATGCTTTTAAGCGCATAAAAACGTACACTCTTGATTTCTGGCTAAATAAAAGCTGTTGCAATGATATTTCCATGCTGAACTGAGTTGTTCTGGGTCAACTATGAAGGCAAACCCACTTTCCTTTCAGTATTTTGCTGCAATTGGTAGAAACAAGCATATTTGCTCATTCGGCCTAAAAATGCTTTTAAGCGCATAAAAACGTACACTCTTGATTTCTGGCTAAATAAAAGCTGTTGCAATGATATTTCCATGCTGGACTGAATTGTTCTGGGTCAAATATGAAGGCAAACCCACTTTCCTTTCAGTATTTTGCTGCAATTGGCAGAAACAAGCATATTTGCTCATTTGGCCTGAAAATGCTTTTAAGCACATAAAAACTTACACTCTTGATTTCTGGCTAAGTAAAAGCTGTTGCAATGATATTTCCATGCTGAACTGAGTTGTTCTGGGTCAACAATGACGGCAAACCCACTTTCCTTTCAGTATTTTGCTGCAATTGGTAGAAACAAGCATATTTGCTCATTCGGCTTAAAAATGCTTTTAAGCGCATAAAAACTTACACTCTTGATTTCTGGCTAAATAAAAGCTGTTGCAATGATATTTCCATGCTGAACTGAGTTGTTCTGGCTCAAATATGAAGGCAAACCCACTTTCCTTTCAGTATTTTGCTGCAATTGGCAGAAATCAGCTCATTTGGCCTGAAAATGGTTTTAAGCGCATAAAAACTTACACTCTTGATTTCTGGCTAAATAAAAGCTGTTGCAATGATATTTCCATGCTGAACTGAGTTGTTCTGGGTCAAATATGAAGGCAAACCCACTTTCCTTTCAGTTTTTTTCTGCAATTGGCAGAAATCAGCTTATTTGGCCTGAAAATGCTTTTAAGCGCATAAAAACTTACACTCTTGATTTCTGGCTAAATAAAAGCTGTTGCAATGATATTTCCATGCTGAACTGAGTTGTTCTGGGTCAACTATGAAGGCAAACCCACTTTCCGTTCAGTATTTTGCTGCAATTGGCAGAAACAAGCATATTTGCTCATTCGGCCTGAAAATGCTTTTAAGCACATAAAAACTTACACTCTTGATTTCTGGCTAAATAAAAGCTGTTGCAATGATATTTCCATGCTGAACTGAGTTGTTCTGGGTCAACTATGAAGGCAAACCCACTTTCCTTTCAGTATTTTGCTGCAATTGGCAGAAACAAGCATATTTGCTCATTCGGCCTGAAAATGCTTTTAAGCACATAAAAACTTACACTCTTGATTTCTGGCTAAGTAAAAGCTGTTGCAATGATATTTCCATGCTGAACGGAGTTGTTCTGGGTCAACAATGAAGGCAAACCCACTTTCCTTTCAGTATTTTGCTGCAATTGGTAGAAACGAGCATATTTGCTCATTCGGCCTGAAAATGCTTTTAAGCGCATAAAAACTTGCACTCTTGATTTCTGGTTAAATAAAAGCTGTTGCAATGATATTTCCATGCTGAACTGAGTTGTTCTGGGTCAACTATGAAAGCAAACCCACTTTCCTTTCAGTATTTTGCTGCAATTGGCAGAAATCAGCTCATTCGGCCTGAAAATGCTTTTAAGCGCATAAAAACTTAGACTCTTGATTTCTGGTTAAATAAAAGCTGTTGCAATGATATTTCCATGCTGAACTGAGTTGTTCTGGGTCAACTACGAAGGCAAACCCACTTTCCTTTCAGTATTTTGCTGCAATTGGCAGAAACAAGCATATTTGCTCATTCGGCCTGAAAATGCTTTTAAGCGCATAAAAACTTGCACTCTTGATTTCTGGCTAAATAAAAGCTGTTGCAATGATATTTCAATGCTGAACTGAGTTGTTCTGGGTCAAAAATCAAGGCAAACCCACTTTCCTTTCAGTATTTTGCTGCAATTGGTAGAAACAAGCATATTTGCTCATTCGGCCTGAACATGCTTTTAAGCGCATAAAAACTTGCACTCTTGATTTCTGGTTAAATAAAAGCTGTTGCAATGATATTTCCATGCTGAACTGAGTTGTTCTGGGTCAAATATGAAGGCAAATCCACTTTCCTTTCAGTTTTTTGCTGCAATTGGCAGAAATCAGCTCATTTGGCCTGAAAATGCTTTTAAGCGCATAAAAACATACACTCTTGATTTCTGGCTAAATAAAAGCTGTTGCAATGATATTTCCATGCTGAACTGAGTTGTTCTGGCTCAAATATGAAGGCAAACCCACTTTCCTTTGAGTTTTTTTCTGCAATTGGCAGAAATCAGCTTATTTGGCCTGAAAATGCTTTTAAGCGCATAAAAACTTACACTCTTGATTTCTGTCTAAATAAAAGCTGTTGCAATGATATTTCCATGCTGAACTGAGTTGTTCTGGGTCAAATATGAAGGCAAACCCACTTTCCTTTCAGTATTTTGCTGCAATTGGCAGAAATCAGCTCATTCGGCCTAAAAATGCTTTTAAGCGCATAAAAACATACACTCTTGATTTCTGGCTAAATAAAAGCTGTTGCAATGATATTTCCATGCTGAACTGAGTTGTTCTGGCTCAAATATGAAGGCAAACCCATATTCCTTTCAGTTTTTTGCTGCAATTGGCAGAAATCAGCTCATTTGGCCTGAAAATGCTTTTAAGCGCATAAAAACTTACACTCTTGATTTCTGGCTAAATAAAAGCTGTTGCAATGATATTTCCATGCTGAACTGAGTTGTTCTGGGTCAACTATGAAGGCAAACCCACTTTCCTTTCAGTATTTTGCTGCAATTGGTAGAAACAAGCATATTTGCTCATTCGGCCTTAAAATGCTTTTAAGCGCATAAAAACGTACACTCTTGATTTCTGGCTAAATAAAAGCTGTTGCAATGATATTTCCATGCTGGACTGAATTGTTCTGGGTCAACTATGAAGGCAAACCCACTTTCCTTTCAGTATTTTGCTGCAATTGGCAGAAACAAGCATATTTGCTCATTTGGCCTGAAAATGCTTTTAAGCACATAAAAACTTACACTCTTGATTTCTGGCTAAGTAAAAGCTGTTGCAATGATATTTCTATGCTGAACAGAGTTGTTCTGGGTCAACAATGACGGCAAACCCACTTTCCTTTCAGTATTTTGCTGCAATTGGTAGAAACAAGCATATTTGCTCATTCGGCTTAAAAATGCTTTTAAGCGCATAAAAACTTACACTCTTGATTTCTGGCTAAATAAAAGCTGTTGCAATGATATTTCCATGCTGAACTGAGTTGTTCTGGCTCAAATATGAAGGCAAACCCACTTTCCTTTCAGTATTTTACTGCAATTGGCAGAAATCAGCTCATTTGGCCTGAAAATGGTTTTAAGCGCATAAAAACTTACACTCTTGATTTCTGGCTAAATAAAAGCTGTTGCAATGATATTTCCATGCTGAACTGAGTTGTTCTGGGTCAAATATGAAGGCAAACCCACTTTCCTTTCAGTTTTTTTCTGCAATTGGCAGAAATCAGCTTATTTGGCCTGAAAATGCTTTTAAGCGCATAAAAACTTACACTCTTGATTTCTGGCTAAATAAAAGCTGTTGCAATGATATTTCCATGCTGAACTGAGTTGTTCTGGGTCAACTATGAAGGCAAACCCACTTTCCTTTCAGTATTTTGCTGCAATTGGCAGAAACAAGCATATTTGCTCATTCGGCCTGAAAATGCTTTTAAGCACATAAAAACTTACACTCTTGATTTCTGGCTAAATAAAAGCTGTTGCAATGATATTTCCATGCTGAACTGAGTTGTTCTGGGTCAAATATGAAGGCAAACCCACTTTCCTTTCAGTTTTTTTCTGCAATTGGCAGAAATCAGCTTATTTGGCCTGAAAATGCTTTTAAGCGCATAAAAACTTACACTCTTGATTTCTGTCTAAATAAAAGCTGTTGCAATGATATTTCCATGCTGAACTGAGTTGTTCTGGGTCAAATATGAAGGCAAACCCACTTTCCTTTCAGTATTTTGCTGCAATTGGCAGAAATCAGCTCATTCGGCCTAAAAATGCTTTTAAGCGCATAAAAACTTACACTCTTGATTTCTGGCTAAATAAAAGCTGTTGCAATGATATTTCCATGCTGAACTGAGTTGTTCTGGGTCAAATATGAAGGCAAACCCATATTCCTTTCAGTTTTTTGCTGCAATTGGCAGAAATCAGCTCATTTGGCCTGAAAATGCTTTTAAGCGCATAAAAACTTACACTCTTGATTTCTGGCTAAATAAAAGCTGTTGCAATGATATTTCCATGCTGAACTGAGTTGTTCTGGGTCAACTATGAAGGCAAACCCACTTTCCTTTCAGTATTTTGCTGCAATTGGCAGAAACAAGCATATTTGCTCATTCGGCCTGAAAATGCTTTTAAGCGCATAAAAACTTGCACTCTTGATTTCTGGTTAAATAAAAGCTGTTGCAATGATATTTCCATGCTGAACTGAGTTGCTCTGGGTCAAATATGAAGGCAAATCCACTTTCCTTTCAGTTTTTTGCTGCAATTGGCAGAAATCAGCTCATTTGGCCTGAAAATGCTTTTAAGCGCATAAAAACTTACACTCTTGATTTCTGGCTAAATAAAAGCTGTTGCAATGATATTTCCATGCTGAACTGAGTTGTTCTGGGTCAAATATGAAGGCAAACCCACTTTCCTTTCAGTTTTTTGCTGCAATTGGCAGAAATCAGCTCATTTGGTCTGAAAATGCTTTTAAGCGCATATAAACTTACACTCTTGATTTCTGGCTAAATAAAAGCTGTTGCAATGATATTTCCATGCTGAACTGAGTTGTTCTGGGTCAACTACGAAGGCAAACCCACTTTCCTTTCAGTATTTTGCTGCAATTGGCAGAAACAAGCATATTTGCTCATTCGGCCTAAACATGCTTTTAAGCGCATAAAAACTTGCACTCTTGATTTCTGGCTAAATAAAAGCTGTTGCAATGATATTTCAATGCTGAACTGAGTTGTTCTGGGTCAAAAATCAAGGCAAACCCACTTTCCTTTCAGTATTTTGCTGCAATTGGTAGAAACAAGCATATTTGCTCATTCGGCCTGAACATGCTTTTAAGCGCATAAAAACTTGCACTCTTGATTTCTGGCTAAATAAAAGCTGTTGCAATGATATTTCAATGCTGAACTGAGTTGTTCTGGGTCAAATATGAAGGCAAACCCACTTTCCTTTCAGTTTTTTTCTGCAATTGGCAGAAATCAGCTTATTTGGCCTGAAAATGCTTTTAAGCGCATAAAAACTTACACTCTTGATTTCTGTCTAAATAAAAGCTGTTGCAATGATATTTCCATGCTGAACTGAGTTGTTCTGGGTCAAATATGAAGGCAAACCCACTTTCCTTTCAGTATTTTGCTGCAATTGGCAGAAATCAGCTCATTCGGCCTAAAAATGCTTTTAAGCGCATAAAAACATACACTCTTGATTTCTGGCTAAATAAAAGCTGTTGCAATGATATTTCCATGCTGAACTGAGTTGTTCTGGCTCAAATATGAAGGCAAACCCATATTCCTTTCAGTTTTTTGCTGCAATTGGCAGAAATCAGCTCATTTGGCCTGAAAATGCTTTTAAGCGCATAAAAACTTACACTCTTGATTTCTGGCTAAATAAAAGCTGTTGCAATGATATTTCCATGCTGAACTGAGTTGTTCTGGGTCAACTATGAAGGCAAACCCACTTTCCTTTCAGTATTTTGCTGCAATTGGCAGAAACAAGCATATTTGCTCATTCGGCCTGAAAATGCTTTTAAGCACATAAAAACTTACACTCTTGATTTCTGGCTAAGTAAAAGCTGTTGCAATGATATTTCCATGCTGAACTGAGTTGTTCTGGGTCAACAATGAAGGCAAACCCACTTTCCTTTCAGTATTTTGCTGCAATTGGTAGAAACAAGCAT
This sequence comes from Channa argus, assembly GCF_033026475.1. Classification (NCBI taxonomy): domain Eukaryota; kingdom Metazoa; phylum Chordata; class Actinopteri; order Anabantiformes; family Channidae; genus Channa; species Channa argus. Next base: position 3,804,971 of record NC_090202.1, read on the forward strand.
ATTTGCTCATTCGGCCTGAAAATGCTTTTAAGCGCATAAAAACTTACACTCTTGATTTCTGGTTAAAAAAAAGCTGTTGCAATGATATTTCCATGCTTAACTGAGTTGTTCTGGGTCAACTATGAAGGCAAACCCACTTTCCTTTCAGTATTTTGCTGCAATTGGCAGAAACAAGCATATTTGCTCATTCGGCCTGAAAATGCTTTTAAGCGCATAAAAACTTGCACTCTTGATTTCTGGCTAAATAAAAGCTGTTGCAATGATATTTCAATGCTGAACTGAGTTGTTCTGGGTCAAAAATCAAGGCAAACCCACTTTCCTTTCAGTATTTTGCTGCAATTGGTAGAAACAAGCATATTTGCTCATTCGGCCTGAACATGCTTTTAAGCGCATAAAAACTTGCACTCTTGATTTCTGGTTAAATAAAAGCTGTTGCAATGATATTTCCATGCTGAACTGAGTTGTTCTGGGTCAAATATGAAGGCAAATCCACTTTCCTTTCAGTTTTTTGCTGCAATTGGCAGAAATCAGCTCATTTGGCCTGAAAATGCTTTTAAGCGCATAAAAACTTACACTCTTGATTTCTGGCTAAATAAAAGCTGTTGCAATGATATTTCCATGCTGAACTGAGTTGTTCTGGGTCAAATATGAAGGCAAACCCACTTTCCTTTCAGTTTTTTTCTGCAATTGGCAGAAATCAGCTTATTTGGCCTGAAAATGCTTTTAAGCGCATAAAAACTTACACTCTTGATTTCTGTCTAAATAAAAGCTGTTGCAATGATATTTCCATGCTGAACTGAGTTGTTCTGGGTCAAATATGAAGGCAAACCCACTTTCCTTTCAGTATTTTGCTGCAATTGGCAGAAATCAGCTCATTCGGCCTAAAAATGCTTTTAAGCGCATAAAAACATACACTCTTGATTTCTGGCTAAATAAAAGCTGTTGCAATGATATTTCCATGCTGAACTGAGTTGTTCTGGCTCAAATATGAAGGCAAACCATTATTCCTTTCAGTTTTTTGCTGCAATTGGCAGAAATCAGCTCATTTGGCCTGAAAATGCTTTTAAGCGCATAAAAACTTACACTCTTGATTTCTGGCTAAGTAAAAGCTGTTGCAATGATATTTCCATGCTGAACTGAGTTGTTCTGGGTCAACTATGAAGGCAAACCCACTTTCCTTTCAGTATTTTGCTGCAATTGGCAGAAACAAGCATATTTGCTCATTCGGCCTGAAAATGCTTTTAAGCACATAAAAACTTACACTCTTGATTTCTGGCTAAGTAAAAGCTGTTGCAATGATATTTCCATGCTGAACTGAGTTGTTCTGGGTCAACAATGAAGGCAAACCCACTTTCCTTTCAGTATTTTGCTGCAATTGGTAGAAACAAGCATATTTGCTCATTCGGCCTGAAAATGCTTTTAAGCGCATAAATACTTAGACTCTTGATTTCTGGTTAAATAAAAGCTGTTGCAATGATATTTCCATGCTGAACTGAGTTGTTCTCGGTCAAATATGAAGGCAAACCCACTTTCCTTTCAGTTTTTTGCTGCAATTGGCAGAAATCAGCTCATTTGGCCTGAAAATGCTTTTAAGCGCATAAAAACTTACACTCTTGATTTCTGGCTAAATAAAAGCTGTTGCAATGATATTTCCATGCTGAACTGAGTTGTTCTGGGTCAACTATGAAGGCAAACACACTTTCCTTTCAGTATTTTGCTGCAATTGGCAGAAACAAGCATATTTGCTCATTCGGCCTGAAAATGCTTTTAAGCACATAAAAACTTACACTCTTGATTTCTGGCTAAATAAAAGCTGTTGCAATGATATTTCCATGCTGAACTGAGTTGTTCTGTGTCAAATATGAAGGCAAACCCACTTTCCTTTCAGTATTTTGCTGCAATTGGCAGAAATCAGCTCATTTGGCCTGAAAATGCTTTTAAGCGCATAAAAACTTACAGTTTTGATTTCTGGCTAAATAAAAGCTGTTGCAATGATATTTCCATGCTGAACTGTGTTGTTCTGGGTCAACTATGAAGGCAAACCCACTTTCCTTTCAGTATTTTGCTGCAATTGGTAGAAACAAGCATATTTGCTCATTCGGCATGAAAATGCTTTTAAGCGCATAAAAACTTACACTCTTGATTTCTGGCTAAATAAAAGCTGTTGCAATGATAATTCCATGCTGAACTGAGTTGTTCTGGGTCAAATATGAAGGCAAACCCACTTTCCTTTCAGTATTTTGCTGCAATTGGCAGAAATCAGCTCATTTGGCCTGAAAATGCTTTTAAGCGCATAAAAACTTACACTCTTGATTTCTGGCTAAATTAAAGCTGTTGCAATGATATTTCCATGCTGAACTGAGTTGTTCTGGGTCAACTATGAAGGCAAACCCACTTTCCTTTCAGTATTTTGCTGCAATTGGCAGAAACAAGCATATTTGCTCATTCGGCCTGAAAATGCTTTTAAGCACATAAAAACTTACACTCTTGATTTCTGGCTAAATAAAAGCTGTTGCAATGATATTTCCATGCTGAACTGAGTTGTTCTGGGTCAACTATGAAGGCAAACCCACTTTCCTTTCAGTATTTTGCTGCAATTGGTAGAAACAAGCATATTTGCTCATTCGGACTAAAAATGCTTTCAAGCGCATAAAAACGTACACTCTTGATTTCTGGCTAAATAAAAGCTGTTGCAATGATATTTCCATGCTGAACAGAGTTGTTCTGGGTCAACAATGACGGCAAACCCACTTTCCTTTCAGTATTTTGCTGCAATTGGTAGAAACAAGCATATTTGCTCATTCGGCATAAAAATGCTTTTAAGCGCATAAAAACTTACACTCTTGATTTCTGGCTAAATAAAAGCTGTTGCAATGATATTTCCATGCTGAACTGAGTTGTTCTGGCTCAAATATGAAGGCAAACCCACTTTCCTTTCAGTATTTTGCTGCAATTGGCAGAAATCAGCTCATTTGGCCTGAAAATGGTTTTAAGCGTATAAAAACTTACACTCTTGATTTCTGGCTAAATAAAAGCTGTTGCAATGATATTTCCATGCTGAACTGAGTTGTTCTGGGTCAAATATGAAGACAAACCCACTTTCCTTTCAGTATTTTGCTGCAATTGGTAGAAACAAGCATATTTGCTCATTCGGCCTAAAAATGCTTTCAAGCGCATAAAAACGTACACTCTTGATTTCTGGCTAAATAAAAGCTGTTGCAATGATATTTCCATGCTGGACTGAGTTGTTCTGGGTCAAATATGAAGGCAAACCCACTTTCCTTTCAGTATTTTGCTGCAATTGGCAGAAACAAGCATATTTGCTCATTTGGCCTGAAAATGCTTTTAAGCACATAAAAACTTACACTCTTGATTTCTGGCTAAGTAAAAGCTGTTGCAATGATATTTCCATGCTGAACAGAGTTGTTCTGGGTCAACAATGACGGCAAACCCACTTTCCTTTCAGTATTTTGCTGCAATTGGTAGAAACAAGCATATTTGCTCATTCGGCCTGAAAATGCTTTTAAGCGCATAAAAACTTACACTCTTGATTTCTGGCTAAATAAAAGCTGTTGCAATGATATTTCCATGCTGAACTGAGTTGTTCTGGCTCAAATATGAAGGCAAACCCACTTTCCTTTCAGTATTTTGCTGCAATTGGCAGAAATCAGCTCATTTGGCCTGAAAATGGTTTTAAGCGCATAAAAACTTACACTCTTGATTTCTGGCTAAATAAAAGCTGTTGCAATGATATTTCCATGCTGAACTGAGTTGTTCTGAGTCAAATATGAAGGCAAACCCACTTTCCTTTCAGTTTTTTTCTGCAATTGACAGAAATCAGCTTATTTGGCCTGAAAATGCTTTTAAGCGCATAAAAACTTACACTCTTGATTTCTGGCTAAATAAAAGCTGTTGCAATGATATTTCCATGCTGAACTGAGTTGTTCTGGGTCAACTATGAAGGCAAACCCACTTTCCTTTCAGTATTTTGCTGCAATTGGCAGAAACAAGCATATTTGCTCATTCGGCCTGAAAATGCTTTTAAGCACATAAAAACTTACACTCTTGATTTCTGGCTAAGTAAAAGCTGTTGCAATGATATTTCCATGCTGAACGGAGTTGTTCTGGGTCAACAATGAAGGCAAACCCACTTTCCTTTCAGTATTTTGCTGCAATTGGTAGAAACAAGCATATTTGCTAATTCGTCCTGAACATGCTTTTAAGCGCATAAAAACTTGCACTCTTGATTTCTGGTTAAATAAAAGCTGTTGCAATGATATTTCCATGCTGAACTGAGTTGTTCTGGGTCAAATATGAAGGCAAATCCACTTTCCTTTCAGTTTTTTGCTGCAATTGGCAGAAATCAGCTCATTTGGCCTGAAAATGCTTTTAAGCGCATAAAAACTTACACTCTTGATTTCTGGCTAAATAAAAGCTGTTGCAATGATATTTCCATGCTGAACTGAGTTGTTCTGGGTCAAATATGAAGGCAAACCCACTTTCCTTTCAGTATTTTGCTGCAATTGGCAGAAATCAGCTCATTCGGCCTAAAAATGCTTTTAAGCGCATAAAAACATACACTCTTGATTTCTGGCTAAATAAAAGCTGTTGCAATGATATTTCCATGCTGAACTGAGTTGTTCTGGCTCAAATATGAAGGCAAACCCATATTCCTTTCAGTTTTTTGCTGCAATTGGCAGAAATCAGCTCATTTGGCCTGAAAATGCTTTTAAGCGCATAAAAACTTACACTCTTGATTTCTGGCTAAATAAAAGCTGTTGCAATGATATTTCCATGCTGAACTGAGTTGTTCTGGGTCAACTATGAAGGCAAACCCACTTTCCTTTCATTATTTTGCTGCAATTGGCAGAAACAAGCATATTTGCTCATTCGGCCTGAAAATGCTTTTAAGCACATAAAAACTTACACTCTTGATTTCTGGCTAAGTAAAAGCTGTTGCAATGATATTTCCATGCTGAACTGAGTTGTTCTGGGTCAACTATGAAGGCAAACCCACTTTCCTTTCAGTATTTTGCTGCAATTGGTAGAAACAAGCATATTTGCTCATTCGGCCTAAAAATGCTTTCAAGCGCATAAAAACGTACACTCTTGATTTCTGGCTAAATAAAAGCTGTTGCAATGATATTTCCATGCTGGACTGAGTTGTTCTGGGTCAAATATGAAGGCAAACCCACTTTCCTTTCAGTATTTTGCTGCAATTGGCAGAAACAAGCATATTTGCTCATTTGGCCTGAAAATGCTTTTAAGCACATAAAAACTTACACTCTTGATTTCTGGCTAAGTAAAAGCTGTTGCAATGATATTTCCATGCTGAACAGAGTTGTTCTGGGTCAACAATGACGGCAAACCCACTTTCTTTTCAGTATTTTGCTGCAATTGGTAGAAACAAGCATATTTGCTCATTCGGCCTGAAAATGCTTTTAAGCGCATAAAAACTTACACTCTTGATTTCTGGCTAAATAAAAGCTGTTGCAATGATATTTCCAAGCTGAACTGAGTTGTTCTGGCTCAAATATGAAGGCAAACCCACTTTCCTTTCAGTATTTTGCTGCAATTGGCAGAAATCAGCTCATTTGGCCTGAAAATGGTTTTAAGCGCATAAAAACTTACACTCTTGATTTCTGGCTAAATAAAAGCTGTTGCAATGATATTTCCATGCTGAACTGAGTTGTTCTGGGTCAAATATGAAGGCAAACCCACTTTCCTTTCAGTTTTTTTCTGCAATTGACAGAAATCAGCTTATTTGGCCTGAAAATGCTTTTAAGCGCATAAAAACTTACACTCTTGATTTCTGGCTAAATAAAAGCTGTTGCAATGATATTTCCATGCTGAACTGAGTTGTTCTGGGTCAACTATGAAGGCAAACCCACTTTCCTTTCAGTATTTTGCTGCAATTGGCAGAAACAAGCATATCTGCTCATTCGGCCTGAAAATGCTTTTAAGCACATAAAAACTTACACTCTTGATTTCTGGCTAAGTAAAAGCTGTTGCAATGATATTTCCATGCTGAACGGAGTTGTTCTGGGTCAACAATGAAGGCAAACCCACTTTCCTTTCAGTATTTTGCTGCAATTGGTAGAAACAAGCATATTTGCTAATTCGTCCTGAACATGCTTTTAAGCGCATAAAAACTTGCACTCTTGATTTCTGGTTAAATAAAAGCTGTTGCAATGATATTTCCATGCTGAACTGAGTTGTTCTGGGTCAAATATGAAGGCAAATCCACTTTCCTTTCAGTATTTTGCTGCAATTGGCAGAAATCAGCTCATTCGGCCTAAAAATGCTTTTAAGCGCATAAAAACATACACTCTTGATTTCTGGCTAAATAAAAGCTGTTGCAATGATATTTCCATGCTGAACTGAGTTGTTCTGGCTCAAATATGAAGGCAAACCCATATTCCTTTCAGTTTTTTGCTGCAATTGGCAGAAATCAGCTCATTTGGCCTGAAAATGCTTTTAAGCGCATAAAAACTTACACTCTTGATTTCTGGCTAAATAAAAGCTGTTGCAATGATATTTCCATGCTGAACTGAGTTGTTCTGGGTCAACTATGAAGGCAAACCCACTTTCCTTTCATTATTTTGCTGCAATTGGCAGAAACAAGCATATTTGCTCATTCGGCCTGAAAATGCTTTTAAGCACATAAAAACTTACACTCTTGATTTCTGGCTAAGTAAAAGCTGTTGCAATGATATTTCCATGCTGAACTGAGTTGTTCTGGGTCAACAATGAAGGCAAACCCACTTTCCTTTCAGTATTTTGCTGCAATTGGTAGAAACAAGCATATTTGCTCATTCGGCCTGAAAATGCTTTTAAGCGCATAAAAACTTACACTCTTGATTTCTGGTTAAAAAAAAGCTGTTGCAATGATATTTCCATGCTGAACTGAGTTGTTCTGGGTCAACTATGAAGGCAAACCCACTTTCCTTTCAGTATTTTGCTGCAATTGGCAGAAACAAGCATATTTGCTCATTCGGCCTGAAAATGCTTTTAAGCACATAAAAACTTACACTCTTGATTTCTGGCTAAGTAAAAGCTGTTGCAATGATATTTCCATGTTGAACTGAGTTTTTCTGGGTCAACTATGAAGGTAAACCCACTTTCCTTTCAGTTTTTTTCTGCAATTGGCAGAAATCAGCTTATTCGTCCTGAACATGCTTTTAAGCGCATAAAAACTTGCACTCTTGATTTCTGGTTAAATAAAAGCTGTTGCAATGATATTTCCATGCTGAACTGAGTTGTTCTGGGTCAAATATGAAGGCAAATCCACTTTCCTTTCAGTTTTTTGCTGCAATTGGCAGAAATCAGCTCATTTGGCCTGAAAATGCTTTTACGCGCATAAAAACTTACACTCTTGATTTCTGGCTAAATAAAAGCTGTTGCAATGATATTTCCATGCTGAACTGAGTTGTTCTGGGTCGAATATGAAGGCAAACCCACTTTCCTTTCAGTTTTTTTCTGCAATTGGCAGAAATCAGCTTATTTGGCCTGAAAATGCTTTTAAGCGCATAAAAACTTACACTCTTGATTTCTGGCTAAATAAAAGCTGTTGCAATGATATTTCCATGCTGAACTGAGTTGTTCTGGGTCAAATATGAAGGCAAACCCACTTTCCTTTCAGTATTTTGCTGCAATTGGCAGAAATCAGCTCATTCGGCCTAAAAATGCTTTTAAGCGCATAAAAACATACACTCTTGATTTCTGGCTAAATAAAAGCTGTTGCAATGATATTTCCATGCTGAACTGAGTTGTTCTGGCTCAAATATGAAGGCAAACCCATATTCCTTTCAGTTTTTTGCTGCAATTGGCAGAAATCAGCTCATTTGGCCTGAAAATGCTTTTAAGCGCATAAAAACTTACACTCTTGATTTCTGGCTAAATAAAAGCTGTTGCAATGATATTTCCATGCTGAACTGAGTTGTTCTGGGTCAACTATGAAGGCAAACCCACTTTCCTTTCAGTATTTTGCTGCAATTGGCAGAAACAAGCATATTTGCTCATTCGGCCTGAAAATGCTTTTAAGCACATAAAAACTTACACTCTTGATTTCTGGCTAAATAAAAGCTGTTGCAATGATATTTCCATGCTGAACGGAGTTTTTCTGGGTCAAATATGAAGGCAAACCCACTTTCCTTTCAGTATTTTGCTGCAATTGGCAGAAATCAGCTCATTCGGCCTGAAAATGCTTTTAAGCGCATAAAAAACGTACACTCTTGATTTCTGGCTAAATAAAAGCTGTTGCAATGATATTTCCATGCTGGACTGAGTTGTTCTGGGTCAACTATGAAGGCAAACCCACTTTCCTTTCAGTATTTTGCTGCAATTGGCAGAAATCAGCTCATTTGGCCTAAAAATGCTTTTAAGCGCATAAAAACATACACTCTTGATTTCTGGCTAAATAAAAGCTGTTGCAATGATATTTCCATGCTGAACTGAGTTGTTCTGGGTCAACAATGAAGGCAAACCCACTTTCCTTTCAGTATTTTGCTGCAATTGGTAGAAACAAGCATATTTGCTCATTCGGCCTGAAAATGCTTTTAAGCGCATAAAAACTTACACTCTTGATTTCTGGTTTAATAAAAGCTGTTCCAATGATATTTCCATGCTGAACTGAGTTGTTCTGGGTCAACTATGAAGGCAAACCCACTTTCCTTTCAGTATTTTGCTGCAATTAGCAGAAACAAGCATATTTGCTCATTCGGCCTGAAAATGCTTTTAAGCACATAAAAACTTACACTCTTGATTTCTGGCTAAGTAAAAGCTGTTGCAATGATATTTCCATGCTGAACTGAGTTGTTCTGGGTCAACAATGAAGGCAAACCCACTTTCCTTTCAGTATTTTGCTGCAATTGGTAGAAACAAGCATATTTGCTCATTCGGCTTGAAAATGCTTTTAAGCGCATAAAAACTTGCACTCTTGATTTCTGGCTAAATAAAAGTTGTTGCAATGATATTTCCATGCTGAACTGAGTTGTTCTGGGTCAACTATGAAGGCAAACCCACTTTCCTTTCAGTATTTTGCTGCAATTGGTAGAAACAAGCATATTTGCTCATTCGGCATAAAAATGCTTTTAAGCGCATAAAAACTTACACTCTTGATTTCTGGCTAAATAAAAGCTGTTGCAATGATATTTCCATGCTGAACTGAGTTGTTCTGGGTCAAATATGAAGGCAAACCCACTTTCCTTTCAGTTTTTTTCTGCAATTGGCAGAAATCAGCTTATTTGGCCTGAAAATGCTTTTAAGCGCATAAAAACTTACACTCTTGATTTCTGGCTAAATAAAAGCTGTTGCAATGATATTTCCATGCTGAACTGAGTTGTTCTGGGTCAACTATGAAGGCAAACCCACTTTCCTTTCAGTATTTTGCTGCAATTGGCAGAAACAAGCATATTTGCTCATTCGGCCTGAAAATGCTTTTAAGCACATAAAAACTTACACTCTTGATTTCTGGCTAAATAAAAGCTGTTGCAATGATATTTCCATGCTGAACTGAGTTGTTCTGGGTCAACTATGAAGGCAAACCCACTTTCCTTTCAGTATTTTGCTGCAATTGGTAGAAACAAGCATATTTGCTCATTCGGCCTAAAAATGCTTTCAAGCGCATAAAAACGTACACTCTTGATTTCTGGCTAAATAAAAGCTGTTGCAATGATATTTCCATGCTGGACTGAGTTGTTCTGGGTCAAATATGAAGGCAAACCCACTTTCCTTTCAGTATTTTGCTGCAATTGGCAGAAACAAGCATATTTGCTCATTTGGCCTGAAAATGCTTTTAAGCACATAAAAACTTACACTCTTGATTTCTGGCTAAGTAAAAGCTGTTGCAATGATATTTCCATGCTGAACAGAGTTGTTCTGGGTCAACAATGACGGCAAACCCACTTTCCTTTCAGTATTTTGCTGCAATTGGTAGAAACAAGCATATTTGCTCATTCGGCATAAAAATGCTTTTAAGCGCATAAAAACTTACACTCTTGATTTCTGGCTAAATAAAAGCTGTTGCAATGATATTTCCATGCTGAACTGAGTTGTTCTGGCTCAAATATGAAGGCAAACCCACTTTCCTTTCAGTATTTTGCTGCAATTGGCAGAAATCAGCTCATTTGGCCTGAAAATGGTTTTAAGCGTATAAAAACTTACACTCTTGATTTCTGGCTAAATAAAAGCTGTTGCAATGATATTTCCATGCTGAACTGAGTTGTTCTGGGTCAACTATGAAGGCAAACCCACTTTCCTTTCAGTATTTTGCTGCAATTGGTAGAAACAAGCATATTTGCTCATTCGGCCTAAAAATGCTTTCAAGCGCATAAAAACGTACACTCTTGATTTCTGGCTAAATAAAAGCTGTTGCAATGATATTTCCATGCTGGACTGAGTTGTTCTGGGTCAAATATGAAGGCAAACCCACTTTCCTTTCAGTATTTTGCTGCAATTGGCAGAAACAAGCATATTTGCTCATTTGGCCTGAAAATGCTTTTAAGCACATAAAAACTTACACTCTTGATTTCTGGCTAAGTAAAAGCTGTTGCAATGATATTTCCATGCTGAACAGAGTTGTTCTGGGTCAACAATGACGGCAAACCCACTTTCCTTTCAGTATTTTGCTGCAATTGGTAGAAACAAGCATATTTGCTCATTCGGCCTGAAAAAGCTTTTAAGCGCATAAAAACTTACACTCTTGATTTCTGGCTAAATAAAAGCTGTTGCAATGATATTTCCATGCTGAACTGAGTTGTTCTGGCTCAAATATGAAGGCAAACCCACTTTCCTTTCAGTATTTTGCTGCAATTGGCAGAAATCAGCTCATTTGGCCTGAAAATGGTTTTAAGCGCATAAAAACTTACACTCTTGATTTCTGGCTAAATAAAAGCTGTTGCAATGATATTTCCATGCTGAACTGAGTTGTTCTGAGTCAAATATGAAGGCAAACCCACTTTCCTTTCAGTTTTTTTCTGCAATTGACAGAAATCAGCTTATTTGGCCTGAAAATGCTTTTAAGCGCATAAAAACTTACACTCTTGATTTCTGGCTAAATAAAAGCTGTTGCAATGATATTTCCATGCTGAACTGAGTTGTTCTGGGTCAACTATGAAGGCAAACCCACTTTCCTTTCAGTATTTTGCTGCAATTGGCAGAAACAAGCATATTTGCTCATTCGGCCTGAAAATGCTTTTAAGCACATAAAAACTTACACTCTTGATTTCTGGCTAAGTAAAAGCTGTTGCAATGATATTTCCATGCTGAACGGAGTTGTTCTGGGTCAACAATGAAGGCAAACCCACTTTCCTTTCAGTATTTTGCTGCAATTGGTAGAAACAAGCATATTTGCTAATTCGTCCTGAACATGCTTTTAAGCGCATAAAAACTTGCACTCTTGATTTCTGGTTAAATAAAAGCTGTTGCAATGATATTTCCATGCTGAACTGAGTTGTTCTGGGTCAAATATGAAGGCAAATCCACTTTCCTTTCAGTTTTTTGCTGCAATTGGCAGAAATCAGCTCATTTGGCCTGAAAATGCTTTTAAGCGCATAAAAACTTACACTCTTGATTTCTGGCTAAATAAAAGCTGTTGCAATGATATTTCCATGCTGAACTGAGTTGTTCTGGGTCAAATATGAAGGCAAACCCACTTTCCTTTCAGTATTTTGCTGCAATTGGCAGAAATCAGCTCATTCGGCCTAAAAATGCTTTTAAGCGCATAAAAACATACACTCTTGATTTCTGGCTAAATAAAAGCTGTTGCAATGATATTTCCATGCTGAACTGAGTTGTTCTGGCTCAAATATGAAGGCAAACCCATATTCCTTTCAGTTTTTTGCTGCAATTGGCAGAAATCAGCTCATTTGGCCTGAAAATGCTTTTAAGCGCATAAAAACTTACACTCTTGATTTCTGGCTAAATAAAAGCTGTTGCAATGATATTTCCATGCTGAACTGAGTTGTTCTGGGTCAACTATGAAGGCAAACCCACTTTCCTTTCATTATTTTGCTGCAATTGGCAGAAACAAGCATATTTGCTCATTCGGCCTGAAAATGCTTTTAAGCACATAAAAACTTACACTCTTGATTTCTGGCTAAGTAAAAGCTGTTGCAATGATATTTCCATGCTGAACTGAGTTGTTCTGGGTCAACTATGAAGGCAAACCCACTTTCCTTTCAGTATTTTGCTGCAATTGGTAGAAACAAGCATATTTGCTCATTCGGCCTAAAAATGCTTTCAAGCGCATAAAAACGTACACTCTTGATTTCTGGCTAAATAAAAGCTGTTGCAATAATATTTCCATGCTGGACTGAGTTGTTCTGGGTCAAATATGAAGGCAAACCCACTTTCCTTTCAGTATTTTGCTGCAATTGGCAGAAACAAGCATATTTGCTCATTTGGCCTGAAAATGCTTTTAAGCACATAAAAACTTACACTCTTGATTTCTGGCTAAGTAAAAGCTGTTGCAATGATATTTCCATGCTGAACAGAGTTGTTCTGGGTCAACAATGACGGCAAACCCACTTTCCTTTCAGTATTTTGCTGCAATTGGTAGAAACAAGCATATTTGCTCATTCGGCCTGAAAATGCTTTTAAGCGCATAAAAACTTACACTCTTGATTTCTGGCTAAATAAAAGCTGTTGCAATGATATTTCCATGCTGAACTGAGTTGTTCTGGCTCAAATATGAAGGCAAACCCACTTTCCTTTCAGTATTTTGCTGCAATTGGCAGAAATCAGCTCATTTGGCCTGAAAATGGTTTTAAGCGCATAAAAACTTACACTCTTGATTTCTGGCTAAATAAAAGCTGTTGCAATGATATTTCCATGCTGAACTGAGTTGTTCTGGGTCAAATATGAAGGCAAACCCACTTTCCTTTCAGTTTTTTTCTGCAATTGACAGAAATCAGCTTATTTGGCCTGAAAATGCTTTTAAGCGCATAAAAACTTACACTCTTGATTTCTGGCTAAATAAAAGCTGTTGCAATGATATTTCCATGCTGAACTGAGTTGTTCTGGGTCAACTATGAAGGCAAACCCACTTTCCTTTCAGTATTTTGCTGCAATTGGCAGAAACAAGCATATTTGCTCATTCGGCCTGAAAATGCTTTTAAGCACATAAAAACTTACACTCTTGATTTCTGGCTAAGTAAAAGCTGTTGCAATGATATTTCCATGCTGAACGGAGTTGTTCTGGGTCAACAATGAAGGCAAACCCACTTTCCTTTCAGTATTTTGCTGCAATTGGTAGAAACAAGCATATTTGCTAATTCGTCCTGAACATGCTTTTAAGCGCATAAAAACTTGCACTCTTGATTTCTGGTTAAATAAAAGCTGTTGCAATGATATTTCCATGCTGAACTGAGTTGTTCTGGGTCAAATATGAAGGCAAATCCACTTTCCTTTCAGTTTTTTGCTGCAATTGGCAGAAATCAGCTCATTTGGCCTGAAAATGCTTTTAAGCGCATATAAACTTACACTCTTGATTTCTGGCTAAATAAAAGCTGTTGCAATGATATTTCCATGCTGAACTGAGTTGTTCTGGGTCAAATATGAAGGCAAACCCACTTTCCTTTCAGTATTTTGCTGCAATTGGCAGAAATCAGCTCATTCGGCCTAAAAATGCTTTTAAGCGCATAAAAACATACACTCTTGATTTCTGGCTAAATAAAAGCTGTTGCAATGATATTTCCATGCTGAACTGAGTTGTTCTGGCTCAAATATGAAGGCAAACCCATATTCCTTTCAGTTTTTTGCTGCAATTGGCAGAAATCAGCTCATTTGGCCTGAAAATGCTTTTAAGCGCATAAAAACTTACACTCTTGATTTCTGGCTAAATAAAAGCTGTTGCAATGATATTTCCATGCTGAACTGAGTTGTTCTGGGTCAACAATGAAGGCAAACCCACTTTCCTTTCAGTATTTTGCTGCAATTGGTAGAAACAAGCATATTTGCTCATTCGGCCTGAAAATGCTTTTAAGCGCATAAAAACTTACACTCTTGATTTCTGGTTAAAAAAAAGCTGTTGCAATGATATTTCCATGCTGAACTGAGTTGTTCTGGGTCAACTATGAAGGCAAACCCACTTTCCTTTCAGTATTTTGCTGCAATTGGCAGAAACAAGCATATTTGCTCATTCGGCCTGAAAATGCTTTTAAGCACATAAAAACTTACACTCTTGATTTCTGGCTAAGTAAAAGCTGTTGCAATGATATTTCCATGTTGAACTGAGTTTTTCTGGGTCAACTATGAAGGTAAACCCACTTTCCTTTCAGTTTTTTTCTGCAATTGGCAGAAATCAGCTTATTCGTCCTGAACATGCTTTTAAGCGCATAAAAACTTGCACTCTTGATTTCTGGTTAAATAAAAGCTGTTGCAATGATATTTCCATGCTGAACTGAGTTGTTCTGGGTCAAATATGAAGGCAAATCCACTTTCCTTTCAGTTTTTTGCTGCAATTGGCAGAAATCAGCTCATTTGGCCTGAAAATGCTTTTACGCGCATAAAAACTTACACTCTTGATTTCTGGCTAAATAAAAGCTGTTGCAATGATATTTCCATGCTGAACTGAGTTGTTCTGGGTCGAATATGAAGGCAAACCCACTTTCCTTTCAGTTTTTTTCTGCAATTGGCAGAAATCAGCTTATTTGGCCTGAAAATGCTTTTAAGCGCATAAAAACTTACACTCTTGATTTCTGGCTAAATAAAAGCTGTTGCAATGATATTTCCATGCTGAACTGAGTTGTTCTGGGTCAAATATGAAGGCAAACCCACTTTCCTTTCAGTATTTTGCTGCAATTGGCAGAAATCAGCTCATTTGGCCTAAAAATGCTTTTAAGCGCATAAAAACATACACTCTTGATTTCTGGCTAAATAAAAGCTGTTGCAATGATATTTCCATGCTGAACTGAGTTGTTCTGGCTCAAATATGAAGGCAAACCCATATTCCTTTCAGTTTTTTGCTGCAATTGGCAGAAATCAGCTCATTTGGCCTGAAAATGCTTTTAAGCGCATAAAAACTTACACTCTTGATTTCTGGCTAAATAAAAGCTGTTGCAATGATATTTCCATGCTGAACTGAGTTGTTCTGGGTCAACAATGAAGGCAAACCCACTTTCCTTTCAGTATTTTGCTGCAATTGGTAGAAACAAGCATATTTGCTCATTCGGCCTGAAAATGCTTTTAAGCGCATAAAAACTTACACTCTTGATTTCTGGTTAAAAAAAAGCTGTTGCAATGATATTTCCATGCTGAACTGAGTTGTTCTGGGTCAACTATGAAGGCAAACCCACTTTCCTTTCAGTATTTTGCTGCAATTGGCAGAAACAAGCATATTTGCTCATTCGGCCTGAAAATGCTTTTAAGCACATAAAAACTTACACTCTTGATTTCTGTCTAAGCAAAAGCTGTTGCAATGATATTTCCATGTTGAACTGAGTTTTTCTGGGTCAACTATGAAGGTAAACCCACTTTCCTTTCAGTTTTTTTCTGCAATTGGCAGAAATCAGCTTATTTGGCCTGAAAATGCTTTTAAGCGCATAAAAACTTACACTCTTGATTTCTGGCTAAATAAAAGCTGTTGCAATGATATTTCCATGCTGAACAGAATTGTTCTGGGTCAACAATGAAGGCAAACCCACTTTCCTGTCAGTATTTTGCTGCAATTGGTAGAAACAAGCTTATTTGCTCATTCGGCCTGAAAATGCTTTTAAGCGCATAAATACTTAGACTCTTGATTTCTGGTTAAATAAAAGCTGTTGCAATGATATTTCCATGCTGAACTGAGTTGTTCTCGGTCAAATATGAAGGCAAACCCACTTTCCTTTCAGTATTTTGCTGCAATTGGCAGAAATCAGCTCATTTGGCCTGAAAATGCTTTTAAGCGCATAAAAACTTACACTCTTGATTTCTGGCTAAATAAAAGCTGTTGCAATGATATTTCCATGCTGAACTGAGTTGTTCTGGGTCAACTATGAAGGCAAACCCACTTTCCTTTCAGTATTTTGCTGCAATTGGCAGAAACAAGCATATTTGCTCATTCGGCCTGAAAATGCTTTTAAGCACATAAAAACTTACACTCTTGATTTCTGGCTAAATAAAAGCTGTTGCAATGATATTTCCATGCTGAACGGAGTTTTTCTGGGTCAAATATGAAGGCAAACCCACTTTCCTTTCAGTATTTTGCTGCAATTGGCAGAAATCAGCTCATTCGGCCTGAAAATGCTTTTAAGCGCATAAAAAACGTACACTCTTGATTTCTGGCTAAATAAAAGCTGTTGCAATGATATTTCCATGCTGGACTGAGTTGTTCTGGGTCAACTATGAAGGCAAACCCACTTTCCTTTCAGTATTTTGCTGCAATTGGCAGAAATCAGCTCATTTGGCCTAAAAATGCTTTTAAGCGCATAAAAACATACACTCTTGATTTCTGGCTAAATAAAAGCTGTTGCAATGATATTTCCATGCTGAACTGAGTTGTTCTGGGTCAACAATGAAGGCAAACCCACTTTCCTTTCAGTATTTTGCTGCAATTGGTAGAAACAAGCATATTTGCTCATTCGGCCTGAAAATGCTTTTAAGCGCATAAAAACTTACACTCTTGATTTCTGGTTTAATAAAAGCTGTTCCAATGATATTTCCATGCTGAACTGAGTTGTTCTGGGTCAACTATGAAGGCAAACCCACTTTCCTTTCAGTATTTTGCTGCAATTAGCAGAAACAAGCATATTTGCTCATTCGGCCTGAAAATGCTTTTAAGCACATAAAAACTTACACTCTTGATTTCTGGCTAAGTAAAAGCTGTTGCAATGATATTTCCATGCTGAACTGAGTTGTTCTGGGTCAACAATGAAGGCAAACCCACTTTCCTTTCAGTATTTTGCTGCAATTGGTAGAAACAAGCATATTTGCTCATTCGGCTTGAAAATGCTTTTAAGCGCATAAAAACTTGCACTCTTGATTTCTGGCTAAATAAAAGTTGTTGCAATGATATTTCCATGCTGAACTGAGTTGTTCTGGGTCAACTATGAAGGCAAACCCACTTTCCTTTCAGTATTTTGCTGCAATTGGTAGAAACAAGCATATTTGCTCATTCGGCATAAAAATGCTTTTAAGCGCATAAAAACTTACACTCTTGATTTCTGGCTAAATAAAAGCTGTTGCAATGATATTTCCATGCTGAACTGAGTTGTTCTGGGTCAAATATGAAGGCAAACCCACTTTCCTTTCAGTTTTTTTCTGCAATTGGCAGAAATCAGCTTATTTGGCCTGAAAATGCTTTTAAGCGCATAAAAACTTACACTCTTTATTTCTGGCTAAATAAAAGCTGTTGCAATGATATTTCCATGCTGAACTGAGTTGTTCTGGGTCAACTATGAAGGCAAACCCACTTTCCTTTCAGTATTTTGCTGCAATTGGCAGAAACAAGCATATTTGCTCATTCGGCCTGAAAATGCTTTTAAGCACATAAAAACTTACACTCTTGATTTCTGGCTAAATAAAAGCTGTTGCAATGATATTTCCATGCTGAACTGAGTTGTTCTGGGTCAACTATGAAGGCAAACCCACTTTCCTTTCAGTATTTTGCTGCAATTGGTAGAAACAAGCATATTTGCTCATTCGGCCTAAAAATGCTTTCAAGCGCATAAAAACGTACACTCTTGATTTCTGGCTAAATAAAAGCTGTTGCAATGATATTTCCATGCTGGACTGAGTTGTTCTGGGTCAAATATGAAGGCAAACCCACTTTCCTTTCAGTATTTTGCTGCAATTGGCAGAAACAAGCATATTTGCTCATTTGGCCTGAAAATGCTTTTAAGCACATAAAAACTTACACTCTTGATTTCTGGCTAAGTAAAAGCTGTTGCAATGATATTTCCATGCTGAACAGAGTTGTTCTGGGTCAACAATGACGGCAAACCCACTTTCCTTTCAGTATTTTGCTGCAATTGGTAGAAACAAGCATATTTGCTCATTCGGCATAAAAATGCTTTTAAGCGCATAAAAACTTACACTCTTGATTTCTGGCTAAATAAAAGCTGTTGCAATGATATTTCCATGCTGAACTGAGTTGTTCTGGCTCAAATATGAAGGCAAACCCACTTTCCTTTCAGTATTTTGCTGCAATTGGCAGAAATCAGCTCATTTGGCCTGAAAATGGTTTTAAGCGTATAAAAACTTACACTCTTGATTTCTGGCTAAATAAAAGCTGTTGCAATGATATTTCCATGCTGAACTGAGTTGTTCTGGGTCAACTATGAAGGCAAACCCACTTTCCTTTCAGTATTTTGCTGCAATTGGTAGAAACAAGCATATTTGCTCATTCGGCCTAAAAATGCTTTCAAGCGCATAAAAACGTACACTCTTGATTTCTGGCTAAATAAAAGCTGTTGCAATGATATTTCCATGCTGGACTGAGTTGTTCTGGGTCAAATATGAAGGCAAACCCACTTTCCTTTCAGTATTTTGCTGCAATTGGCAGAAACAAGCATATTTGCTCATTTGGCCTGAAAATGCTTTTAAGCACATAAAAACTTACACTCTTGATTTCTGGCTAAGTAAAAGCTGTTGCAATGATATTTCCATGCTGAACAGAGTTGTTCTGGGTCAACAATGACGGCAAACCCACTTTCCTTTCAGTATTTTGCTGCAATTGGTAGAAACAAGCATATTTGCTCATTCGGCCTGAAAAAGCTTTTAAGCGCATAAAAACTTACACTCTTGATTTCTGGCTAAATAAAAGCTGTTGCAATGATATTTCCATGCTGAACTGAGTTGTTCTGGCTCAAATATGAAGGCAAACCCACTTTCCTTTCAGTATTTTGCTGCAATTGGCAGAAATCAGCTCATTTGGCCTGAAAATGGTTTTAAGCGCATAAAAACTTACACTCTTGATTTCTGGCTAAATAAAAGCTGTTGCAATGATATTTCCATGCTGAACTGAGTTGTTCTGAGTCAAATATGAAGGCAAACCCACTTTCCTTTCAGTTTTTTTCTGCAATTGACAGAAATCAGCTTATTTGGCCTGAAAATGCTTTTAAGCGCATAAAAACTTACACTCTTGATTTCTGGCTAAATAAAAGCTGTTGCAATGATATTTCCATGCTGAACTGAGTTGTTCTGGGTCAACTATGAAGGCAAACCCACTTTCCTTTCAGTATTTTGCTGCAATTGGCAGAAACAAGCATATTTGCTCATTCGGCCTGAAAATGCTTTTAAGCACATAAAAACTTACACTCTTGATTTCTGGCTAAGTAAAAGCTGTTGCAATGATATTTCCATGCTGAACGGAGTTGTTCTGGGTCAACAATGAAGGCAAACCCACTTTCCTTTCAGTATTTTGCTGCAATTGGTAGAAACAAGCATATTTGCTAATTCGTCCTGAACATGCTTTTAAGCGCATAAAAACTTGCACTCTTGATTTCTGGTTAAATAAAAGCTGTTGCAATGATATTTCCATGCTGAACTGAGTTGTTCTGGGTCAAATATGAAGGCAAATCCACTTTCCTTTCAGTTTTTTGCTGCAATTGGCAGAAATCAGCTCATTTGGCCTGAAAATGCTTTTAAGCGCATAAAAACTTACACTCTTGATTTCTGGCTAAATAAAAGCTGTTGCAATGATATTTCCATGCTGAACTGAGTTGTTCTGGGTCAAATATGAAGGCAAACCCACTTTCCTTTCAGTATTTTGCTGCAATTGGCAGAAATCAGCTCATTCGGCCTAAAAATGCTTTTAAGCGCATAAAAACATACACTCTTGATTTCTGGCTAAATAAAAGCTGTTGCAATGATATTTCCATGCTGAACTGAGTTGTTCTGGCTCAAATATGAAGGCAAACCCATATTCCTTTCAGTTTTTTGCTGCAATTGGCAGAAATCAGCTCATTTGGCCTGAAAATGCTTTTAAGCGCATAAAAACTTACACTCTTGATTTCTGGCTAAATAAAAGCTGTTGCAATGATATTTCCATGCTGAACTGAGTTGTTCTGGGTCAACTATGAAGGCAAACCCACTTTCCTTTCATTATTTTGCTGCAATTGGCAGAAACAAGCATATTTGCTCATTCGGCCTGAAAATGCTTTTAAGCACATAAAAACTTACACTCTTGATTTCTGGCTAAGTAAAAGCTGTTGCAATGATATTTCCATGCTGAACTGAGTTGTTCTGGGTCAACTATGAAGGCAAACCCACTTTCCTTTCAGTATTTTGCTGCAATTGGTAGAAACAAGCATATTTGCTCATTCGGCCTAAAAATGCTTTCAAGCGCATAAAAACGTACACTCTTGATTTCTGGCTAAATAAAAGCTGTTGCAATGATATTTCCATGCTGGACTGAGTTGTTCTGGGTCAAATATGAAGGCAAACCCACTTTCCTTTCAGTATTTTGCTGCAATTGGCAGAAACAAGCATATTTGCTCATTTGGCCTGAAAATGCTTTTAAGCACATAAAAACTTACACTCTTGATTTCTGGCTAAGTAAAAGCTGTTGCAATGATATTTCCATGCTGAACAGAGTTGTTCTGGGTCAACAATGACGGCAAACCCACTTTCCTTTCAGTATTTTGCTGCAATTGGTAGAAACAAGCATATTTGCTCATTCGGCCTGAAAATGCTTTTAAGCGCATAAAAACTTACACTCTTGATTTCTGGCTAAATAAAAGCTGTTGCAATGATATTTCCATGCTGAACTGAGTTGTTCTGGCTCAAATATGAAGGCAAACCCACTTTCCTTTCAGTATTTTGCTGCAATTGGCAGAAATCAGCTCATTTGGCCTGAAAATGGTTTTAAGCGCATAAAAACTTACACTCTTGATTTCTGGCTAAATAAAAGCTGTTGCAATGATATTTCCATGCTGAACTGAGTTGTTCTGGGTCAAATATGAAGGCAAACCCACTTTCCTTTCAGTTTTTTTCTGCAATTGGCAGAAATCAGCTTATTTGGCCTGAAAATGCTTTTAAGCGCATAAAAACTTACACTCTTGATTTCTGGCTAAATAAAAGCTGTTGCAATGATATTTCCATGCTGAACTGAGTTGTTCTGGGTCAACTATGAAGGCAAACCCACTTTCCTTTCAGTATTTTGCTGCAATTGGCAGAAACAAGCATATTTGCTCATTCGGCCTGAAAATGCTTTTAAGCACATAAAAACTTACACTCTTGATTTCTGGCTAAGTAAAAGCTGTTGCAATGATATTTCCATGCTGAACGGAGTTGTTCTGGGTCAAATATGAAGGCAAATCCACTTTCCTTTCAGTTTTTTGCTGCAATTGGCAGAAATCAGCTCATTTGGCCTGAAAATGCTTTTAAGCGCATAAAAACTTACACTCTTGATTTCTGGCTAAATAAAAGCTGTTGCAATGATATTTCCATGCTGAACTGAGTTGTTCTGGGTCAAATATGAAGGCAAACCCACTTTCCTTTCAGTATTTTGCTGCAATTGGCAGAAATCAGCTCATTCGGCCTAAAAATGCTTTTAAGCGCATAAAAACATACACTCTTGATTTCTGGCTAAATAAAAGCTGTTGCAATGATATTTCCATGCTGAACTGAGTTGTTCTGGCTCAAATATGAAGGCAAACCCATATTCCTTTCAGTTTTTTGCTGCAATTGGCAGAAATCAGCTCATTTGGCCTGAAAATGCTTTTAAGCGCATAAAAACTTACACTCTTGATTTCTGGCTAAATAAAAGCTGTTGCAATGATATTTCCATGCTGAACTGAGTTGTTCTGGGTCAACTATGAAGGCAAACCCACTTTCCTTTCATTATTTTGCTGCAATTGGCAGAAACAAGCATATTTGCTCATTCGGCCTGAAAATGCTTTTAAGCACATAAAAACTTACACTCTTGATTTCTGGCTAAGTAAAAGCTGTTGCAATGATATTTCCATGCTGAACTGAGTTGTTCTGGGTCAACAATGAAGGCAAACCCACTTTCCTTTCAGTATTTTGCTGCAATTGGTAGAAACAAGCATATTTGCTCATTCGGCCTGAAAATGCTTTTAAGCGCATAAAAACTTACACTCTTGATTTCTGGTTAAAAAAAAGCTGTTGCAATGATATTTCCATGCTGAACTGAGTTGTTCTGGGTCAACTATGAAGGCAAACCCACTTTCCTTTCAGTATTTTGCTGCAATTGGCAGAAACAAGCATATTTGCTCATTCGGCCTGAAAATGCTTTTAAGCACATAAAAACTTACACTCTTGATTTCTGGCTAAGTAAAAGCTGTTGCAATGATATTTCCATGTTGAACTGAGTTTTTCTGGGTCAACTATGAAGGTAAACCCACTTTCCTTTCAGTTTTTTTCTGCAATTGGCAGAAATCAGCTTATTCGTCCTGAACATGCTTTTAAGCGCATAAAAACTTGCACTCTAGATTTCTGGTTAAATAAAAGCTGTTGCAATGATATTTCCATGCTGAACTGAGTTGTTCTGGGTCAAATATGAAGGCAAATCCACTTTCCTTTCAGTTTTTTGCTGCAATTGGCAGAAATCAGCTCATTTGGCCTGAAAATGCTTTTAAGCGCATAAAAACTTACACTCTTGATTTCTGGCTAAATAAAAGCTGTTGCAATGATATTTCCATGCTGAACTGAGTTGTTCTGGGTCGAATATGAAGGCAAACCCACTTTCCTTTCAGTTTTTTTCTGCAATTGGCAGAAATCAGCTTATTTGGCCTGAAAATGCTTTTAAGCGCATAAAAACTTACACTCTTGATTTCTGGCTAAATAAAAGCTGTTGCAATGATATTTCCATGCTGAACTGAGTTGTTCTGGGTCAAATATGAAGGCAAACCCACTTTCCTTTCAGTATTTTGCTGCAATTGGCAGAAATCAGCTCATTCGGCCTAAAAATGCTTTTAAGCGCATAAAAACATACACTCTTGATTTCTGGCTAAATAAAAGCTGTTGCAATGATATTTCCATGCTGAACTGAGTTGTTCTGGCTCAAATATGAAGGCAAACCCATATTCCTTTCAGTTTTTTGCTGCAATTGGCAGAAATCAGCTCATTTGGCCTGAAAATGCTTTTAAGCGCATAAAAACTTACACTCTTGATTTCTGGCTAAATAAAAGCTGTTGCAATGATATTTCCATGCTGAACTGAGTTGTTCTGGGTCAACTATGAAGGCAAACCCACTTTCCTTTCATTATTTTGCTGCAATTGGCAGAAACAAGCATATTTGCTCATTCGGCCTGAAAATGCTTTTAAGCACATAAAAACTTACACTCTTGATTTCTGGCTAAGTAATAGCTGTTGCAATGATATTTCCATGCTGAACTGAGTTGTTCTGGGTCAACAATGAAGGCAAACCCACTTTCCTTTCAGTATTTTGCTGCAATTGGTAGAAACAAGCATATTTGCTCATTCGGCCTGAAAATGCTTTTAAGCGCATAAAAACTTACACTCTTGATTTCTGGTTAAAAAAAAGCTGTTGCAATGATATTTCCATGCTGAACTGAGTTGTTCTGGGTCAACTATGAAGGCAAACCCACTTTCCTTTCAGTATTTTGCTGCAATTGGCAGAAACAAGCATATTTGCTCATTCGGCCTGAAAATGCTTTTAAGCACATAAAAACTTACACTCTTGATTTCTGTCTAAGTAAAAGCTGTTGCAATGATATTTCCATGTTGAACTGAGTTTTTCTGGGTCAACTATGAAGGTAAACCCACTTTCCTTTCAGTTTTTTTCTGCAATTGGCAGAAATCAGCTTATTTGGCCTGAAAATGCTTTTAAGCGCATAAAAACTTACGCTCTTGATTTCTGGCTAAATAAAAGCTGTTGCAATGATATTTCCATGCTGAACAGAATTGTTCTGGGTCAACAATGAAGGCAAACCCACTTTCCTGTCAGTATTTTGCTGCAATTGGTAGAAACAAGCTTATTTGCTCATTCGGCCTGAAAATGCTTTTAAGCGCATAAATACTTAGACTCTTGATTTCTGGTTAAATAAAAGCTGTTGCAATGATATTTCCATGCTGAACTGAGTTGTTCTCGGTCAAATATGAAGGCAAACCCACTTTCCTTTCAGTATTTTGCTGCAATTGGCAGAAATCAGCTCATTTGGCCTGAAAATGCTTTTAAGCGCATAAAAACTTACACTCTTGATTTCTGGCTAAATAAAAGCTGTTGCAATGATATTTCCATGCTGAACTGAGTTGTTCTGGGTCAACTATGAAGGCAAACCCACTTTCCTTTCAGTATTTTGCTGCAATTGGCAGAAACAAGCATATTTGCTCATTCGGCCTGAAAATGCTTTTAAGCACATAAAAACTTACACTCTTGATTTCTGGCTAAATAAAAGCTGTTGCAATGATATTTCCATGCTGAACGGAGTTTTTCTGGGTCAAATATGAAGGCAAACCCACTTTCCTTTCAGTATTTTGCTGCAATTGGCAGAAATCAGCTCATTCGGCCTGAAAATGCTTTTAAGCGCATAAAAAACGTACACTCTTGATTTCTGGCTAAATAAAAGCTGTTGCAATGATATTTCCATGCTGGACTGAGTTGTTCTGGGTCAACTATGAAGGCAAACCCACTTTCCTTTCAGTATTTTGCTGCAATTGGTAGAAACAAGCATATTTGCTCATTCGGCCTGAAAATGCTTTTAAGCGCATAAAAACTTACACTCTTGATTTCTGGTTTAATAAAAGCTGTTCCAATGATATTTCCATGCTGAACTGAGTTGTTCTGGGTCAACTATGAAGGCAAACCCACTTTCCTTTCAGTATTTTGCTGCAATTGGCAGAAACAAGCATATTTGCTCATTCGGCCTGAAAATGCTTTTAAGCACATAAAAACTTACACTCTTGATTTCTGGCTAAATAAAAGCTGTTGCAATGATATTTCCATGCTGAACTGAGTTGTTCTGGGTCAACAATGAAGGCAAACCCACTTTACTTTCAGTATTTTGCTGCAATTGGTAGAAATCAGCTCATTTGGCCTGAAAATGCTTTTAAGCGCATAAAAACTTACACTCTTGATTTCTGGCTAAATAAAAGCTGTTGCAATGATATTTCCATGCTGAACTGAGTTGTTCTGGGTCAACAATGAAGGCAAACCCACTTTACTTTCAGTATTTTGCTGCAATTGGTAGAAACAAGCATATTTGCTCATTCGGCTTGAAAATGCTTTTAAGCGCATAAAAACTTGCACTCTTGATTTCTGGCTAAATAAAAGTTGTTGCAATGATATTTCCATGCTGAACTGAGTTGTTCTGGGTCAACTATGAAGGCAAACCCACTTTCCTTTCAGTATTTTGCTGCAATTGGTAGAAACAAGCATATTTGCTCATTCGGCATAAAAATGCTTTTAAGCGCATAAAAACTTACACTCTTGATTTCTGGCTAAATAAAAGCTGTTGCAATGATATTTCCATGCTGAACTGAGTTGTTCTGGGTCAAATATGAAGGCAAACCCACTTTCCTTTCAGTTTTTTTCTGCAATTGGCAGAAATCAGCTTATTTGGCCTGAAAATGCTTTTAAGCGCATAAAAACTTACACTCTTGATTTCTGGCTAAATAAAAGCTGTTGCAATGATATTTCCATGCTGAACTGAGTTGTTCTGGGTCAACTATGAAGGCAAACCCACTTTCCTTTCAGTATTTTGCTGCAATTGGCAGAAACAAGCATATTTGCTCATTCGGCCTGAAAATGCTTTTAAGCACATAAAAACTTACACTCTTGATTTCTGGCTAAATAAAAGCTGTTGCAATGATATTTCCATGCTGAACTGAGTTGTTCTGGGTCAACAATGAAGGCAAACCCACTTTCCTTTCAGTATTTTGCTGCAATTGGCAGAAACAAGCATATTTGCTCATTCGGCCTGAAAATGCTTTTAAGCACATAAAAACTTACACTCTTGATTTCTGGCTAAGTAAAAGCTGTTGCAATGATATTTTCATGCTGAACGGAGTTGTTCTGGGTCAACAATGAAGGCAAACCCACTTTCCTTTCAGTATTTTGCTGCAATTGGTAGAAACAAGCACATTTACTCATTCGGCCTGAAAATGCTTTTAAGCGCATAAAAACTTGCACTCTTGATTTCTGGTTAAATAAAAGCTGTTGCAATGATATTTCCATGCTGAACTGAGTTGTTCTGGGTCAAATATGAAGGCAAACCCACTTTCCTTTCAGTATTTTGCTGCAATTGGCAGAAATCAGCTCATTTGGCCTGAAAATGGTTTTAAGCGCATAAAAACTTACACTCTTGATTTCTGGCTAAATAAAAGCTGTTGCAATGATATTTCCATGCTGAACTGAGTTGTTCTGGGTCAAATATGAAGGCAAACCCACTTTCCTTTCAGTATTTTGCTGCAATTGGCAGAAACAAGCATATTTGCTCATTCGGCCTGAAAATGCTTTTAAGCACATAAAAACTTACACTGTTGATTTCTGGCTAAATAAAAGCTGTTGCAATGATATTTCCATGCTGAACTGAGTTGTTCTGGGTCAACTATGAAGGCAAACCCACTTTCCTTTCAGTATTTTGCTGCAATTGGCAGAAACAAGCATATTTGCTCATTCGGCCTGAAAATGCTTTTAAGCACATAAAAACTTACACTCTTGATTTCTGGCTAAGTAAAAGCTGTTGCAATGATATTTCCATGCTGAACGGAGTTGTTCTGGGTCAACAATGAAGGCAAACCCACTTTCCTTTCAGTATTTTGCTGCAATTGGTAGAAACAAGCATATTTGCTAATTCGTCCTGAACATGCTTTTAAGCGCATAAAAACTTGCACTCTTGATTTCTGGTTAAATAAAAGCTGTTGCAATGATATTTCCATGCTGAACGGAGTTGTTCTGGGTCAACAATGAAGGCAAACCCACTTTCCTTTCAGTATTTTGCTGCAATTGGTAGAAACAAGCATATTTGCTAATTCGTCCTGAACATGCTTTTAAGCGCATAAAAACTTGCACTCTTGATTTCTGGTTAAATAAAAGCTGTTGCAATGATATTTCCATGCTGAACTGAGTTGTTCTGGGTCAAATATGAAGGCAAATCCACTCTCCTTTCAGTTTTTTGCTGCAATTGGCAGAAATCAGCTCATTTGGCCTGAAAATGCTTTTAAGCGCATAAAAACTTACACTCTTGATTTCTGGCTAAATAAAAGCTGTTGCAATGATATTTCCATGCTGAACTGAGTTGTTCTGGGTCAAATATGAAGGCAAACCCACTTTCCTTTCAGTTTTTTTCTGCAATTGGCAGAAATCAGCTTATTTGGCCTGAAAATGCTTTTAAGCGCATAAAAACTTACACTCTTGATTTCTGGCTAAATAAAAGCTGTTGCAATGATATTTCCATGCTGAACTGAGTTGTTCTGGGTCAAATATGAAGGCAAACCCACTTTCCTTTCAGTATTTTGCTGCAATTGGCAGAAATCAGCTCATTCGGCCTAAAAATGCTTTTAAGCGCATAAAAACATACACTCTTGATTTCTGGCTAAATAAAAGCTGTTGCAATGATATTTCCATGCTGAACTGAGTTGTTCTGGCTCAAATATGAAGGCAAACGCATATTCCTTTCAGTTTTTTGCTGCAATTGGCAGAAATCAGCTCATTTGGCCTGAAAATGCTTTTAAGCGCATAAAAACTTACACTCTTGATTTCTGGCTAAATAAAAGCTGTTGCAATGATATTTCCATGCTGAACTGAGTTGTTCTGGGTCAACTATGAAGGCAAACCCACTTTCCTTTCAGTATTTTGCTGCAATTGGCAGAAACAAGCATATTTGCTCATTCGGCCTGAAAATGCTTTTAAGCACATAAAAACTTACACTCTTGATTTCTGGCTAAGTAAAAGCTGTTGCAATGATATTTCCATGCTGAACTGAGTTGTTCTGGGTAAACAATGAAGGCAAACCCACTTTCCTTTCAGTATTTTGCTGCAATTGGTAGAAACAAGCATATTTGCTCATTCGGCCTGAAAATGCTTTTAAGCGCATAAAAACTTACACTCTTGATTTCTGGTTAAAAAAAAGCTGTTGCAATGATATTTCCATGCTGAACTGAGTTGCTCTGGGTCAACTATGAAGGCAAACCCACTTTCCTTTCAGTATTTTGCTGCAATTGGCAGAAACAAGCATATTTGCTCATTCGGCCTGAAAATGCTTTTAAGCACATAAAAACTTACACTCTTGATTTCTGGCTAAGTAAAAGCTGTTGCAATGATATTTCCATGTTGAACTGAGTTTTTCTGGGTCAACTATGAAGGCAAACCCACTTTCCTTTCAGTTTTTTTCTGCAATTGGCAGAAATCAGCTTATTTGGCCTGAAAATGCTTTTAAGCGCATAAAAACTTACACTCTTGATTTCTGGCTAAGTAAAAGCTGTTGCAATGATATTTCCATGCTGAACTGAGTTGTTCTGGGTCAACTATGAAGGCAAACCCACTTTCCTTTCAGTATTTTTCTGCAATTGGTAGAAACAAGCATATTTGCTCATTCGGCCTAAAAATGCTTTTAAGCACATAAAAACTTACACTCTTGATTTCTGGCTAAATAAAAGCTGTTGCAATGATATTTCCATGCTGAACAGAGTTGTTCTGGGTCAACAATGAAGGCAAACCCACTTTCCTGTCAGTATTTTGCTGCAATTGGTAGAAACAAGCTTATTTGCTCATTCGGCCTGAAAATGCTTTTAAGCGCATAAATACTTAGACTCTTGATTTCTGGTTAAATAAAAGCTGTTGCAATGATATTTCCATGCTGAACTGAGTTGTTCTCGGTCAAATATGAAGGCAAACCCACTTTCCTTTCAGTATTTTTCTGCAATTGGTAGAAACAAGCATATTTGCTCATTCGGCCTAAAAATGCTTTTAAGCACATAAAAACTTACACTCTTGATTTCTGGCTAAATAAAAGCTATTGCAATGATATTTCCATGCTGAACAGAGTTGTTCTGGGTCAACAATGAAGGCAAACCCACTTTCCTGTCAGTATTTTGCTGCAATTGGTAGAAACAAGCTTATTTGCTCATTCGGCCTGAAAATGCTTTTAAGCGCATAAATACTTAGACTCTTGATTTCTGGTTAAATAAAAGCTGTTGCAATGATATTTCCATGCTGAACTGAGTTGTTCTCGGTCAAATATGAAGGCAAACCCACTTTCCTTTCAGTTTTTTGCTGCAATTGGCAGAAATCAGCTCATTTGGCCTGAAAATGCTTTTAAGCGCATAAAAACTTACACTCTTGATTTCTGGCTAAGTAAAAGCTGTTGCAATGATATTTCCATGCTGAACTGAGTTGTTCTGGGTAAACAATGAAGGCAAACCCACTTTCCTTTCAGTATTTTGCTGCAATTGGTAGAAACAAGCATATTTGCTCATTCGGCCTGAAAATGCTTTTAAGCGCATAAAACCTTACACTCTTGATTTCTGGTTAAAAAAAAGCTGTTGCAATGATATTTCCATGCTGAACTGAGTTGTTCTGGGTCAACTATGAAGGCAAACCCACTTTCCTTTCAGTATTTTGCTGCAATTGGCAGAAACAAGCATATTTGCTCATTCGGCCTGAAAATGCTTTTAAGCACATAAAAACTTACACTCTTGATTTCTGGCTAAGTAAAAGCTGTTGCAATGATATTTCCATGTTGAACTGAGTTTTTCTGGGTCAACTATGAAGGCAAACCCACTTTCCTTTCAGTTTTTTTCTGCAATTGGCAGAAATCAGCTTATTTGGCCTGAAAATGCTTTTAAGCGCATAAAAACTTACACTCTTGATTTCTGGCTAAGTAAAAGCTGTTGCAATGATATTTCCATGCTGAACTGAGTTGTTCTGGGTCAACTATGAAGGCAAACCCACTTTCCTTTCAGTATTTTTCTGCAATTGGTAGAAACAAGCATATTTGCTCATTCGGCCTAAAAATGCTTTTAAGCACATAAAAACTTACACTCTTGATTTCTGGCTAAATAAAAGCTGTTGCAATGATATTTCCATGCTGAACAGAGTTGTTCTGGGTCAACAATGAAGGCAAACCCACTTTCCTGTCAGTATTTTGCTGCAATTGGTAGAAAAAAGCTTATTTGCTCATTCGGCCTGAAAATGCTTTTAAGCGCATAAATACTTAGACTCTTGATTTCTGGTTAAATAAAAGCTGTTGCAATGATATTTCCATGCTGAACAGAGTTGTTCTCGGTCAAATATGAAGGCAAACCCACTTTCCTTTCAGTTTTTTGCTGCAATTGGCAGAAATCAGCTCATTTGGCCTGAAAATGCTTTTAAGCGCATAAAAACTTACACTCTTGATTTCTGGCTAAATAAAAGCTGTTGCAATGATATTTCCATGCTGAACTGAGTTGTTCTGGGTCAACTATGAAGGCAAACCCACTTTCTTTTCAGTATTTTGCTGCAATTGGCAGAAACAAGCATATTTGCTCATTCGGCCTGAAAATGCTTTTAAGCACATAAAAACTTACACTGTTGATTTCTGGCTAAATAAAAGCTGTTGCAATGATATTTCCATGCTGAACTGAGTTGTTCTGAGTCAAATATGAAGGCAAACCCACTTTCCTTTCAGTATTTTGCTGCAATTGGCAGAAATCAGCTCATTCGGCCTGAAAATGCTTTTAAGCGCATAAAAAACGTACACTCTTGATTTCTGGCTAAATAAAAGCTGTTGCAATGATATTTCCATGCTGGACTGAGTTGTTCTGGGTCAACTATGAAGGCAAACCCACTTTCCTTTCAGTATTTTGCTGCAATTGGCAGAAACAAGCATATTTGCTCATTCGGCCTGAAAATGCTTTTAACCACATAAAAACTTACACTCTTGATTTCTGGCTAAATAAAAGCTGTTGCAATGATATTTCCATGCTGAACTGAAATGTTCTGGGTCAAATATGAAGGCAAACCCACTTTCCTTTCAGTTTTTTTCTGCAATTGGCAGAAATCAGCTTATTTGGCCTGAAAATGCTTTTAAGCGCATAAACACTTACACTCTTGATTTCTGTCTAAATAAAAGCTGTTGCAATGATATTTCCATGCTGAACTGAGTTGTTCTGGGTCAAATATGAAGGCAAACCCACTTTCCTTTCAGTATTTTGCTGCAATTGGCAGAAATCAGCTCATTCGGCCTAAAAATGCTTTTAAGCGCATAAAAACATACACTCTTGATTTCTGGCTAAATAAAAGCTGTTGCAATGATATTTCCATGCTGAACTGAGTTGTTCTGGGTCAAATATGAAGGCAAATCCACTTTCCTTTCAGTTTTTTGCTGCAATTGGCAGAAATCAGCTCATTTGGCCTGAAAATGCTTTTAAGCGCATAAAAACTTACACTCTTGATTTCTGGCTAAATAAAAGCTGTTGCAATGATATTTCCATGCTGAACTGAGTTGTTCTGGGTCAAATATGAAGGCAAACCCACTTTCCTTTCAGTTTTTTGCTGCAATTGGCAGAAATCAGCTCATTTGGCCTGAAAATGCTTTTAAGCGCATATAAACTTACACTCTTGATTTCTGGCTAAATAAAAGCTGTTGCAATGATATTTCCATGCTGAACTGAGTT
Organism: Channa argus; assembly: GCF_033026475.1. Classification (NCBI taxonomy): domain Eukaryota; kingdom Metazoa; phylum Chordata; class Actinopteri; order Anabantiformes; family Channidae; genus Channa; species Channa argus. Next base: position 3,836,474 of record NC_090202.1, read on the forward strand.
GTTCTGGGTCAACTACGAAGGCAAACCCACTTTCCTTTCAGTATTTTGCTGCAATTGGCAGAAACAAGCATATTTGCTCATTCGGCCTGAAAATGCTTTTAAGCGCATAAAAACTTGCACTCTTGATTTCTGGCTAAATAAAAGCTGTTGCAATGATATTTCAATGCTGAACTGAGTTGTTCTGGGTCAAAAATCAAGGCAAACCCACTTTCCTTTCAGTATTTTGCTGCAATTGGTAGAAACAAGCATATTTGCTCATTCGGCCTGAACATGCTTTTAAGCGCATAAAAACTTGCACTCTTGATTTCTGGCTAAATAAAAGCTGTTGCAATGATATTTCAATGCTGAACTGAGTTGTTCTGGGTCAAATATGAAGGCAAACCCACTTTCCTTTCAGTTTTTTTCTGCAATTGGCAGAAATCAGCTTATTTGGCCTGAAAATGCTTTTAAGCGCATAAAAACATACACTCTTGATTTCTGGCTAAATAAAAGCTGTTGCAATGATATTTCCATGCTGAACTGAGTTGTTCTGGCTCAAATATGAAGGCAAACCCATATTCCTTTCAGTTTTTTGCTGCAATTGGCAGAAATCAGCTCATTTGGCCTGAAAATGCTTTTAAGCGCATAAAAACTTACACTCTTGATTTCTGGCTAAATAAAAGCTGTTGCAATGATATTTCCATGCTGAACTGAGTTGTTCTGGGTCAACTATGA